>NC_051194.1:20773333-21076111 GCF_015220075.1 Falco rusticolus
CCTGCAGCCCCTGCGGGAGGTGGCAGGAGACAGCCAGGCCCCAGTACCACACTGCAGCTCTGCCAAGAGCAGAAATGTCACTAACCCATCAGCCTCCAACTTCTTCCTCTTCTCGATGATCTGTAGAGAAAGCACAAAGTCCAGTTACCCTCAGGGTACCTGGCTGCCCATAATCGCAGCAGAGGGTCTGTAGGGTGCAAGATACACCCAGGGAGAGCTGTAGCCATGCCAGAGCAAGCTAAGGCGAGTTACAGTTGTCCACAAACTGCCCAAAGTCTGGAGAAGCTTGGCCTCTTCCTCCTTTGCTCCATTTTGGCCACCAAAGACCATTTCTTCTCACCTTCCCCTGGCCCATCCCATACCACCGGGGTGCCCATGGCCAGCTCACCCTGCCAGGACAACCCCCAGCTCTGCTGGTTATAAAACAGGGAACCACTAAATATGCCCTGTCCCCCCCAGCCTCTTTAGATGGCTCTGAGCTGCCAGCTTTGGACACGCTCATCTGCTGCAGAGCTCAGAGCAAAAAGCCCCTGATGGGGACTGCTCCCAAGGCAACAGCTCCAAATGCAGCTCCAGATGCCTCTGCAGTCCTGAAGCCCTGAGTATTCAGCCAATGTTCTTGCAAGGAGCCTCTTCTAGAGAGCCAGCCCTGGTGCATACGCACACCAGCGGTGCCCAGCTGCCAGGACACAGGCTGAGCTGAAAAGCTGTGACTAGGACAGCAAGGGAAGGATAAGGTAGGTGGGAGCTCTCCTGGGCTATGCTGTCTGTTTAGGCTCTGAGCTGACAACACGCCAGTACCAGCACTCACCGCACTGATCTTCTTCCACTGTCGGTCCAGTTCTGCCTTGTCATTTGTCTCCTTGAAACGACGGGTTTTGCGTCCCTCAGACATCTTGATCCCATACTGGAAGGCTGCCCTGGGGAAGGAACACAACAGAGCTCAGTGCTTGCTGGGGATCCACGGCCTGCCGGGGGAACGGACACATCTGCCCCAGCCATAAGCCCGTACTCCAGCATTGGCTCGGGCCCCTGAAAGCAGCGGCTGAGCAGGAGTCCTCAAGAGTGATACTAAGAGCAAAGACCCAGGATCCACAGCTCCTCTTCAGGTCCTCATCAGGCAACCCCCAGGGCGCACGTTTGGCCAGCACGGCCACCCGCACACAGAATCCTTGCTCAGCCCTTCGTAAGGGCCGCACTCACTTGGGCAGAGCCTCTTTGTTGTTCATGTATTCACTGTACTCCTCCTGGGTGTCAAAGTCCCAGCGGCCCAGAGGTCCTTTCTTGTTACCCTGCAGCAAAAAGAACCCAGAGCAGCTCCTTAGCTGACACTGGCCAGGGCTTCTCATGCAGCCCTGTGCACCCAGCCAAGATCTGTCTCTCCATCAGCCCCCAGTCTAGCCTTGGCTCAGAAATCCCCTCCCCGAGAAGCCCCAGACAGGAGATTCTGTGGAAGAGGGAGCTGAGACAGACTAGCACACCTCCCCAGCACCTCTTGGTCAAGTGCCAGTTGCACATTTTCTCCCTGTGACGATGGATCCCATCCAGCCCCAGGCACAGAGCAGATGAGCAAACTCCGAAACACATTCAACACCCAGCCCTGGGGCACACAACCCCTCTGCACAAGCCTGCTTCTCTCCAGTGGGATCCTCTCAGCCTGCACCAATGTCTACTTCACTGGCCGGTCCTAAAAGCTGGTGATGGCATACCTGATCCATTTTGCTGTAGTCCACCTCTTCATCGCTGTCCACAGCCATATCATCCATTCTGTAAAGAAAAGCAAGCAAAGAGTGCGTCCATGGGACACGGCCTTGGAGCCAGGCTGGTGGGAGCCACCTCTTGTGGCCTCAGACTGAAAACACTCAGTTCCTGGACCAGAGAGAAGTTCCTCCAGCTGCAAGGCCTGCAGGTGAGCTGTACCACAAGGGCATCCAAGGCTGCAAATGTTTACAAGATGATGGCAGGCTGAAAGCTGTTCCTCTTCTGCCAAGGGACTACTTTGTGGCCAGAGCTCAACAAGCACATGAATTACCAGGGAACACGGCAGACTCCCAGCCCGCTCACCCTCTCCCCTAGCACTGAGGGGTAGCTGACTCCAGGTAGCCATTTATAGCAGAGACCAGCTAAGAAAAAGGCAGGTCTGTCAGAACCAAGGACTTGGGGGAGCATTGTAACAGTAGGATGCAACCCCAAAGTCAGGCCCACTCCTTCCAACAAGTAGTGGGACTGACGTTCGCGTTCTTGCTGCCAGAGAACAGCTCTTGTGCTCCTTTGCACACCCTACTCCCAACCCACAGCTTCTTGCTGCTTCCTTACGTAGCAGGGTAGCACTCGGCGTAGCTGTTTGACATGCCAAAGAAGTCCCCCAGCTGCTTCTTGTCTTCTGGCTTCTTCAATGTGACAATGGTCAAGGAAAGCACTACCATGTAGCCTTACAGCTAAGGGCTGAGCACAGCCAGCCAAAGAGCCATCTCCTGCCTCAGCACAACTGAACTGGATGCTGCAGAGCTTACGTTCTGCATATGATCTGCATGGTTTGGGCGGCATTTCTCTGCTACAGGAGGAAGAGCCCTCCCAAGTGAGGGAGGACAGCCACATGGCCATGCTTGGGCAAGGCCTGCCTGCAAGGGAAGCCCATCCTTGCAATCAACCAAGCTGGCACAGACAGTAACAAGGATATGACTCTGCTCCTTCCCAGCCAGCAGCTCCAGCAAACTTCTCGTTGATGGACTTGATGAGCTCCTTGGCTGAGCCGGGTCCTGGAGTAGAGAGTGCAGCAAGTTGAGTTTTGGGGTAGGAACAGATCACCGCAATACACACTGGGATGGGCAGAGCCCCCTTCTGCAGGACCCATTCATTGGGATGGGGTAACAAGCAGAAGGATGGGCTGCATATGAGGTAGAAGAGGAGGAGCCAGGAGAACACTGAGGAGCAGCAAAACAGTTCAAGCACAGAAAAGGCAGGCTGATCCTATGAGACCCTGAATCCTCCTCCATTTACAGCCAGCATAAGGTTGTCTGAACTAGTCTGCTGCCAGGGAAAGATCTGCACACACACTCAACCCAGGCTGGCACGCAGCTGCCTGTATGTGCAAGACTCTTCACCCCAAAACCCTCACAGCAAGCAATTCACCCTGTCACAGTAGTCTCTAGAGCACGCGACTCATGCAGGACAGCAAGCCAAGCAGTTTTGAAATCTGCAACCCTGTACAGCCTCACTCAAACATCCAGCCTCATTCAAGTGTCCAAACCACCTGACTCACCTTTGTCGATGTCTGCAGGCTGCAAAGAAGAGGGAGAGATACCATGTCACCAGGAGGGCTGAAAGCAGGCAAGTGACAGTGCTGCATGACTCACAGCTCCACTTTAAGACTCTTTGTGGCAAGCACACAGGGATGAACCACAAAAACTACTGGCTTGTGCTAGTCCTGCCTTACTTGCTAAAGGAGAGGACAAGCACAGAGCCACCTACCAGCCCCTGGCTGGAGGGACAAAGCTGAGCAAGAGCTGAACACTAGTATGTGTGGGAGCATGACCAGAGATCCCCAAAGCCACCAGTGTGACCCCACCAACCCAACAGCTGCATTCCCCAAAGGGAAGAGATCAGGTGGGGCAGTCCAGGCTTCACAAACCAAGGCTCACCTCATCATCAGCCTTGGGCTTCTCAAAGTAGCTGTGCCTCTTCTTTTCCTCCTCCCGCTCCCGGTCCCGCTCCCTGTCCCTCTCTCGCTCCCTGTCACGTTCTCTGTCTCTGTCACGCTCCCGGTCCCTGTCACGCTCCCTCTCGCGGTACCTCTCCCGCTCCTTCTCCCGTGGCATCTTTGCGGTAGAGGGCACATAATCCCCAATGTCTTCAAAGATACTAGAAGAAGGAAAGAACCTGCAGTTACGGGTGCTTCAAGAAAAGAGACTGCAACCACCTCCCTTTGAACTGGAATCTGATAAAGGGTCATGCAGTGCCAACACAGAGAGCTAAGGATGCCCACTAGAACTGGCTTCCACATCTGTCAGAAGTACCACTGCCTTTCGGCTCTCTTCTGCTGCCTGGACCTGCTCCTTGTGGTCCAGAACAACAGAAAACCCTTGCCTGCCTCAATCCTGAAGTCAAAATCAGAGCTTGCCTCCAGCCTTGTCCCACAAACCATAGGTCCAAAGGCAGCTCACTCCAGAAGCACTAAACCCAGCCCTCTCCAAATGTGGTGGGCCAAAAAGACATATCTCAAGGCAGACAGCTGTGATCCCATAGCCTAGGCAGGGGGGCACTTACTTCATATCAGCTTCAGGGGGCTTCTTCTCATCCAGCTTCCCTGCAAGGACACAACAGCAGTGAGAGGCACTTCATCCACTCTGCTTCCTGCATTGTTCCCTGTCCACAATCTGGTCTCCAAGCCCCAAGAGTGGCAGGCTTGGAGGATGTCCTGACTTCCTCTTTGGTTACCACATCACGTCTAGCTCCCTCAGGAAGCCATTTTATCCCTCCCTAACAGGGGACATTTCCCCAAGAAACTGAGCCTTAACCAGGAAGAGTAGAGCAGCACAAGGCACCCCTTGCAGCCAGTCCCCTGTGGTCCTGCCACAGAACAGCCTGCCTTCAGGGCACTGCTTGAGAAGCTGTCCTCATGGTACAGGGGAATGCAGCAAATCAAAACGCATCTTATTCTCTCTGGATATCTTCAAGCATTAAGTCCTACCACTTGGCTCCCTTCAGCTCCTACCTTTGTCTTTCTTCTTGAGCTTCTTGTTGCGGGTCCCTTGCCTGAGATAGGAGAGGATCTGCGTCAGTTTGCTGATGACGATGTCATTGGTGGTCAGTGTGGTCTGCGCCTGAAAGAGAAGTCCCCAAGGAATTGTCTGACTCCCTCCTGGCAAGACTCGCTCTCGCCAATTCAGACCAATGTGGTCAAGCAACCTGGACACTGTCTGGGTACCTCCATGGTGGGGCAGTCAGCCTTGCTCCGGATCAGAGTGGTTGGGATGTCGGTGTCAGCATACTCATCATCCAGATCTACCACATAGGCCATCCTCCCTGGCAGGAACAGCTCATTCCGCTCATAGGCCTTGTTCTTGAACAGAATGCGGTAGATGTTGCGACCTGAAGAGGAAGTAAACGCATGGGAGAGCTGCTTTTACAAAAGCAATGGACACACCCATAGAGAAGCATATTTGGTTTATCAGAAACATCAAAACCACCACGTAAGAGACACGCTTCCTCCAGCCCTCAAATTCAGAATGCCTACACTTCAGATTCTCCCCCCTCCAATGACTAAAGGTTTTCATTTCTCCATTCACCCTCCAGGATCTCTCCCACATTCACGGCACAACACAAGGTAGGGAATAGCCACATCCACACAGTCTTACCCAGCCGGGTCTTAAATTCAATTTTGTTTTCAGGATCTTCGTCTTTCCTGAACAGAAACAGAAAAGAAACAGAAGCATTATGATAAGTGCCTGCATCCTCTGCACCCCCCTTCCTGGGAGGCAGCTGTACACAGGAGAGTGCAAAATCCTCAACCACTCACTTCGTTTCTTTCTGGGGCTTCTCCATCATTTCCTCCTCTTCCTTCTCCTTGCTGGCAATCTCAGCCCGTACCTGGCCACAGAGTAAATCCATGCATTACAGACCAGACCAATCTGTGCCACTGTTGCCCATGAGAACCAGTACACCCACTTCCACCAGCTCCCCAGTCCTTAATAAATCTTTCCCAGAGAGAAACCCATGCTGACAAGACGGAAGCACCCTTTAAGTGGCAGCTACTACCCTCTGCCCACCCTCTCTACCTGTGCGAGCAGACAGGGTAGAAGGGCAGCAGCACAGTGACATCTGTGCTCACCTTCTGCAACAGCGCAAAGTCCAGACCCTTCACCAAGTGAGTGTGCTCCATGTCACCACCCAAGAACTTGGACTCCTGGATCAACTGTCTTCTCTTCTCTGCAGCAGATTTATCCCTGTGCAACAAAAACGGAGCCAGTTACAGGACAGTCCCTCTGGAGCAGGCTGGCAAGACAAGGCCATGCTGCAGGTTCACATACGCCTCTGCTGTTGGACCCACAGCCCTGTAGTTGGCAGTTGTGCTGATCAGCTCCGTTTCCTCGTAGTCCTTGTTCACACCATCTCTCCTCTCCTTGGCTCGATCCCTGTACTTCTCAGCCAACTCCCTCTCACGTTCTATCTCCTGCTGGCGCAGCTTTGCGTAATAGCTGGGGTTGGAAAAACAGCTCAGTGTTAGCATGACACGTCCACACTTTTGATGCACTGGTCAAATAACAGCCCCTGAGGCCCCACACATACCTGTCCTGGTCCCAACCCCTTCCCCAAAAATGTAATAAAGCACCATGGGATACAACATGCCTGGAGGACACCAGACAAGATGAAACTGCTGTACTGAGGTTAAGTAAAGAGGAGCTCAGTCCTCCCTTCCAAGGGGAAGAGGTCAAGCGCAGTCCTGCTGTGCAGATGTGCCCCAAAAGACAGTCACCTGTGTGCAGATGTCCCAGCACTGCCCTGCTCTGCCAGACACCTGCAGAGCCTCTCCTGCTTCTTTCAGAGGTGAAGCTTCACCCCCACAACCTGCTGCCACCCTCCCACATCTGTTTCCACAAGCAGTGACAGTCACTCAGTCTGAATCTTCCTCAGTCTGCTCAGCTTCAAACCCCCCAAATAATCCAGGCCCCTCAGGGTCCTCTTTGGTAGCCCAGGAGCTCAGCAGCTGCTTCAATGGGAGGGACAAGATTTATGAAGACAATCCCTGATGCATTGCTTTCTCCATTTACCTTTTCTTCTTCCTCCTGCGAGCAGCTGGGTCTTCATCTTCATTGTACTCCCGGGGCATCCTAGAAAAGAGCAAGAAACCACACGTAGAACCATGAAAACACAGGCAGCTAGACAGAACAGTCCCCCAGACACAGGAGGCTCAAAGATGGGAACAGTACAGGCCCATTTGTCCCTAGTTCCACTCTATCAGCAGGGAAAGGAAGGAAAAGCACTGATATTCACAGAACAAAACCTGCCTCCTGCACAAAGTGTCTTAACAGTCATGCAAGACTTGCTCTATTGTTTACAGCAGGCCTGACCCACTTGATTCTCCTCTTAACACACACATATATAGCTTACATGGAGCCAAGCACAAAGCAAGGCCAAGGTCTGCTCCTCAGGCCCTGTTTGCATGCTCACTAGCAAAAGCCCCTTTAGATAAACCCACTGCAAAGCGCAGGAGGAGAGACAGAAAGTCAGGCAGGAACAGAGCCCCAGAGGGAAAGCGGACATGCTTTGTCCCACAGTGTAGAGTCCTACTCACTCATGGTGGCGAGATTTGGATGGTGGCGCAGATGTTGGCGCAGCCCGCGGGGTCATGAGAAGCTTTCTGAAGTCTTCATTGGTTAGCTTAGACCTGCAAGGAAGAGAGGAAACAGAAACAATCCCCCAACAAGCTTTGACAGCCCAATGGCTTCCGAAGAGACAGAGGGTTTTCCAGCAATGGAGCTAGACACAGGGTCCCCGTGGAGGGAGCCCAAAGGCTGCATTACACGAGTCACTCCCAGCCTCTAGATGGGGGAACCAGCCTTGGGCCCCACAGTCCTGCTCCAGTTCTGCCCCTGCACCCCACTTTCATACTCACTGGTGGAAGGAATGCGAGTCATCCACATCGTGGCCATCAGGGGCCAGGGGGTTGGAGAACGGTTCATCTGGGGGACAGGAGAAAAGAAAGCCCTCAGAGCCTGCCTGCAGTGGGTTCAGCCCCTCTCCGACCTCCACAATCCTCCCAGCCCCCATCCCTGCTCAAAACCAGGGATGGGCGCAGCAGTCACCCACCACCCTGCTCCTCTGCCAAGCCCAGGCCGCTAACACCCTGGGGTGGCCTTGCCAGGGCACATGGCATGAACGGGTCCTGGTGTCGCTGCCCACCACAAGACTGTGCCACCCCCTAGCCCGACTCCGCAGCCTCTCGGTGGATGTTCTGCTTCCCCCAGGACGTGGCCTCCGTACCTCCTCGGGGGTGTCCCGTCCCCTACACGCCCCAGGACTGACTGTACATCCCCTCCGCTCCCAGAAATGTCCCAGTGCCGTGAGCGTACCCTAGGGTAAGCCCCCGCGCAGTCCCCCGAGCATCACCCCTCCCGCCGGGCTGTCCCGGGGTCCCCTCCCAGGATGTCCCCCGCCTCAGCCTCTTAAGGCCGTCACCGCACACCTTCCCTGCGCCGGGCTGCTCCCGTCACCAGGCTGGGGATGTGCCCGTGCCTGTGCCCCCCCGAGGGAACCTCCGCTTCCCCGCCCCTGTCGCTACCCCAAGGCCAGGGTGGGCCTACACTGCCGCCCCTCCCCCGCCAGGGCCGCTGCCCTGCGTACCGCGGCACGCCCCGCCCGAGGGCCCGATGCCCTGTCCCCCGGCACGTCCCGGAGCCCCCCGGTGTCCCGCAGCCCCCCCGCCCCGCTCACTGTCGCGCTCCGGCATCGCGCCCCGCTCCGCCGCCCAACCCCGCTCCTCGGCCGCGCTCCGCTCCGCTCCGCTCCGCCGCCCCACGTCACCGCTGCTCCCTTCCCAGAACCCCCGCGCCGGGCGCTGTGATTGGCGGAGGTGACGACCAGCGGGCACCGCGATTGGCGGGCGCCGCAGCCACGCCCCCATGTTGTTGTCAGGGTCAGAGAGAAGATGGCGGCGGCGGCGGCAGTGAGGGGCATCGGGGGCGGGCTGGGCCGCAGCCTGCGGGAGCTCCGCATCCACCTCTGCCAGAGCTCCGCGGGCAGCCGCGGCGTCAGGTGAGCCAGCGGCACCGGGAGTCAGGCATCGGCCCGCCCCCAGCCAGCCCCATCCCGGCGGGGATCTGCCGTTCCTTCCTCTCTCCGTAGGGAGTTCATCGAGCAGCACTACGTGGCGCTGAAGAAGGCGAACCCCGACTTCCCCATCCTGATCCGCGAGTGCTCCGGCGTCCAGCCCAAGCTCTGGGCCCGGTACGGTGAGTAGGGGGCCCGCCGGGCAGCAGCGGCAGGGGGCGAGCACCAGGCCTCGCGGCCCGCAGCGGGGAGGCAGGTGGGGACACGAGGGGGGACAGCGGCGGAGGCAGGCGGCTGCCCCGGGGGCAAGGTGGGGGCTGACTCCGGAGAGCATTACGGCTGCGTGACCCGGTGGGAGGCAAAAAAAGGGACCCGCCGTTCAGAAGGTGGCTTGCCAGCTTGTGGCTGTCATCTCCCACCCCTGGAGGATGCCCATACAGAAATACATTTCTGGTTTTAGCTTGTTTTTACGGCATCTTTAGCAAAATGCCAAAAAGGGAGTAGAAAAAGCTCCCCTGTAAAGGCCTTGTTTTCTTCCTAAAAGCCACCTGGCCTGGACAAAAAAAAATTCAGAAACTTTTTGTCAAAGAGATTAAATGACTCTTTAAGCACAAGTTTCCCAGTGCAAGCACACAGGCCAGTAGAGCAGTTGGTATAGTGCCTGTCTTCTATCTGTATGTTGCAGGGAAATACACCCCTGCGTAGGGGCTGCTGTAGGAATAGGCAGTTTTTCAGCATTATTTTACTGAAGTGTTGGTTAGCATCTTGATGTGAGCAGGCTGAAGGCCACCAGCTTGCTTTGGAATGTGGCCATGGCCTCTGTCCAGCTGCTGTGCAGCAGAAGTTAATAAAAAGAGGCAAGGAAACGTGGTAGGCTACATTGGTTTATTTCCAGTGGAAAGGCTGAGAATAAAGAGAAGGTGGAAACAGTAGCTTAGGCACAGGGAGGCTCACTGGGGAGCGGTGGATGCAAAAGGGTGGTGATGGGAGCCTGGGCTGTGGATGCCAGTGCCACCTGGGAAACCTGAAGTAGAGCTTTGAGTTGTCTTTGCACCAGAAAAAGACTGAGGCACCTGACCCTTCTCTTACCCTCTATCTTTCCTGCAGAGTTTGGCAAGGAGAAAAGTGTGCCGCTGAACAACCTTACTGTGGATGAAGTGGCCAAGGCCTTGGAGAACATTGTGAAAAGCAAGGTGTAAAGACAGTAAACACGCATGTGCCGAAGACTTGACTAATAATCTTTAATGTAAAATGTGTATCTTTAACTTATCAATTACATAAATGCAACGTGCTTACCCTGAGCTTCACATGTTGAGTATAAAGCCGAAAAGAAATGCTGGGGGGAACAGCCGATCCAGCAGCATTTATGCATCATCTTTTCGCACCAAGAGCCCGTCTGGCTGGGTTGCAGCTCAGCTCTGCCCCTGCGCCAAGTTCTGGGGAGGCACAGGGCAGCCTGCTGGTAGCTATGAGGTGGTGAAAAGGACTGAAACAGCTGTATCTTGGCCAAGGACCAGCATCCCCGTGCAGCTAGCGCTGGGGCGTAACTGGCAGTTAGACCCCTAATTAGCCCTTGGGAAAGCAGGGCACAGGGTGAACAATGTTTACTACTCCTTGGAGTGCAGGGAAAGGAGGTGGTGTGGCCTAGGAGAAGGCAGACAGTGTGGCATGGCAGGGACTGAAGGCAGAGGCTCCCAGGGGCTGCCCGATCATGTCCAGCAGCGCTCGTGCCCGCTCCTGAAGTTCTGGGGTGCTCTGGTGCTGCTCAAGGGCATGGTGTCCCCCTTGCCTGAGGAAGTCAGCAGCAGCCTGGGTGACAGGAGAGGGGTGAGAGCTGGCTGGCTGCCATCTGAGTAGCTGCTACAGCTTGTCGTGTACACCACTGTACAGCCCAGGGAATGAGGTTGAAGAAACTCCCCAGAGCACTATCAGACACTAAAGTCCCAAGCCAGGTCAATTTGAAGTACAACTGAACCAAAAGAATCCCTGCATAATAACCTCAAAAGGATACAAACAACCTGCCCAAAAAACACTCACTGTCAATGAAAAGGAGCTTCCCCAGAGACCTAAGAAGGGCTTCTACCCTCTGCATCACACAAGTGGCTCCCTACAGGCATGTGTCTGGTGCTGAGGGGGAGGGGACTAGCCTGCCAATGACTGAAGGCAGTATTATTTAAGCAATAATAGTAATCATCACCAGCTTTAAAATCTCATGCTTGATTCTGGGGCAGGCACTCCCCTCTCTTACCTCTGGCCAGTGCAGGAAGAGGAGGTGCAGCAGCTCAAGGCACTGCCCCACCACTTCAGGGTCGGGCAGTGTGAGGGTAGGCAGCAGCAGGGGCAGGGCAGGCTGCCAGTGCAGCTGCTGGCAGTAGGCTGGCCCCTTCTCTGCTATATTGCACAGAACTGTCAGGACCTGGATAGAGAAGCCATGAGAGGGGAATGAGCAATGAACACTTTGTTAGTGGGCCAATTCCTGACAGGCTTAGGAGAGCTCCACAGAACTCCCCACATCCTCCGTGGAAGTCCTGCCAGGCGCTTCCCCAAAGCTATGTGCCCACCAGCTGGCTGGATTTTGAGTGCTCTTTAAAAGCCACCTCCATCCCCACCCCAAGGTGCTGGTCATCCCTGTGCCAAGCAAACACAGCTGTACCATGCACCCCTTGTCAAAGCATCCCCCCAGGACCCCCTAAAACTTTGGGGTCTTCCCTAAAGTTGGCAGCAGCCTCCCCAGGCCTGCTCCAGGTGCCAGCAGGCCTGGTCTCAAGTTAACATCTACCTTGGGACCCCTCTTCTGCCAGGACAAGACTCTGTCAAGGGTAAATACAGACATAGCGACTTGAGGGGAGGTGGATGTTGACACTACCACAACACAAGACCTTCCACCAAGCTGTTGCTACTGCCCCAAGTCATCCTCCAGCTTTATCACTGGGGGGGGGGGGGCGGCGGGGATTCGTGTTCCTGGTAAGTCCAGTGCTTCCCCCCAGCCCTGGGGCACGAGGTGAGATCTTACCAACACACTGGCCATCTGGGAGCAGGGCAGGAGCTGCAGCAGGGCTGGGAGCAAGTCCAGGGAAAGCAGAGCAGAGCAGAAGAAGGACTTGTCCGCTAGGGTGGGCAGAGAAGGAATGTGTCAATAAAACCAGTTTCAGAGGTCTCTATAGACAAGACATCACAAGTCTGGCAGCCATCAAGGCAGGTCCCAGCAGTAGCTCTGCCTCTGCTGACAGCCCCACAGGACACTCACCCGTGAGGTTGTTCAGCAGCCACAGACACTCCTGTACGATGAACGGGTGCTGCTGGAGGAAGCACTGAAGGACGAGGAAGAGGGCGATGAGCAGGCGCTCGTCCTGGATCTGGACCTCATAGCCCGTCTCCTCTGCGAGCAGATTGCTGAGACACCGCAGCACTGGACAGACGAGCTGCAACGATGGGAAACAGCCCTCTAACCAGACCGCATCTCCACAGCAATGCGAAGAATGGCTAGCACCCTGCCCACATCTTACCAGCTCCAGGCCCTCAGGAGCATCTTGGGGGATTTCAGAAGCCAGGTCGAACAAGAGTGAGGTGAGGGCTGGCAAGGCCCCCAGCGACAGCAGCACCGCATTGGCTGCATGGCTGCAAAAGGAAGGGACAGCATGCTTGCTCTTGGCACTCAGAGAGGGAAAACTGCTGCAGCCCCCGCCAAACAATGGGGCCTGGAAATTCAGAGTGCTCTCCTGAACCACCACAGGGCTTGTTTCACGTTTAACTAGCAGCTTGCTTCTGAGCAGACAAGAAAGTTTAAAAGCCCATAGAAAACAGATCTGCTGGAATTATCTCTGCAGGTCTGGAAGTAACAGCCCTGGATCCTTCTTTGGTACCCACACGTTTCTTTCTGCTGGGGCTGCTGAAAGAGCACTGCACTGCAGCAGCCGCACCAAGGCAGGCAGATTGTTGACAGCAGCCAGCCCTGCCAGGTGTCACTGGGCCAACCCCAGAAGCATGAGGATTGAGGGAACTTGCCTTCAGCAGTGTGGGGGACAACTCCAGATATGGAGAGGCAACTGGGGGGGGTTCAGAGGACTAGGAACTCCCTCCTCAGGTTCATAACCTGTTACTACCCTGTAAAGGATCCCAGTGATGCTGCAAACAGCATGTGTGTGCTCAGATACAAGAGTGGGAATGCCCAGGATAGCAGGGAAATTGCTTGCCCAAGGGAAAGGGGCAACGGAGGCAATCCAGGTCCCCTCACTGGACCCTGAGCCTTTGTGCCTTTCTGTTTGGCTGCCCCAAGGGAACTCAAAATGAGGAGAAAAGTGTGTTTACCTACAAACGATGTAGTGGAGGCACCATGCAAACTCCACAGCCACTCCTACCCCAGCCTGGAGGCCAGAGCAAACCAGTCGAAGCATGTACTGGGGGAGAACAGAGTCCAGAACCAAGCTAGGGTCAGAACAGCAGAGTTAATGGAGGCACAGGCCAGAGCACAAGCAGGACAGACAAGTGACAGGGAGACACTAGCCCTGGTCACTGAGCAGGGAGCTGCTCTCCCATGTTGTGGGGGCTGTGTGCTCCAAAAACGCACCTTGAAGAGACTATTAAAAGGCTACAGTCTCAGGCCCCACTAAGGCCTAGCACAAGCTCTGTCTGTGGCAGGGCCTGGGGACGCTCAGGCCACCTTGGCTGGGGTCACATTTTTGGCACTAGGGACTGTCAGGCTGATTTTTTCCTTCGCAGGAGGAATACAGTCAGAATTTCCCTGTAAGCCTACCCTGCTCAGCACTGTCCTTTACTGAAATACCACAGCTGTCTGTTCAGATGAGGCTGAGGGAAAAGAGTAAAGTCCTGCACCCTGATCTGCAACAAAACCTCTGTAGCTCTGGTAGGATTCTGCTCTGAACTATTAGTATCACAGGGATGGGATAGGCGTTGTTGTCCCTGGCATGCAAATACCACGCCAGACCCCAGGGCCTATCCTGATGCAGGGTTAAGAGGCTTGGACTCACGGTATGATCTCTGTGGGGGCTTCCTTGGCTTGGAGGAGCTGCGAGAGGACGTAGCCCAAACCTTCCAACACAGCCTCGTGTGGGGACTGCAATCAAACAGAACAAAGCTAATCCCACATGACAGAGCCAGGGGACGCCAGGGTGCCAGCCGCTGTGCTGGTGAGAGGGGTGATACCTCTTTGTAAGACCCAACCAAGCAGCTGCGTGGCGCAGTCTCTCCATGCCTGGAGAAGAGGGGACACAGCAGCAGACTGGCAGTGATACAGCAACCCGTGGCCACACCAAAGCTGAGCTGTCCCCCCTCCCCACACTCACATGGGCTGCAGCTGTAGGGATCCAGGAGCCCAAACGCAGCAGCAGTGCAGCTTTGAGCATTCAGATCTACAAACAACAGCTCTGCTCACTGCATTGGCCTCGTATGCTTGCTGGACCCAAGCTGGGCAGAGGGGAGAAGCCTGCAGCTCCCCATGTTACAGACCACTTAACAGCAAGCCGCAGTTACAGATGTGAGGGATTCAGGTGGAGGAGAGCACAAGGTGGTGACCTGAGCCCCAAAAATGGAGTGCAGGAGCATCCATGAGAGACCCTCACTCTCAAGGGAAGAGCACTCTGAAGAGGGTCTCTGCCTGTGGCCACAGCTGGAAGGAAGGCTGATAACTCAAGTGCTGTCAGCCAGTGTCTTAAAGGGCATAAGAAAAGGTGCCTTTCTGGGGCAGAGCAAGGGAAGAATATGGCTGAGCTATTTCACCCACCTGGATGCAGGATGTCAGCACTGGAATGATGCCCTGAGGCAGAATCTGCTTCCTCACAGCTTCACTTTCTACTACCAGGTTCCCCAGTGTGTACAAACACAGCTCCTGAAATACACCCGAGAGAGGAGGTCACCTCTTCCGCACTCCACAGCAGGACTCTGGCCAGCCTGGGCAGCCAGCAAGGCCTCTAGATCCTTGCACTCCAGGGACTGGGGCACACACTTCCCCTGAGCAGGGCATAAGCTGTTCTTCAGAGGGGCAAACATGGATGGATACTGCTGGACACTCCAGCTACCCCCATTCCAGCTGTATCAGCTTCAATTTACCCTTTTTCTATCTGGCTGAGGCTGGGATCTGATCCCTTCTGCTTTGGAGGTTTTTCAGTCTTCTAATTATTGCTACGACGCTTCCCTGAGACCTCTCTAATTCCACAGTATTCTGGAGACTCTCTTCGTGCTACATTAAAATGTGATCATCACCTTGGGATTACTCCCCATCTTGTTCCTGAGTTCTGATCCTGTCTGCTTCTCAAAGGTGCACAGCGTGCTGCACAAGTCGAGACACACAGGCGCTCCAGAGCTACTCCAACTGTTCGCTCATTTGCCCGGATCAAACTGCACAGCTTGGAGCCACAAGTGCTCTTCCTTCCAGCCTGGATGAAAGCCTGCCTGCTTGTTGCTTGTTGAAAGTAAGCTGACAAAGTACCTGTTCCCGCATCCCAGCCTGCAGCTGCTCATTTCTTTCACCTCTCCAAGATCTTTTAAAACACTTAAACTGACCTGCATCTAGTATTTCTGCTTTACTCACCACACAGACACCAAGGCACCCCCTTGTGCAGGCCCATCTGGTGCTGAGAGGCTGGACCACACATCTGATGATGGAGGGCAACTGCCACAGCCTGCAATCCCCACTTCCCCAAAGAGAGCATGGAGCTGAAGAGGAAGCACCCGTTACAAATGGGGCAAACCACTGCATCCTAGGCTGCGGCAGGAGGGTTTGCTCTGGCCCAGGCGAGCTTTGGCAGCATTTAAGAGCAACATGAAGCTACCTGGAAAGAGGTGCAAACACAATGGAGCCAAATTTCTCTTGGTGTCAGGACAGGGCACAGCGAAAGGGCTCTCTGTATTTGCAAAACCTGACAAGACAAAGCCTCACTGCATCTCACTGCCCTGGGTTAGCACTGGGGACAGTTCTGCTCCAAGGGGAAGGTTGTACTAGAGACTTCCAGAGGGCCCCTTCCCACCAGCACTCCTATGCAAGCCATGTTAGCCTAAGACTAGCCAAAAGAGATCAACACCCAACTACTACAGAAGTATAAGCCCCGGCAAACGCAAGCATGGATCTTACTGTGAGCTCAACACTGTGTCCAGAGAGGTAGGTAAGGAGATAGGAGGTCACTGGCAGACATGCCTCAGCCACATCAGGGTCACTGGAGTGGGACAGCTCATGGAGACAGCGGGCTGCCTCCATCTGCATGTCAGCCAGGCTGCTGGTGAAGAGCCCGATGAGTGTCCGGATGCTGCCATCCAGCCTGGTGGAATCCAAAGGGCACTGTCACCTCCTGCCTCCCCACCCCTGGCCACACACCCGCTCACCCACATGACTGGGCCACAGGGCCACTCTGGACATGCACTTGATAACAGCCATGCAGTGCCAGACTTGGGCTGACCTGACAAACTTCTGCTGAGTCTCCTTGTTCTGCAGAGCCCAGCGGAGGCGGCTGAGCGATTTTTTCCTGTCCTCTGAGCCCCTCTGCACGTCTCTGAGCAGCTCAAGAACCTACCCGAAAATTAAAAGATGAGTGAACATAAAGCCACGTTACAATTTCATCTCGTTAATCCTGGAGGCAAAGAAACCCAGGGTGCAAAGATGGTCACAAAGAACCTTATTGCTTCTCACCATGCCTGGCAGCAACTCAGAAAACATTCCCAAACCCACCTCCACCCAGGCTCCTCCGCATGCCCCAGAGGCTGGGGAAGACTCCAGGGACCTCCATCAGCATGGAGAACAACATCCCACTCTTCACCTCATCCACTGAGAGAGGGTCCGGCACAACCACCGCTCCATCCTGTCCACCCTCCTCTGCTGCAACGTCCTCCCGCAGAAGCCGCTTGCTGACCAGCTGCTCCTGCCGCCGGGCTTTCCTGAGAGCTGCGATTGAATCGGTCCCCATCACCGCCTGCCTGGGTCAAAAAGCTTTTCCACCCCACCACAGAGCCCTGACAGGGGAACTGCCAGACCCCCAGTGAGCCAGCGAGGGCGGCAGCGGCCGCAGGGCTGCGGGTCGGGCACGCAGGGAGCCACGGCCGGGCCAGCCGGCGGGGCGGGGGCCGGGGGGGCCGGGGCGGCCCCGCGGGCGGGGGTCAAGCCTGGTTCTGCATAGGCGAGACCCCGGAGACCCCAACGCACAGGGAGGCGGCCGAGGACACGGGGCAGCCAGGGCGGGATCCCCAGCCGGGCTGCAAACAAAGGGGCCGTAACGGGGCTCCCCGAGCGCGCCGGGAGCCCGCAGGTGCCGGGGCCCGTTCGGGCCCCGCTGTGGGGCGGACGTGGCCGCCATGGGGGCTCCCACCTGGGGCCCCGCCACCCATGAACCCGCCCGGCCCCGAGACCTGGGCCCAGGGCCCGGGCCCGCCGCGGACCTGCCTCTCGCTCCCGCCGCCGGGCCCGCAGCTCCTCCGCACCGCGGCCGCTCGGCCCGGCCCCGCGCCGCCGCCGGCCCCACATGGCGGCGGCAGGAGGAGGAGGAGGCCGGGGAGAGGCGGGGCGGGCGGAGGCCGGGCCCGGGGCGGGGCGGCGGGCAGGGCCGGATCGCGGGGGCGGTGAGCAGCCCCCGGCAGCGAGGCCCGGGGCGTGCTGTGCCCCAGAGGGCCCGGCCGGCGTATCCGCCCGGGGAGCCTCGGGGCCGGTCCCCCCTGCTCGCAGCACAGGAGGAGCGGGACCAGCCCTCGGTGGGGCAGGGGCAGTGCCGGGCACCCCACGCCGCGCTGCCGCCGCAGCTGCAGGGGAGCGCGGCCGGGGCAGGCCGAGCTGCCGGCTGGGTGGCCGGAGCACACGGTGACACCCGCCGCGGGCACCGGCCCTGGCGCAGCGACACAAACCGGGCAGGGGACGAACCCAGAGCCAGCGGGCTGGCCTGCTTGTCTGTGGAAGCCGAAAAAGGCCAGAGACTCCCAGAAACGTCAAGACAACAGGTCTCGGTATCCTGGGATCTTCCATGGTGGCGATGAGAACAAGAAAGTCATCACCCGAAAGATCATTCCAAAACCACGTGGCTTTGAAGTGGGGTGCGGCTGGCTGAAGAGCTTGCTTCTCCACAGAAAGGCATTTTGGGGAACTTACTGGTGGTGGCCAGGAATGAACAATCAAAAGGCACCAGGCCCAGACAGGGCCACCGGCCTCATCAAAAGGAGTGGTGAGGAGAACTCGGAAAGCTGATTCCTCCACTGTACACACAGCAGCAGTTTTGTGTAACCCGAGGATGGAGGCGATGAATCACGGAATTGCTGAAACCCTCTGCACAAGGAATTGCTTAAGGAAAGGCAGCAAAGCAGTGCAGCATGCCACCTGAGACACCAGGAACAAGAAAATGAGCTGTAGTAGATGTAACGACCAGAAGGAGACCTTCCCTTCACCCAGCCTGGCAGCAGCGTGCCAGGGTGCGGGGGACAGGCAGCTCCAGCCCCAGCTGTTGTCACACTGATAGTGTCTCTCTGTGATGCTGCATTAACATCCACAAACTGGGAGTTGCATCTTCTAGCCATACAGTTACATTGCTTTTCTGAAACCCTCCCTGAAATTCAACACAGGCAGAGAAATCCCCAGGGAAGAAAAAAATCCCTGACAGATCTTTCCAAATGCCTGGTACTTTCCACTTGCTGACAAGGAGTGTTACTATTTTGGTGTAGGCACAGCCACCACCTGCCAAAGGAGCACAGGGCAAGTGATGTGAGTTCCTTGGCCAGGCAAACTAGCCAGCTTGCCAAGGAAGCTGACCTTGGGTGAAAAAGTGCCTTTTGCAGCTTTGAGCTTAGCACACACTGGATGGGAATTTGTCCTGTCCCCATCCTAAATGGGACACAGGCATCTTGGGGTGGTCTGGATACCAGTATGACAGTCTTGTACCCCTCTGCATTACTTCCTGCAGGGTGCTCAGCACGCAGTCAGCTCTGAGGCACAACAAACCCGGAGCATCTGGAAGCAAAGGTGTGTTTAGGCTGGTCCTGAGGGTGCATTTAGGGCCCTGTCTTACACTGTCTTACCTCATCCTTCCTAGGAAAGCGAGCAGCATTGCTACTTAGACCAAAATCCTTCCCAGCCTGCAGCCACAGGCAGCCGCAAGAGCCCTTGCTGCAGAGAAGCGAAGCAGAAGTGACTTGGGTGGTTGCTGCGTGGCATGCTGCTTCCTGTGGCACAGCCAGCCCCGTGCTGCTCGGGAAGTCACGCAGTGGGAGCAAGGCAGTGCCTGGGAGCCTGCCTCCAGGTCCCCACTAGCCCCGACCCCGTCGATCTAATAAGCAGAAGCAGGACGGGCTGCAGAAGCTCCAACGGCAGCTGTAAGACACCTGCAGGCACCGAGGTCTCCCCCAGCTGGAGGCAGGGGAGGATCAGGCGCAGGAGAGAGTTGAGCACTTGCATAGCCTTTGGCACCTAAGCCCTGGATTTGGCAGCAGCTAGAGGAAGCAGCTTTGGGGCGAGGAAACGTTTTGGTGTGAGCTGGCTGGTGAGTCACTGGACAAACGCACCCCTGCTTTGTGCTGCCACCCCCGGGAGAGGGACTTTCTGCAAGTGCTGGAGGTGAGCTTCTCCCTGGGAGCGTGGTGCAGCCCCGTGACGGTACAGAGAGGTAGGGAGACCTCTGTCCCCACAGGTTTCTGAGGTGAGGCCAGAAAGAGCTGTGGCTGATCAGGGCTACTGCTGGCAACAGACCTGCTCGAAGCAGGAGGCTGGGCTGTAGACCCCCAAAGACTCCTCACCGCTGCCCTGCCTGGGTGCTCGGGCAGAGTTGAGTCAGCACGTTCTTAGAAGCCTTTAATTTTTGCTTGCTGCTTTTTTGCAATCTGGTGATAGACTCTCCCATCAGCTGGACAGCAAAGCAGTACTTGGTGCTGACAGGAATGCTTACAGACCCTCAGAAATTATTTTCTACTGTCCCTTTGGAGGCTGGTAATGAATCATGTCACTGGCTGAGAAAAAGGAAAATATGAAGTCCTCTGTTGCCATTTCCTGTCCCAGATTACAGAGCAAGCTGCACAGAGAATCAGAGCTGTGGCTCTCACATCCTGTGGTCAGACGGATATATCAGGCTTACTGTCTGCAACTCAACATTTCTAGTTTCTCCTCATCTGTGGGATTTCCTGGTTGCTTAGGAGTGGGAGTCTGCAGCAAGGCAGCACCGGCAGGAAAGCGCAGAGCCCAGCGGCTGCTGCCTCAGGAGGAGCCACCCTGCCTTGCTGAAACCCTGCTTTTGGGGTGGGGAAACACCAGTGCCACCGGCTCTGTGCCGAGGAGCAGTGACAGGTGTAGCTCTGGGGTGTTTCACTGCTGATTTGGACTTTGTCCTGAGTCAGGGCTGAGTAGCCAGGCAGGTGCCGATGGTGTGCGTTGAACCCACACAAAGGGCAGCTGGACAGGAGGCATGAGGGCAGCACTGTGTCCCTGAGGGGTGGCTCTCCAGGGCTGAACCTGCCCAAACCAGCCCTCCAGCTGGCTAGATCTGAACGGTCCACTCAGCTTCCACAACAGTTCTGCCTTTCACCGTTGCTCTCCTCCTTTTTAGGTTGTTCACCATGAATGTGGCTGTTCTCCCTGTCCTGTGGCTGTGGCTGTTGGAGGCAGAAGGCAGGTGCTTCTTCAATCGCACTCAGGAGCACTGTGTGTGCTACAGCCTGTCCCAGGAAAGCCTAAGCAGCATCATCCGGTGCCTCCCAGCCTCTGTCGTGGAGTTTTACGGGGGAGAGCTGAAGACATATGTAGACTTCCCCATCAGAAACCTGGACCCCTCCGCCATTGACATGCTGGGCTCCCTTGTCATCAGGAAAATAATTGTTGGTGATCTCCTGGTGCCTGAGGTACTCCTTGCCCAAGTCCTGAGGTTCTTCTCCTACACCCAGGTGCAAGAACTGGTGTTTGAGAACTGCATTTTCGATGGGAGAGGCAACTGGGATAAAATGGATGGCCAGAACTTGCCCATATTGTCCCTGCACTTCCACAACGTGACATCTGCCCCACTGACAGGCCGTGAGCAGGACTTCTCTAGTCTGAGCAGCTGGCTGGAGACCCTACAGGAGCTGGCTGTCACTGGGTCCCATGTCACCAGCCTGCCCTGTGGCATCGGAAGGGTGTTCAGAGCTCTGCGGTACCTGAACATGGCACAAAACAGCCTTGGGGATGAGAGCTTGATGCCCGCCTTCTGTAAAGGGGCTTTCCCTCAGCTCCAGGTACTGAGTCTGCAACGCAATAACCTAACGTCCTACCATGGTGTGTGCAGAAGCATTCAACTGCTGCATGAGCTCCAGCATCTAGATCTCAGCCAGAACCAGCTCATGGCAGACCTGTCTGCCTCTTGTCAGTGGCCAGTGTCCCTCCAAATTTTTAACTTGTCCAACACTGGCTTGGATGAAGTCCTCACACCTCTGCCTCCCAGTCTAGAAGTGTTGGACATGAGCTGCAACCACCTCCATGCTGTAGACATCTCCCTCAGCTCCCTGAAGAAGCTATTCCTGAGCCAAAACATGCTGCAGGCTGCCCCCTCCATCAGGAATTGTCCCATGTTGGACACCCTCCACCTAGACAATAACTCGATTAGAGAGCTGCCGTGGGATGAGGTGAAGCTCTTGGGACAGCTGCGGGATGTGGCTGTGGCTAACAATCCCTACAACTGCTCATGCTCCGGGGCCGGGGGGCTCCAGGCACTGGTGAGCATGGGGCACCTTGGGCAGGGCTGGCCCCAGGACTACACGTGTCACTCCCCACCTCACTACCAGGGCAGGCTGGTGAAGGACGTGCAGGTCTCGGTGCTGCAGTGTAACAGTGCTGCAGTGATTGCCCCTGTATGCATTGCCCTTGCCCTGTTTGGTGTGGCTGGGGTCATCTGCTTGCTCAGATCCAGGCCCAGGCTCATCCGGCCCTGATGCAGAGTGTGAAGGGGACATGTGACCATTCCCACCAGGGCTTCCCCACAGGGGCTCAGCTCCAGGGGCTGCAAGGCCAGGAGTTCCATGGGAAGTCTCACAAGACCCCTCAAGTGCTGGTGGGGAGCTCTCTCAGACCCCTCAGCCCAGACTCCCCTGTGGTGCAGGACTGTCTCCCAGCATTATCCCACGGTGGATGTGGCTTTGCCCATCCAAGTTTTGGGGAAACCCCCAAGCAAAGCCCCTTGCCATACTCTGTCCCATGACTGCACCCTCCCAGAGGGTTTTTCCTTATGGCCATCCATGACTCCTCAAGCCTGAACACGCACCTATTGCCCCTGTGAATCATCTGCCCTGGACAGGAGGAGTTCAGCTCTATCATATTTGCACCACTGCAGGCAGCACTCAGATGCCCCAGGCCTGACTGGGGTCTGGTGGTCCCCATCCAGAGCACCCCGCAGCCTTGTATCCCTGTGCCCCCAAGCCCAGACACCCTTGCAGCCTCCACAGCCTCTCTGCTGACCCTCCACCTATCCTCACCTGGGGCCATGGGTGGGGAGGATGTCTGGTTTGCAAGGGTGTTTGCCTAACAGCTATTCAGCATAAGAGAACACCCACAAAAGACAGGAACAAGAATAAATGAAACACCCCCGTACACAAATGCTAATGAGCGGGAGGTAACAGAGGCAGCAACCAAGACCTGAGCTCTCAAGGCACTGGCGGATGAACTCCCCAAGTGTGACCTTGAAGAGGTTTAGCTAGAAACTTCTTAAGTGATAAGAAGAAAAGGTTTTTTTGCATTTCAGGTGATTCAGGAAATGTCTCATAGGAAAGAGAGCATTGATTATGTGATGCTGAGGGAGATCGGGGGCATGCAAACCTTACTGGGGAATGCTTACAGGAAGGATCAAAGGGAGGATCACAGTGGGTGGGTGGGGAAGGAACAAGCATGGGAAAACAGGGATGGGGGAGAAGGGGGCTGGTCATAGGTAGGCAATGCTTGCCTGGCCAAGCCCTGCACTTTGTCCCCATGGTCTGTCTTGCCTTCTCATTAAAATCTATTCCTGGGTATTTTCTGTGTCAGCTCACTCTCTGTTCTGTTTGTGCACGTGTACCTGTCACCCGAGAGCAAACACCGGCTGGGCTAGCTGGTGGATGAGAAACCAGAGTGTGGAAAGACCCAAGGCTGGAGCTGGAGAGTGGCTAAACAGGGCCCAGGGTCCAGCTGTGGGTCTGTGATGGCATTGGGGTCTGCCATGCGTTCGAGGGCACACGTGTGTGCACCTGCCTTTGGGCCAAGGCTGGGGCTGTGGGGCTGTGCCACCAGCCCACATCAGCCCTGACCAGCTAGAGAGGAGGGATGGGGCCGTGCTGCCTGTGTGCTTGTGCTCATGAGAGCACCGTTGGTGGTTAGACAGTGCTAGCAAAGGCGCTGCTCTGCTTGTGTTGACATGTGTGGACATGTGTACACCATGTGTCTGTATTTGCATCTTGGGAATTTGCGCTCAGCCGTGCTACTGGCTGGACCTGGGAAGAGGGAGCAGCAGCTGCTCTCTCCTGTCTAATAGATGAAGAAGGAGAAATCCCTGTCCCTCTGAATCATAGGATTTACTTTCCCTTAGCAGCACCCATGTGAAGCACAACCTCACCCCTTGCTCTGCTCCTGATGAAGCCCCCAGTGTGGCTTGCTCCATTTGCAATGACAACTCATGTCCAGCCTGGTGTCACCCTCGTGCCTGAAGACATTTGGGCAGGCAGGGGCTCAGGGAGGCAGGGGCAGCGTTATAATCTCATTCTATAGAGGGAATGGTGGCAGACAGAGGGACACGTGCATCTCCTCATTGTGCCTGGTCCTGTCCAAGTGCAAGGGGCAGGGGCTGTCCTGGCACCTCCTGTCTCCAACAGTCTGTGTTTCTACAGACCAGAGATCCTCAGCTTCAGGATTTCCTTTTGTGCTTTCTTGGTATGACTGATCAGTAGTAAATGTGATTCTGTGGTTTGTGGTTGCTTCTTGTGCATAGAAAACCTTTGTGATAGTCCGAGGTCCCTCATCTCCCATCCCCGCTTTGTAAAGATGTCCCTCTTGGAGCCAGGAGCATGCTAATGATGTGAGCAGGTCCAGGCACCCACCTGGCTCCCATGGTCCCACTAACTCCTTGGCCAGCAGGGCTCATCCTCTGGAACACGGTGCCTCCAGGCTGGGCCTGTCTCTGCCCGTCTCTGCCCACATGACTGTGCTCAACACCCATTAATAATACAGGGAAACAGGATCCTCCCGTGTAACCCCATCCCCTGCCCTGTCTGAAACAGCAGCTTAAGGGCTGCTGCTGCTGAGCTGGCCATGGATGCTGGAGAGGTGAGTGCCATCATGGGGGACGTCACAGGGTGGTTTGGAGGGATCTGTCCCTTGCCTCCAGTGCGGCATGGCTTTGCAATGCCCAGGGGTTTGTCCAGCTCCCAGCAGGTGCTGGGTGCATGGGGCAGGACATGGCTCATTCCCCTGCTGCCCCATGTCCCAGCAGGCCAAGCAGGATATCTGCTCAGGAGCAGCTGTGGGACCGCACCAGGCAGCAGGTAGCAATGGAGCTTCAGGCACCTACAGCATCCCAAGTGCCTTCAGCCTGAACACCCATGCCAGGGAACCGGGCCAGGGTGGCAGCCACAGCTGTGGTAGCACTGGGACCACTGGCCACACTGGTGGGCCTGTCCTGGGCAGTATTGACGGGGAGAGGGTGTCCTGTCCGCCCTGGTGACTCTGAGGACCGTGGTCATAGTGAGAGGGCTTGGGGATGATGTGAAGCTCTGGGACCTGGCCGCAGGCTGCAGGGAGTAGACAGAGCTGGGGCAGGTGGGGCTGACCCCCCTGCACCACCCCACTCCCAGTGTTTTTAGGGCTGGGAGAAAGCTGGGTGGGCAGCAGTGAAGACCCCATGCAGCTTCTCTTTGCTGGGAAGGAGGTCCAGGTGAGAGTGGCAGGGATGTGGGTGTTGATGGGATGAGGGTCCCTGGGGAAGCAGATGGAAGCAGGGGGCTCTGTCCTAGCCACCTGCCATGCTTGGGACCCTGATGGGTGCTGAGGTCTTAAGCTGATCCTGCCCCACACCCCTATGGGCCCCTCTCTTGTGGGGGGCTCCTAGGGGTTACCAGATAGCAGGGGAAGGGTGGGGATCTTCCCCCAACCCTGCCTATACAAAGTCCTTCATGGCACCCTGCCACCTCCACCCCAGTGTGCCCAGTCCACCTCTACCTTGCACTGGTCAGACTGGGACAGGGGAAAGCTGAGCATTATCACTCTCCTTCCCTTGTGCCAGGACAGCTGCTTGACTGTTGATGGCATCTTCTGCTTGGATGCAGGACAGGTATTGTGGGCCCCAGGTCCTTCTTCTGCACACCTGTCCCCAGCCAGATGAGCCAGGGACATGCTGGCCCAAGCTGTGGGCTGGGGCACCCCGCTGCTGTCTGGGGACACTGGGCACCTCTTCCAGCTCCTCAGGTGCCACAGGCAGCGATGGGGACCCGGGGCTGAGTTGTATGTCTGGCTCTGCTGGTGTTGTTCACCTGTTCCCTATTTCCTCTTGGGTGCTGGGACATGGCTGCCACACTGTGCCTTACTGCCTGTGCTGTGCTCTCTGTGGCATGCTGTGCACCACTGTGCTGTGCCCTGCCCTGCCATGCATGCTGTGCACCTACACCATGCCATCCACACTGGGCTACCTGTGCTGTGCTACCCATGCCATACTACCTGTGTGGTGCTACCCAATCCATGCCAATGCCCTCTGTGCTGGGCCATCTGCACCATGTTGTCTGTGCCATGCCATCCCTGCTCTGCTGGCTACGTCTCTCCTACCAGGAGAAGGTCTTGGGGTTGGCAAGACCCCAGCTGACCCTGGTTCCCCTTGGCTACAGCATGTCCCTATTGCTGTGGGACCCCCATGGCCCTGCGACTCAGCTATCCTTCCAGAGTATCGTCTGGCAGGTGAGGGCACAGGGCATGGTAGGGCACAGGTGACAGTACAACCGCACATTGCTGGGCTCCTGGGTTGTCCAGCTGACCCCATTCCAGCTGGTATGGGTGTGAGACCCAGCCACAGCTGCCAAGAACCAATGGCTGCCAGCTTGACTGGCTTGTCCCCAGGTGATTAACACCATCTTCCAACAGCTGGAGGCCTTGCGGGGCGATGCACAGAGCCTGCAGACTGTTAGCCTGGTCCAGGTAGGGCAGGAGCAGGGCAGGCCAGGGTGCCCTGGGGTGGGGGTCCCATTCCCTCTCTGCCACCAGCCAGGCCCTGGTCTGCCGAGGGGCATATATTGCCCCAGTACTAGCATCCAGTCCCCTATGCCGGAGGGTGACAAGGGGCTGGAGACCTTTGGATCCCAGGTTTTCTCACCTCTTTGCAGGACTTCCCAGGCATGGGAAGCTTCGGCTGCCCATGGGGCATCTCCCAGGCTCCAGCAACACGGTGGGAACAGGGGAGCCCTCTAACACCCTCCTGCCCGTCTCACGGCTGGGCTTTTCCTGCCAACCACTGCTCCCTGTGACCTAAAGGTCTCCCCAGTGTGTCCTTGCTTGGCACAGGAGTAATGCCAGCCCCTGTCAGCAGCCTGGGCCCTGCCCTTTGGCCCCAGGATGCTGCCAGAGACCTGCCAAGCTCTACACAGGGCTTGGGTGTTTTCCAACCAAGCTGGGAGCTGACCTTGAGATCTCTCCCTTCTCAGGCCTTACTTGTAGATAGCTATGAGCAATCTGGGTCCCTGGTGAGCGTGGGATGCCAGCAGCCCCCTCTTTCTGCCCCCCTGCTTAATACAGCCCTGTTCCAGGTCTGTGCCCATGACAAAGCCTGGGACCTGCTCCATCCTGATGGATGAGCCCTGCAAGTGATGGATGTCACAGCCCTGGGCCTGTAGGTACTTGATGCCCCATGGTCGGGCCGGTACTCCTAGGGGGCTGGTACCCCAATGTCAAGTGTGAGGCTGGGCAGGGAGCATGGTGCCCAGCCAGGGAGCCCAGGCATGCAGGAGGTGGTTGGACATGGTCCTCCTCGCTCACCCTTGTCTCCCTCTGCTTCCAGGATAGTGGAGGAGGCAACAGAAATTGCCATGTCTGATGCCCAAGCTGCCACCAGTGTCCACAACTGGTGCTATCCCAGCACTGTTCCAGGGGTGTGTGCAGCAGCCCCCTGCAGATGGGCACTCAGCCATGCAGGGGTGAGGGATTCAGCAGATATCCTGCAGGGTCAGGAAGGGTTGGCCCATGGAGTGCTGGGGCTGCTTCCAGGCACCGCTGCAACCCAACTCCTGCGCTGGCCTCTCCCCAGCACTGGCAGCCTCTTCACTCTTACCGTGGAGTGGGAGCTGGAGGGTGGCAGGTACCAGCGCTCAGCCTTCAGGATCCTGGCATCCCCTGGGGCCACCGGGCTCTGTCCCAAGCTGTACGTACCAGAGCTGTGGCTCTGAGCTGGGACCGAGCCATGTCACCTCTTTGGCACCCCCATAGTACCTGCTGTGGAATTGGGGGGATTCAGTACCCAGAGGCGAAGCAGGAGGGACCCTGACACCCCAGTGGGAGCCCATGGCTGGGAGCCAAGGGGTTGCCACCACCCCTTGGGAATGTGGGTTTGATCCTAGCATGGCCAACCTGTCCTCGAGCTCCTGTGGGTTGGGGCTCAGCTGCCTGGCACATGGGTCCCAGCCCCATCCTTCTCCTGGGCTGTCTCTCACCCCATGCACAAGGGCACCAGCCACCGGCCACCCGCTGCCTGACACTGGCTGCCTGCCCTGGATTGTCAAGCGGCTACTGGAGGGGAACAGCCTGATATTCCTGCTGCCCTGTGTGGTGCTGCCAGGTAGCACCAGGGATGGGGACACTGCTTCTGGGTGCCCCCTCCCTGAGGTTTTCCCCCATCCCACCCCCTGCCTGGCATTTGGTCCCTGGCTGCTGCCCAGGGATACTTGCAGTCACTGGAGGCTGGACACCAGCTCCACTCATCCCCATCAGCCCTAACCCTGGGCCAGGCACCGGCATGTCCCTGTGCTGGTGGACCCCTGTGGCCCCTGCCCAGGGCTTGCTGCTCTCCCAGACACCTCCAGAGAAGAGATCCTGGCGGCCCTGGGGTTGGCTGAGCGGGTGAAGGGGCTGGCTAAGACCATCTCAGCCACATTCTGGGACCCTGTGCAAGAGATGGCAGCACGCTGGAGGGAGATCTGAGGGCTACAGATGGAGCTGCTGGCTAGAGCTGGCCTCCCTGAGCAGAAGGTGGCCGTGGCCCAGCTGCGGAGAGCCCTGCAGGAGCTGCAGGTGGGAGAATGCCCCTGGCCACCAGATGGGACCAGGATGGCACAGATATCCCCCAGTCAGATCAGTTCTGGGCTCTGTCCTGGTGTTAAAGCTCCTGTACAGCACTGAGGGCAGGCGTTGGGGGCTGCCTGCTGGCAGATGAGATCATGAGGGTGGGATGTGTCCCTGGAGCTGTGCTATGCCTGGAGGTCTCAGTCAGCCCAGCAAGGACCCCTAGCCCCCTTTTCCAGGTGCTAAAGAGCCAAAGGCGGGAGAAGAAGCAGGCAGCGGCAGAGGTGCTCAGGTGCCAGATGCATCAACCCAGTACCAAGGTGGGCACAGGTCAGGCCATGAACCCCTCATCCAGGGGCAACCCAGGTGAAGAAGCCTTGAATCCTGGTTGCATCCCTATAACATCTCCTTCTCCCACAGGACCGGGTCTCTGCAGGGAATACAGTGCTGGGCCAGCAGCCTGGAACCCAAAAGCCCCTGATCACTGCCAGCCTGGAGCCAGCAGGTCTGGAGCATGGGGACAGGCATGCACTCCACACCGGGGTGGCTGATATGTGGGCACAGAGCATCACTTCACATGTTGGGGAAAGGCTTCCCTTGGGCTAGAAGAGGCCTCAGTCCTTTGTTTAAACTGCTTTTTTCAGCCACACCACGTCATGATCATTCCCCTTCCCTCTCCCCCCATGGGACAGTGTCCCAGTGAGAGCAGCCAGGGCGGGGGGCAGCTGAGCCCTGGCGAGCACAGGGCAGGGTCTGCTGGCAGAGCCCTCGGCAAGCGAAGCGCCACAGCCACTGGTGAGTGGGGGCTCACTGGGTTCCTGCCTGCTGCTCCTGAGCGAGAGCAGTGCCCAGGGCCTGCAGCCCTCTGCACCGTGTCCCTGGATGCTGTCTGAGCCCACTCTGCTCCCTGCCAGACTGGGAGCCTGTGCCAGCTGTGCCCATCGCTGGAGGCCCAGTACGCCCTGCCCAAGGCACTGAAGCAGCAGCTGCAGGCTCAGCGCTGCCTGCTCCTCCAGCGAGAGCTCAGGTACTGGGCAGTGCCGGGCCAGGAGATGAGTGGAGAGGTGGGCACAGGAAAAGAGCCTATCATTGTGGGCTTCAGGTTCCCCTCCTTCCCTGGCACTGCTCTCCGTATGTAGGACACCCCAGGGAGCAGAGACAGCCCAGAGCTGCCCTTTCCTCATCCCTGTTCCCTGCAGTGGGATGCAGCTCACTGCCAACGGGAGGTGGCTGTACTTGGCCAGAGCCTGGAGGCAGTGCAGAGGAGGTGGGAGGAGGACAAGTGGGACCAGAAGTCCTTGCTGCAGGGTCACCAGCAGAAGATGCAGGCCTGCAGGCAGCACCTGCTGCAGGTGGTAGGGGAGGGCTGGGGACTCATTTCCAAGCTGCTGGGGCCATGCCAGGCATCCCCACAGGTGCTTCGGGACCAGCAGTGCCTGGCAGAGAAGCAGAGGGATGCCCTGGACTGCAGGCCCAGGCTGCTGCTGCAGGACATTGCAGACCTTGCTGCACACAACCAGCAGCTGCAGGATGCCCAACAGCTGGACTTGGCCAATGCTGCCTCACAGACACGCTGAGCCAGCATCCCAGGGTGGTGGGGACAGCTGCCCTAGCAGGCAGGCTGGGATCCCTGCAGACCCCTGCCACCTCAACCCCCACTCCTGGAGTGAGCCACTAGCCCCAGCCCTGATGTCAGGGGACCAGCCAGGCCCAGCTACAGCAGTTACACAGGGCAGGGCCTCCCACCCTGCCTGCTGAGAGCTGATCCCTGCAGAAATCTGGCCCCAGGGAGGGGGCTTGCTATCAGAAGAGAGGGGAGCGCTTCACCCCTCTGCTCCCACAGGAAAAACCACGCTCTGCTGCTGGGCACCTGCCTGCAGGAGCATAGGCTCAGGTACAGCCCTGCAGGAGCAGCAAGGTAGGCACAGTGGGAGGGCTGGTGGCCCCCAGCTGCTGCCATGTGGAATAAAGCAGGTGCCTCTCACCAATATGTGTTGTCAGTCTCAGATGTGCCCCTGGCCCCCAAACCTCTGTCAAGTGCAACAGATGCCTTCCTGCAGGGAGGACAGACACACACACATGCTGTTGAACCGTAACTTTAATAACCCTGGCCAGAACCAGCAGTGACTTCTGTCTGCCAGGAGCTCACCAGCTCAGCATCAGTACAAATCTGGGTGCCATTTCCCACTGAAACAGTTCCCACATCCCCCCATTCCCCATCTGCTCCACACAGGGCAATGACACCATGCCCAAGAAGGGGAAACGGAGCCTGAAGACAGTAGCCCTTCAGCCAGAGGCTGCAGCAAGGAGAGGGCTGGAAAACTGCAGAGGTGGGAGAGAGTCCTGGACACAGTGCGAGGGTCTCCAGGCGGCAGCACCTGGCCTCGTGCAGACAGTGGGGGGAAGCACCATCCACAAGAGCCAAAAAGGTGTCAGACCAATGCAAGGCTGCCTGCACACAGATGAGCCTGTAGCACAGTGGAGCTAACTGCTGCTGGAGCATTTACAGCCACAAGAGCAGGTGCACTCTGGTGTGGGGAAGAGGGGGGAAACAGCCTGAGAATGTAACACGCCATATGAACAAGGGGCTCAGGACCCACCCTTGAGACTGGGCACAAAGCCTGGCTGGGCTGGGGCAGGGCCCAGCTTACCCCCTGGAAACAGGGCCAGGGCACCCCCCTCCTCAGCCCTCCTCCTTTGGGAGGTCCCTGCTAGTTGTGCGTGCACCCACCAGTAATGGTTCCCCATGAACACCAGTGTGGGGAGGCCGGTGGCCTGGGCACCACCCTGCTTCTAACACCAGCCCCAGCACAAACACTAAACACCCCTGAGGAACAAGTAAAGGCTGCCCTGGAGCATGCAGGGGCAGGAAGGCAGCAGCTACGTCACCCCATAGTACAAGTGAACAGCAAGGCCAATGCATGAGACAGCAACGAAGAAGAGGAGGGTGAGCTGCAGATTGAAGAGGGTGACAGACAGGAGGGCATTGACCAGGATAGAGCAGGAGATCACGAAGAGCCTGGTGATGTTACTGCTGTGCTTCATAACCACGGACATGATCAAACCGTTCAAGGCCTGGCTGACCACAATCACCAGCACCCAGGAGGAAAAGCCCTCCAAGAAACTGCCCTCTGTGCTGCTCCAGAAGTAGCCGATTAAGTTGAGTAGGACCCCAAAGAAGTAAAGGAAGAGGTTCTGAAGGCTGAGAGGCAGTGCCTGGGTTTTCAGGATGGCTTCCGTGTAGACAGCTGACAAGCCCGATATCAGGCAGTACACCAAGATCAGCAGCAAACCCACCAGCGTGATGTGCAGCTGCATCTTGGAGGGGCTGCCAGGATCCTGCAGGCCACCACAGCTGTAGCTCACCCCAGCAGCCACCAGCAGGAAAAGAGCCAGCCATTTGCGCATGCTCAGTCTTTGTCGCAGGAAAAGACTGTAGAGGAGCGCAGTACTGACGATCTTTAAGTTACTCAAGATCTGGTAGGTGCTGGGATCCATGAAGAGCTGCATATGAACCACCAGGTTGTTGTTGGCAGCATAGAGCAGGGCAGAGAGGGCGAAGGGGGCAACATGGTGCCATGACACAGTAACTCCTAGCAGCTCCCGGTCCCAGGTCAGCAGGAACACGAGGGAGAACACCAGCTTTGTCAGCTCAACGAGAACCACAACAGACGTGGAGCTGAAGGGGATCCTCCCGTCCACCTTGCATCGGGTCAGGAGGGGAGCATGAGAGCCATATATGGCTATGGATGCGACCAGCATCAGTCCCCACAGCCCCCTCCGCAGCACCCAGTTTGTAGAGCCAGCAGCATTACCAAACATCACCATTTTCAGGCAGTAGCCAGCAAGGGTGAGCTGCTATCAGTGCAGAGGAAGCCAGACAGACTTGCACCCTAGAACATTCAAGAAGAGACCAAATACCATGAATTTAATGAGCCTGATTAAAACAGGATGTCACCTGCTACATTTATGATGCTGCAGAAGAGAATGGTTTTGTCTTTCATTAGGAAGAGAACTACAAGCCTCCCCAGGAAGCCACACAAAGCATGTTCCTAAGGCAAAGCACGCACTTGGCGGAAGGGCGTACAGGTGGTGAGCATGATGGCATGTCCCAGGCATGTCCTTTCAGTCTGCAGCGGCACAGGGAGAGAGATGAGGGGAAAAGGCAGCTGGCAAACTGTCAGCCACCAGCGCTTCCAAGCCACTGTGAGTTATCAGAGTAATCCACTGCCACGATGCTCTAATAAATACCCATAACCAGACCCACTGGTGTCTCACAACGAAGTGGTGTAAAGCCCTTTTCCAGTGGAAAAGAACGCTGTACGTGACGTGCCTCTGAAAGCCCTAGGAACTTCCGCACCTGTAACTAAGGAGTGCCATTCCTACAATCGCTGCTGCCAAAGGGCTTTTCACTAGTCCCGACCCTTTTTCAGTGAATTGAAATAGTCCCGGACTGTCTTTTCAACATTGGGAACGCTGTAGTTCTGAGCAGCGTATATCCCGGTGCAGGTCCCAGCCACAAATCCCAGGACAGCCGAGAAGCGAAGTCTGGCTACCAGGTAGCCCGCCAGGAAGCCTTTGAGAAAGGGCGAGGCCAGCAGGGAACCATCCTGAGGAGAAGAGCAGAGTGAGGAGGCTGCTGGGCAGGGCGGGCCTGTGCGGGGCACGCACAGCGCGGGGGGTTTTACCGAGCCCCCTCACGCCGGGGGGCCGGGCCGAGCGGCAGGAGCCGCGCGTTACCTGCCCCACACCAGCGTGGACCTCGTCCTCTACCCTGCGCTGCAAGCTCTCCAGCTGGTCCTTCAGGAAGGCGAGGTCCTTCAGCTTGGGCAGCGGGTCCTGGGGAAGACACGCAAGCTGCGCCCGGTCTCGCCTCGGCAGCACCCCGGCACCGGGGACCCACCCGGCGCCCCCTCAGCCCCTGGCCCAGCCCCTCCCGCCGCGCCGCTGCCCCGCTGCCCCGCTCACCTTATCGTCCGCCATCTTCGCCGCGCAGGCGCCGCTGATTGGGCGGTGGGCGGTCACCTGACACTGCCGCACCCCTCACCGCCGCCATCTTGAGGCGGGGCGGGGGCGGGTGGGTTGCCGCCATCACGGTGGGGGCTGCCGCCTTCCTCCCGAGGCCCGGCCCTGGCCCCCGGGCCGCTCCCGGGTCTCGCAGAGCAGCGAGAGCTCCCCGAGCTTCACGGCCGCGGTCTGGGCTCCTCAGGGCCCGGCTGCCTTCCCGCCGTGTGGGGTGGCTCTGTCTGCTGCTAATGTTGCCCCACGGAGTGGTGCCTGGTGCTGGGGAAGGAGACCCCAAGGGCATCGCTGGGCCCCGTGTGCGCGGGAGGGAACGGCCTCAGTGGCCCTGGAGTGGGGCTGGGGGCAGCTGCTTGTGCCTGTGGCCCAGCTGTGCCCTGAGCAGCAGGTGGGAGGCGCAGGGGGTGCGTGGCCTGGCCTAGCTGGGGCATAGGGGCCTTCGGCCTGGGTGGGTGTGCACATGCATGCCCGTTCTCAGAGGGATCGCTCCACGTGACCCCCGCTGCCAGGGCCTGTGGGTCGGGCTGGCGCTCGCCCTGGCCAGCACAGGGTGTGCTCCTTGCCCTGGGCCAGCAGGCTGGCAGAGGGGACCCCAGTGACTTGCCTGAGCTGGGCTCGGTGTTTGGGAGCTCCCTTGGTTCTGTCCCAGGGGGTGCTGCCGTGGTGCTGGGGTTTGGCTGCGGCACTGGGGCAGCCCCACGTATTGTTGCACTTCTGATTACCCCACCTGCCCCTTTTCCCCACCCAGGCAAAGCTCTGCCTTGGGGTGCCAGTCACACCCTAGTGGGAACGACATACCCTGACGCTGAGTTTGTTCAGGTCTGAGGAGGGAGCAGCAGAAGATGAGCGGGGGCGGGGCCTGTGAGGGGTGCAAGAAAGAAGTGATGATGGGATGCTGCTGCCCTGGGGACAAGCTGCAGCACGGTGTGGGAACAGCCTTCTGTGAGCCCTACAGGGACAGTTCTGGCAAGCAGAGGTTGCTGCAGGAACATTTTATCTGCTGCACAGAGGGCCAGGAGCGGGCTGAGCCCAGCTGTAGGGCCACTGCCTTTCATTTGTTCCTGCTTCCTGAGCTGAAGAGGGAAGCAATGGGGGGTCCCTGATGATGGAAACTTTAGTCTTCCTCTGCCCTTGTGCTTCATGCCTGTGAGTGCTTTGCTGTGGCTTTTCAGCATAGCTCAGAAGCTAGCTGAGGTGACAGCAAGTTGTACAGGGCTGTGGCTGAGGGAATCCCTTGCTGGTCTGTTTGCCTCTACCTACAGCCTCCCAAAGATGCTGTCATCTGCTTGTGGGCAGGGGCTGCTGTCAGAAGAGGGGATATGTAAAGAAAAATGCCAGGGAACCACATGGAGTGAAGGCAGTTGAGTGAGAGAGAAAGTCCAGAGCTGCGGTTCAGAGGAAGCACTGTCAAGGCTGGCAGGGCCCAGCTGTGCCCCCAGGCTGCTGGGACTTGCCACTCCGCAGGAATTGTGACAAATGCATGTTTCAGATGCTTGGGTAACAATTTTGTTAAAAATTGGGATGTTGGGTTTTATGTACATGGTACCCCCATGGATGCTGCACCTTTAGGTGTGAATTTTCAGAGCTGTGCACTAATACAGGAAGCGTGCAAGAGCATCAAGACAGCCCTGTGAAGGCTTCTGGGCTGTTGGGCTGCTGGCTCTCAAAATTAATTTAGACACATTCCCCATTTATATTATACTGCTCCCACTGAGAAGAGGAAATGAAAGGGACTGTGCAGTCAGTAGCAGGTGCAGCATGAAGCAGAGGCAGTTAATTAATAGCCAGTTTAAGTAAGAGATGTGAGCATCCCACCGTCACTGGTTTCCTTGCTTTGCAGGATGCCAAGATTTAACCATAGATAAGTGTGAACTTCGTGAACCTGCCGTTTTCCTCAGTCACTTCAAACAAGCCCACTTTCAAGCAGGTGTTTTACTGCATGAAAGGAAAAAAAAATAATTGGTGTGATTGCAAGGGTCTGTCTTGGAGCACAACCACAAAACTTGGGAAGTGCAGGCTGGCTTCGTAAATGTGAATGGTGCTAAAAAGCAACACTTGAGGGCAGCGTAGCACTATTGAACAGTCGTTGCTGCTCAGCTGTAGCTATTTCCTCGGGAAAGTGCCAACCTCACAAGCACTTTTCTGCAGCAAGGCCATGTGCGGATTTTTCTCCATTGAGGCACGCAACCCTGCCTGGCTGGCATGCACGCCTGTTTGCCGATAATTTGGTTTAGTTCAGCCTCATGAAGTGACCACCGTTGCACAAGTCTGTTGTAAAGCATCATCATGCTCAAAGTATTCTGCACAGTTAACCGGACTGACTTGCTCTTTGGGAATTACATGGATACAAGATTTACAGATACAAATAAAAGTAAGTCCTGGTAAATCTTTCTAGCTCTTGTCAAGCTTCCGATGAGCTGAATGATGGTGCCTGCTGCCACTGTCATTTACAGGGACAGGCTTTTGGTAATGATATAGACACTAACCTCTCAACCCCAAAATGCAGCAGTATAACAGAGGAACTCTCCTTTAGCCTTAAACCCAGAGTCACAAAGATGTCAGCATCAGCAGGGAGTTATGTGCAAAAGAGGTAGGATCCAAAAAAAACCACCAAAGAACACCTGGGAAAGGCAGCTCCTTAGAGCTGCTGCCCTGCTTTTGGCAGACTGCAGCCTCATGGGCAATGTGTTTGTCCTCCCAAAGGATGCTCATGTGCCTGATGCCAGGCTGGTGGTGAGTGCCCAGCACTCCTGCTGACTTCTGCCATCCACCATGCCCCTGTGGGATGGAAATGGCTCCTAAGCCAAAAACATTTCTCATCCTAAACCTAGCAAAGGCAAGGCAGCTTTCAGCTCCATTCTCTTCTTTAAATATTGGTCCATGTAGCTGAAGTCAGCCTGAAAATTTCTGGGACTTCCAGTACAGTGATATACGCATCCATCCAGAGAGATTTTGGGCTGTAATAGAAATGCAAGTTCCATAAAAAGAATTCCTAAACCAAAAGGCTAGAATTTGGGAGCACTCTCTCCATCCTCCCCATCCATCTGACCCAGACAATTGCTGTATTTGTGCAGTGCGTCAGACTGCACTGGTGTCTTTTCATTCCAGGTAAAGGAGAAGATGTACAAGAGCAGGGGTAAAGACACTGTTGTAACAGGCACATGCATCTCACGCAGAAGAACTGAAGATCAGTTTTTCTAAGTTCATGGCAAAAGCCCAAGCACCTGCTCTGCAGTGGGTCTTTGAGACAACTCACATACCAGCCACCCTGAGGTCAAAAAATGTCTGCTGTATGAAGCAGGATGGATGCATCACTACAGGCAGTGATAGTGTTTTCTGGTCACTCGGAAGGAGAAAAGACCAATGTGTGCCTCAGAAAGGACCGCTGACCTGGCTAGGTCTGTAGTTGCAATGAACAGGAGCTGGGCTTATTTACATCCAAATGGCACTAACAAAAGCTGATGGGCAGAGAGCTGAGGTGTGAGGAACTGCTGTGAGAAGCCTCCTTCTTGCTACATCCCAGCTCAGCCCTGGCCTCAGGCCTGGTTGGAGGGAGGGCACAGCCATGCTGTGGCTGGCTCTCTGCCTTGCTCACCTGGACCCTGACTGTGAACCTACCTCCCTGCTTGAGCTTGGACCTACCTCATTGTCACTGCATGGTGATGGACCTTGGACCTGCTCAGCTCACCTTACTGAGGTATGGTGGCATTGCTGCTCTCTGTGGCTCACATATGGATATGCTGCTCCCTAACGCCTCTGCTACATCCTGAGGGCAGGGGAGAGCTTCTCAGGCTCTGGAGCAGTCTGAGTGTTGGGGAAAAATGTTCAGCAAGACCACCCTGCTGCTGATGGGACTGATGGCTGTGGCTAGCTTTGTTTTTAGCTCTTTGAGGTCTGGGACCCATCAATCCCACTGCAGAGCTGGCTGCAAAGCTCAGCTCCTCATCCCTTACATCTTCCCTGAGTGGAGGAGCAGTGGAGGGAAGGAAAGGTAGGGCAAGAGCAGTGCCACCTCTCACTGCTAAGGGTGCCCTCTGTGGCTCTGTGCTTGCCTTAGCGGTGAGCAATAGCTGGGGGTTGTAGCACTGTGTCAGGCGTCACACATGTGATGGTCAGCTTGGGGCCATGCTGCTGTCCCCCACAGCTTGTGCTCCAGGGGCACGTGTTGAAGATGCCCTTTAAATCTGCTTATCACCCCTCATGGGCCCGGCGGTCCCTGCACACTGGGCTCCAGATTGGGGTAGTGCCCGTGTCACTTGCACACCCCTGGCTCCTGCTGGCAGCCGTGGCACTGGAGCATTGCTGAAGCAAGGCTGTGCCTGAGCACTGTGTGATGGCCAGGGACATCCAGGGCATTTGCCCGCTCATGGCAGTGGGCATGGGGCTGCGGGAAGGATGCCACTGCCCTGCTGGTGCATGCCAGCAGTGGGCCAGGCTGCACCTGTGCTGCTGACACCCTGCGGCACCTTCAATTGCCCCAGAAGCTGGAGAGACCTAAGTCACGTCTAATGTAGGATGCTGCAGTTAGTGCAAAAACTGAGCTTATGTGTGCTGTTGGGGGACCTCAAGGGGAATCTGGTTATCCTGTTTGCTAGCTTGGGTGACAAGCTTCAACTTGTTCTGAGGCTTGACTTTCCTGCCTCTGATTCAGCTCTGCCTGGATTTCACTCTGCTAGCAAAGGCTTTCACCTTGCTGTTTGCTCGGCCCTGGCTCTGCCCTTGACCAGTGGCAGGAGTTAAGCCTTTGGCTGGCAGCACGGTTTCTGCTGGAACAAGGCTGTGCTGTCAGGTTTCCACTGGGTTTGTGCCGGTCTTTCTACTTGTCCAGTGCTAATATAAGCTGAACTTATCAGCCTTCTTCAGCCAAACCTGAGTGAAGGTGGTGATGGGCAAGATAAGAAGGACTCACATGGGAAGGGAGCAGGGGGCCAGGAAGGAGGTGTTTGTGCCCCATGAGGATCTCCGGTGGATTTGGAGGCGGAAGCCCTCAGGGACTACAGCGGAATTGGCTTTGCTGCTCATGCAGCTGCTTCTGGCTGTTCCATATTGCTGAGCTCAGCCCTGATGCCATACATTTACCTTGAATCTCAGCAGTGCCTGCAGTGTTTGCTCGGTGCCCTTGGGAACACTGCTCCAAAGCACGAGGTGGGTGATCAGGAGCCACATCCACTTGCCCGTGCCCCAGGGCCAGATCCCTCGGGCGCAGTGCTTGGCTCCCTGCACCCAGGGGTATGCATCTCCTACCATGAGCAGGAGGTCCCTCACCTACAGCAGCACAGCTCTCCCTGCTCTAGCCAGTGCAGCACCAGGCACTCAGCACATCCTGGAGGCCTCAGCAAAGAGCCCTGACACCTCTGCAAACCAGCAGCCTGAGAGGAGTTGGCTCTTTGTAGTGGCCTTTGCTGTCACAAACCCTCCCTTAACAGCCCTTTCATCTACTGTTTTTGTCTTTTGTGCAGATGCAGTACTCAGAGATTAGGCTGCAGATTAAGGTTTTACTGAATCCCGAAATGGGTTCCAACTCCCAGTCCCAGCGGGACAAATGTACAGCCAAATCTCTGAAAGCCTGCTGGGCTAGAGCTGGGGAGAGGCATTTCCCACTCTGTTCTCCATATACACAAAAGATGGAGCCCTGATACTTGCCCTGGGGTGCTTTGCCACGTAACAACAATTTTATGCTGGGAAGGAAAGCTTGGGAGAGACACAAGGAACTGGAGCTGTTTCATGAGTGACTTTAGTTAAATGAGAGGAATAAGCTATAGCTGATCCCTCTTTACTCAGGTCACACTGAGGGCAGAAGGTCTCATCACAGAGAGCATTTCCAGTCCAGGAGAGTGGTACCAGCCCGTGAGGGCCAGCAAATGCTGTCCTACAGGCCTCTCAGGCATCCCTGGAGCCTTGCTACATTGGCACTGTGTGAGAGGAAGGACATCTGGGTGCTGGCTGGCCCTGGGCTGCATATTGCCTGGGCGTCTGAGCAGGTCCTCAGGGCCTTTTGAATCCCAGAGGCTTCAAAAGGTGGTTGAGGAGCTGGGTCATAGGCTGTCTGTGCCTCAGTGTGCCAGCTGAGCTGTCGGGTCTCCTTGGGTGGCTGGGGAGCACTGGGCTCCGCAGGCTTCACGTGGCTGAGCCACTGGTGGCCTGTGGTGGCTGACTATAGGGTGAGGGTTTTCCAGACTGCCTTCCTTCCAACAGAAACTGCAGTCAGCCAAGCTTTCATCCCACTGTTCAAAACAGTATGCCCAGATTTTTCTTCTTCCACTCAGAGGGGGTTACTGGGTGGTGTGGCTGGGCTTCTGAGATGAGCCCAGGGAGTTCCCTGTGGAACAAATAAGGCTGAAGCAGTGCTGTCGTCTGGGTTGGCCATGCCGAGCTGCACCACAGCAAAGCTCTGCCACAGTCTCTGGTAACCTGGCAAGCAACAAGCCCTGTGGTCACCATCCTGCCCCATGGCACACACTGTGTCACTCATGCTGGGTTGCCTGAGGGATTGGCTGGCTTGCTGGCCCTGTGGCTGGCCCAGGTCATACAGGGCACCTTTGGGTTTTTGCTGCCTTCCTGGCTGGGAAGGCTCCTGGCAGCAGCCCACCAAAGGGACTGTATTCCTTAGCCACTTCCTTGGCCCTGGCAGCCCCTTGGAAGCAGGTTCCATCCTCTTGAAAGCTGGGTCTCTTCAGCAAGTGTGGCCTTGTGTGGGGTGCCCAGGCATTGGGCTGGCCCGGGAACGGCCTCTTTTTCAGCCTAGGCATCTCCAGGCAGATCCTGGAGGAGCAGGTAGGTGGGCAGAGCCAAGAAATCATACATCTCCGAGCCATGCTGAGCAGACTCGCTGCACATCCTCTGCCCTGCTTCTGCCTGACCGCAAGGGGCCCAAGTAGGCAGGAAGGGCCTGGCTTGCTGGGCTGGCTGGGGGTACCTCACCCCCAGGCATGGAGGGCTGAGCAGCCCAGCATGTGATGTCTTGTGTTGAAAACCCCATGCAAGTTGTCCCAGGACTGCTCCCTGCCCCTTTCTCAGAGGTGCAGGCAGTCTGGCACGTTCTTTGGGGCTGGAGAAACACTTCTGCAGAGTGCCTGGGAGGAATGTGAGCATGAAGGGCATCAGCAGGCAACGCAGGTGGCTCTCAGTGTGAAATTACCGGATGGAGCAAAGGCGGGGAGGTTTCTTGCGGTGTGGGACCACTGAATGCCCAGGCCTGACCTCTCCTTCCACCTCTGCATCCCAAATGGTTGGAAAGTGAGGATGTTTGTGTATGACTGTACAGTGGGTCCATCAGGCTGGAGGGTACCCTGGAGGTCCTGCACACACTCCTTGTGCCTGCAGAAGCCACTGGGTTAGTCAGGCCACACTGTCTGGGTGCGTTGGACCAAGCACACACATACAAAGTTGTGGCTGGGATTTCCAAAGCCCCATCCAACACCACAGGATGTCCAAGGGCAGACAGCACATCGTGCCCAAGATTCAGGATAATGCAACTTGCCCCAGAGGAAGATGCTTTATATGACATAAATTGAAGCAGATAAAAAGAACCCAGATACCCACTGGTTAATATTTGATATACATGACAAAGAAAATGGGAAGCATGTCACAGGACTGTGGTTTGAGTCAGCTGCTTTACCAGTAAATATAATGCACAGGAGGTTTTGATGGGCAGTTCCTGCTGGAGGTTGGGGATTGCTGCTGCAGGAGGAGGGGGCTTGGTGAAGGGGTCTGGAGCACCTCGGGGGTGGAGGTGCAGGGCTGGGCAGTGCTGGTGCTTTAGAAGCAGTCACTTCACAGAGGCTGCGGCAGGTCTGGCTCACTTATCTGGAGGCTGAGCTCTGTTGAGCTGAGGGTCGTGGATGCAGCATGCAGGTGGTTTCCCTTTTACACAGCATATTCCTCGTGACGCTGCTGCTGGCGGTGCCAGAGGATCTCTCTGGACAAGAAGTGGGTCTCTGCTTCTCCTGACTCTGGAACAGAACACAGATAAAACCCACCTTCACTGGTCCGGCCTGAGGCAGGGGTCTGGGCAGGAAGAAAACTCTGGGAGATGCCCCAAATTATGCAGAATTTCCCAAGAAGTCAAAATATGGTTCGTTCTTCCCCCCTTCAGCATGCCATAAGAAAGAAATTAAAGCACACAGTGCAGGAAGGAGAGTAAAATACAGGCACTATGTGCTGGGTTCCCAGCAGTGCTTGTTGTGATGAGAACTACCTCAATGGATAGAAATGCTTCTCCCCATCAGGGAGAGCACTGAATTTCCTCTGTAAAACAATGAGATTCATTTTGGCAAGCATCAGCAAGCTGTTTTCAAGCCCTGCTGCTCTGGTGGAGGTGAGGAGAAGGGAAATGAAAGGAAGATGGGAAGAAGGGAAAGCCTCGCTCCTTCCCATCCCATCAGGAGGAATGCCACTGAGCCAGCACACACCTGTACCCCCATCCCACTGCTGGGGAGACTTGGCAGCCCCAGCCACAAAGGGAGCTGTTGCTTCCCCTGGAAAGCCCATCGTTATACTTAATCCCTGAAGGGAGCATTCTGGCTGCCCATGTGGAAGACTGCTTGTCTGAAGTGCCTTTGGAGACTTCAACAGAGACCACCTCTGCTAGCATCCTCCCTGCTCCTCTGAGACGCACAGCAAAAGGTCCTTCTGTGTCAGGAGGCAGCCCCTTCCGCTGCAGCAGGGACCCCCATGGCCATCTGAGTGGGCATATCAGCCAAGTGCTGCACAGATCCTGCTGACTTCCCCTCATTTGCCCTGATCTGAGGCCACTCAAGAAGCTGGGAGTGTACAGCTGCCATGCTACCCTCTTGTCCTCCTCACTCACCCTTGTATGCAATGAGCTGGTAGGCACCCGCACACTCCTTGGAGCCTTTCAGGATCTCCTCCAAGGTCCTGTAGAAAAGCTTGGCCTGCTCCAGGCGGTCCTCCCGGCTGAAGGCAGCACACTCATCCTGGGACATGGCGTAGAGGGTCTACCGTGGGGTGGCATACTCCACTGCGCAGTGCCAGAGCTGCAGGGATGGAAGTAAAAGACATGGGGGCAGGAGGGCTGAACACCCGGCAAAGGGCTGCTGGGGAACCCTGGCACTGGGCAGAGCCCTCAGGACCCGTTGGTGGCTCCTTGGCCTGCCCTGCACTGGTGCCTTGTGCTAGGCCACCAGGACAGGAGCACCAGTTCTGGCACCAGCACCCCCCCACGCTGTGTTGAGCAGGAAAGGAGCAGCAGCACTGGCCAGTACAGCCGTGCCCCGTGTGCCGGGTGGGCTCGGGGAGCTGCTTTCCCCCTGTGGGGCCCCAGGCTTTGCCAGCGCCCCACCTGGGGGTAATTTTCTCTATGGAATTTGGTCTCCTATGGAGACACACCTTGCCGGTGTCTGATCACACCTTGGTGGCTTTTCTGCTAGACAAGGGGAATCTGAGCATTCTTATGGGCAGTGGAACAGAGAAGAGGATAAACGCTGGCAAGATGAACGCATAGCTAGGAGGAGGCTGATCAAACAAATGAGGGATTTGTTAAGTCCTTAAAAATTCCAAGGAGGAGCAGTGTTGCCAGTAAGTCTTATACTGGGTAAACTGGAAAGCTTGCTAAAGTGTATTAACAGGAAGAGGGATGGGATCCCTGGGTAAATGTGGAGCAGCAGGAAGAGCTACCGGCCTTGGCAGGCAGTTGCCACAATGACCCAGAGCAGATGCCAAGGACGGGAGCTGGCATCGCTGCCATGCACGTGTTCACTAGCAACTGGGCAGCAAGCTGAGGGACAGATTTTACTGATAAGATGCAGGGGGTCTGGACGGGTCCAGGTTGCAGAGCTGCCGGAGCTCACTTGGTGGTGAGTGACTCAGCAGGAGACTGGCAGGTGAAACACAGCATCAGTGCATGCATCGTAGTGGGAAAAACCTGATGCTGACTGTACTTCCCCAGGAGCAGGGCCAGGAAAGAGTCTCTGGAGTCCCTGTAGACAGGGCTTTAAAAGCAGCGGCTCAGCCCTAAGCCACCATCAAAAGGCAAATTAGGCGGATCCAGGTGAGAAGCATTGCTCTGCTGATGCCTTCTTCCACAGCCGTGTTGGCAGGACCAGTGTGTTCCCTCCTCCAAGGGTGCAGGGGCAGGAGCCCATCTGTCTGGAGATGTGGAAGGAGATGAATGCAATGTGAGATGGAGAGATTTAGGGCTCATCAGCCCAGAGAAGAGGTGACTGGGGGAATGCAAGAGTCAATTTATATAGTGACACACAGACATTTTCAAGCACCTCTTCCCAACAGAAGGAAATATTCACTTGTCTCATGGGAAGTGATGGGAAGGTCTTGTACCCCACATATGCTTTGTTTTTCTGCTGAGTTTTCTGCTGTTTTCTGGACTTAAATCGACTCCAGGAGCGGTTAAGTGAGCCCAGCATCCCTGCAAGGGCTGAGCCTGGGAGGAGGCAGCTAAGAGGAAGGGGTGCAGTTGGCTGCCACGAATAGGACCTCTCCATCTCGTGGAAGCCTGCTGTAAGCTGGGAGTGTCTCACAGAAGGGACACTGTCCTGCCCTTATGGCCACTTCTCGGCCAGGGTGTGAGGCCGGGAAGACCTTTGGGCTGAGGCATGCCAACTGCTCCTCTGACTCTGCACTCAGTATACCTTGTTGTCTTCATCCCTGACTGTGTAGAGGCTGTGTTTGTAGACCCAGTTCTTGGTGCCAGCTCGGGTCAGGGTGGTTTCAGTGAGGTCTGTCAGGTACTGGATATTGCTGTCAGCTTTCTCCAGGTCATCATAGATTTCACAGCTCAGAGGGACCAATATGTGGAGCTTCCAGGTCTTCCTGCATGCTGGCATGTTGCAGTTGGCCTTGTTGAATTCCTCCATTGACTCTTTCACCCCTGGTGGAAGACAGCATTGGGCAGAGGTGCCTGGCGTGAGTAGAGATGCTTTCTACCTTGCTCCCCATTTCCCTGCAAACACTGTAAAAGTGGGAGGATTGTTATTAGGAGCTATTTCTAGCTGTAGGCACGATAATGCAGGGGAGCAGCTACGTATGTGGCAGGACTATTTTTAGGTACCCAACGTAATAAAACCAGGCAAGCCCATGAGCAACATTCTGCTTGGACCTCTCAGACATCTCAGACATTTCCACTGCTGAGGACTTCTGCAGAGGGAAGGAAAGACAGACCAGTGGGGATGAAAGCAGCCACCTGGGCTCTTCTGCAGCAGTCAGTTCTCTACAGGGACTGCAGAGCAGCTGCCCTCTCTGAAGAGATCTGGACAGTGAGCAGCCCTGCTGCTGCCCCCTCACACCACCGTGTCAGGCAGCAGGGCTCCTGTGGATAAGGAAGCTGATGCTGGGGCAAGCTAGGCACTTCTCTGGCTGCACCCTCCTTTGGGATTGCATGTCCCTGTGCAACTTGTGCATCTGCCCAGCGCTGCAAACATGTGGGAGGAGACATCTCTGCACCTGATGGTGGAATTTCCAGGGTCACCAGTGGCTCTGTGTGTTCACTTATATGGAAATGGGTGTTCAGTCCCCAGAGGCACCTGATGGCTGCCCTCCCCAAAGCCTGCATGACCCCTCTCCCCTTCCAGCTCTGCTGGGGTAAAGCAGAGCCCTTCCAGTGTTGCAGAGGTACCTAGAGCTTGGCTCTGCCTCCCACAGCACGCCTGATAATTAACCCTTTGTAGACCGCATAGGCTACCCTTTTCCCTCAAGCATCAGCCTGGCTGACAGATTTAAAAATAGCTGGTTTTTGTGTCAGCGGGGCTCTGGCTGTGGCGGGGCTGCTGCCAGAACCCCAGGGTGGCTGTGCTCATTAAAAGGCAGCCTGGCCCTCCTGCCGAGTGTGGCAATGTGGGGCTGAGGAGATCAGCTCTTCAGGGCTGAGCTAAGGAGAGCATTTCTCCCGCTGCAGGGCTGCGTGTGGATGGCTGTACTGCAGGGGCCGTGCAAAGCCGGGCCACGTGCCCAGGGCTGAAGTGCTCCTCAGGAAGCTGGCCAGGTTAGAGGTGTTGGTGTCTTACATGGAGCCCCAGAGCAAGGACAAGGAGATGGTACAGGCCGGCCAGGCTGAAGTGGAGGCTGAGCTGCTGCCCGTCTCCATCGAGAAGAGCCATGCAGGCTGAGCCACAGATGAGCAGCATGGGCCCATGCCAGTGCAGGGGAAGGCAGGCACTCAGGGCCCTCCAGAGGCTCCGCGGTACCTGGATGGGAGAGGGAGACAAGCGAAAGGCTGACCAGCCCACAGGGCACTGGTCAGCCCACCTCCCTTCCAGTGCCACTGACTTTCTAGAGCAGTACAGAGCCAGGGAGCTCTGTGGGACCCTGCTCAGTGCACCCTGGGTGCCCTCAGCCAGGAGAGGACTTGGGTCTCTTGCAGCACCCATGGACATCAGAGGGGAGCAGATACAAAGTCACCCTGGACAGCAAGGGGAGGCTGTCTCCAACACCCTGTGCCGCAGAGGACAGGTGTGGGAGTAGAGAAAAGGAGCAGATCCCTGCCCCCCCCCCCCCCCAACACCCAGAGGTTGCTGTGTCCTTGTCCCCAGGGTGGTCCCAGGAGCCAGAGAGACAGCCACCACCGCTCTAGCTCACCTGGACTGGAGGTGAAAAATCTCCTCAGCCAGGTAGCAGGTGCCCTTGAGCAGCTCCTTGATCTCCAGAGCCACAAAGTGGAAGGTGAAGACACGGGTGGTGGGCACAAGGGGCTCCTCAGCAAGGTACAGCACTGTGGCATTCAGGGCCAGGAGCAGGTACATGGCACACTGCGCTCGCCTTCCCTGGGCCTTGGGGATGAGCAAGGCAGTGGAGTGGCTTGGCTGCCGTGATTCTTGACACATCTGTGGCAGAGAGAGTGGGTCAGCAGCAGCTATTGTCCCCAGAGACCACAGCAGCACAGTAGGGAGTGGAGAAGTGGGGCACACATGCACACACAGTGCTCACTGAGCACCCCAAAGCACACAACAGAGCCACTCCTTTGCAAGTTCCTGAAATGCAGCCACTTCTGAGGTGGCATCCTTGTGTGCTGCCCAGGCCACCTCCGGGCTGCCCCCCGTGCCCAAATGGGCTTGGCAAGACAGAGCCTGGCTGGCCACCCCATCCCCAAATCGATGTCAACCGTACGCCAGCCCCGCTGCTCTGCAGCCACAGGGCCATCGCTTTTCCTGCCGTACTCACCAGAGCAGTTACCAGCTGTGAGACTGGATGCTGCCTGGGTCTCCTGCGCTGCGGTTAATGGGCTCTGCGCCCCAGCCCAGGCAGCCACAGCTCTTTTTGGAGGCTGCTGCCACAGACAGAGACTGGAGCCTCTGCACTGCATAGGCTTTTTGTGCCACGGATGGAGCGGCACAGTTCCCAGCACCAAGGAAAACAAAAATGAAAATGAAAGTAGCTATCAAAGCTGCAGGCGGCTTGCAGAAGGCACTAAAGCCCTCCCACACAGGGCACCCATGAGGTCTCTCAGCCCACAGGAAATCCAGGCACTGGGCAGTAGTGGGTGGACGTGGCAGGTTTCAACATCCATGAGCTCACACCCTTGGAAAGCCCCAAGGTATCTTCAGGTCATAGTGGGGTGGAGTCGAGCTGGAATGAGGAAGGAAACCAGAATATATTGAGATTTAATTTTTTAATTGCAGCAGTTTTCCAGGGGCAAAACAGAAGCAATTCCTTCTAGCAAAGAGGGTGACTCACAGCACTGTGGATCCCCCCACCCCATGCAGCTCTGGGAGATGCTGGCTCAGGAGGCAGTGCCCATGGGCACTGGCAACACAGCAGCGACTTCCTGCAGCTGGGCTTTTGCTGGCCAGTGAGGCCCTCGAGCCTCTCAGAGCCCTGGTCCTAGTGACCACAGAGCCAGAGCCACCAAGGTAGTCAAAGCTTTCTTTGACTCTCTTGTTATTGCTGAGGTTTGCCCTCAAGCCTTGCAGGGCCCTTGTCCTAGCAGCAGAGTGCAGCAGTGAGGTATTACCCACCCTGGGGGAAGATTGTCTTAGGCTACACATACCCAAGCCCATGGGTCCGGGTGGGATGCACATGAAGATGCTGGGGGAGGTGGCTGGAGCCACAGCAAGGCTCTTCTCTCATAATTTTGGAAGATTGTAGCAGTCGGGAAGTTCCTGGTTTGTGGGAGAAGGCAAACATCACACAGCTTCCAGCAGGGGAAGAAGGAGGGCTTGGTGAACTACAGCCTGCCCAGTGTCACCTCTGTCCCTGGGAAAATGATGGAGCAAATCCTCCCAGCAACCACTGTCAAGCACCTGAAGGACAAGCAGGGAACAGCCAGCAGGGACTTACAAAGGGCACATCACACCTGACCAGCCTGGGTGCCATACGGGAGAAGGTAACTGGCCACGTGGGTGAAGGGAGAACCTTCCCTTCAGCAGAGCTTTCACCATGGTCTTCTACAGCCTCCATGTAGAGCCAGACTGGGTAAGGGGGTAGCTGTCCAGAAGGGGCTCTGGGTCCAATTTCTTTCTGTCCAGGAATGCTTGTGGATGCAGGGAGGTTGCCAAGAGACCCTCACAGTCCCCCCAGACCCACAGGCATCTTGCTGGGAGTCTCTGCAGGCTGCAGCAGGCACACAGTATAAGGATCTTGATTCAGATGTGCCCACAGGTCACATTTAATTCATGCGTTTGCAAACCCAGAGGGTGGAAGGGCTAGATGCCCATAGAGACTGGCAGTGTGCTAGCTCATCTCAAGGTTGTCAGAGTTTGTTTCAGTGGTATCTTAGAAACCCCAGAAAACCCACTTTACAGGGCATCTGACCCGTGTTCCTAGCCTGTGTGTGTGGATATAGCAAACAGAGTTGTTTGTTTCTTCAAAACAAAGGTTGGCTACAACTTCAAGTGAATCACTTCCTCCTCCTGCACTGGCTTGTCCCTGCCAGCGAGCTTCACTGACCAGCTCTGGCTGGCTCCTGTGGTGCAGTGGCAGAAGATGCCTGGCTCCCCAGCCCTGTTCTTGTGGGTCCCCGAGCAGCTGGGTGGCCCTGCTGCCCATGCAGCCTGGCCTCTTGCTTTCAGTTCTACCTTCAGCACACTAACACCTGGGGTATTTCTGTCTCACTTCTGCTCTGAGCCAGCCTTTGCCCCACAGCCCCAGACCTGCCTCATACACAGCTGTTGTTGCCAGGGTGCTAACTGCAATAAAAAAGCAGCATGGAAGAGCCATTTTGTCTGCCAGAGCCTGCAGAAGCAGAAAACAAGGCTGGAGGGAGGTGAGGATTGAAGCAAAGAGGAATTGCATCTGCAGCTTGCAGGCCAGCTGTAGATGGGGACAAAATGAGAGTTCTCATGCTCTCATCCATGTCACATCACTTTCACACCACTTTGCTCTTGAACAATCCTCCCAGCCACCCTGCAGCCTTTGCAGGTTCCCTGCCATGCTGCAGATGGGACTGGGCTCGCGGTACACAGCTCGGAGCAGAGCTGTGGTGCCCTGTCCAAGAGCCGAACCTAAACTCCAGGAATGAGATTTGAGTGTCTCCAGCAGAGGCTGGGCATCTGCAACACCTGAACTCACGTGGGATCAGAGAGTGCAGTTCTGCCTGGCACCTCTGCACAGCCAGTAAGAAGCAGCAGCACCAAAACTGCCTGCATTGTCCTCCCTGGCCTTCTGCTCTAGCCAACAATTTGCATTTCCAGGTCCTTGATTGAAGTCCCCTCTTTCCCTGCTTGTGGAGGGAACAAGAAGTCATGGATGACACCAAAAGATTTTGGATGCATAAAAAACACCTGGCAAGTGACCTTCCCAGACCAGTGCCATGGCACTTCCAACCAGGTAGTGCTGACACACCTCTCTGAGATTCATTTGGGCAAAGAAATCACACACATTCAAAGAGCACACCTACACCACAGACCTCACTGAGATTAGTAGTTTCTCACCATAGAGGTTTTTAAACCACCAGTGTGGCAGGCAGTGTAAACCCCTCATGCTCCATGTGCCATGGCCTTTTACTAACCACAGAGCAGCGTGTGCACCAGCCGGTGCTTACTGGATGCACAGGGCATCCTCACCTTCCCCACACTCCATGTCTCAGGCCATGCATTGTCCTAGGGCGGTGTCCTGGCAACACACCCTTGGGACACTCCTGATGCAGGCAAATCACAGCAAAACCATCTCATTGTGTTATTTGAGATGTCCCTGGTCACTTGCTGGATAACTGACTTATCAAACTGTTTAGCACTAACCTCCCAGCCCAGCCTGGCCTTGCTGGTTTCCCCATTGCTGCTGTGCTGCTCTGAGTGGAGACAGGCCAGGGCCGGGGCAGCTCTGTGGCTGAGTGTTACTTGGGTGCCTGATCTTGGCTGGTCTCTGCAGCCTGCTCTGCCTCACCTTTCTGGGCACCTGGAGGATCCTACAGCATCCCTCTGAGCAGCTGCTCTCTTTGTATACATCTGGGCAGAGATGTAAGAGCTTGTGGTCCAAGCTCACTGTCCAAGCTATCCATGGTTTAGTCACTGTCCAAACACAGCAAGAATGAAGCTGCTTGCTGAGCTGGCAGAGATGCTTAAAAAGGCAAGGAAAGACAACTTCCACTCTTGGGAGCATCCAAAAGAGCTGAGCTGGCCCATAACACAACACAGGCTGGTTTATAGAAGGGCCTTGGTGTACTGGTTGGGGCTGGGGAAGGGATTTCTCCTGAGACCCAGATGGCCATGGGTGGAGTGGACAGCTGTAGCCAGAACTTGGTTTAGACAGGGAAGAGTCTCAGTGAAATGTCTGAGAATTTGTAGTAACCTGGAAAAAGAATGTTAAAATCCCACAGTGATAGGAGGTAGGATTCTCTGGAGGTAGCCAGATGCTGTGAATTTGCTTGAAGTCTCCCCTGCCCTCTGGAGACCCACTGGCTGCTCTGTATGAGGTGCTTTAGGTGGACTATCCCAGGAGTTGGGCCTGGCCATTGGCCCTGTGCAAGGCTGGAGGTGGTTAGGAGCAGGTGCTGGATTGGTGTGGCATGTCCTCAACCAAAAGCCAGCCCAGGAAAATGGTGCTTTCCCTGGTATTTCCTGGATAAGGACTGCTCCTGGTGAGCATGCAGGTAGCAGGTGTAACAGAGCCTGCTCCTGCTGCAGGATGGGCACTGCATCAGTGCTTGCTTACTCCCCTGATTTTTGTGTTGTGTGCTGTTGCCCTGCAAAAGGCGGTAGAGCTGCTGGCTGCAGCCAAAAGGCAGGCAGCCCAGTAACAGCTTTACACCAGGGATGCCTGCAGGGATAGGGTTCGGATGCCAGGCTGGTGTTAAAAGTGGCTTTGTTCCCTTGGCTAAAAAGTGCTGCAGTTGGTGGTTTTAGTGCTGTAGTTGCATCACTCAGGTGCACTGACAGGGCTTGCTTTGTTGCCCACCCCAGCAAAAATCAAATGCTTTGCAATATTCTGTGTTTCACTGGGCTGTGTGAACTGGATCGGTCTCTCTGGTGTAGTGAGGAGCCATCTGTGTGCTAGGTAAGACCTTATGGAAGCAGGCCACCTGCTTCTTCCAGCTCTCAAGCACATGTCTCTCACTCGTTCAGCAAAGCAGTTCCATTGTGGGACAAAAGAGGTGATAGTCAGGGGAGCCAGGGAGGTGTCCTGTCCAAAGGATTTGGTAATTGCCATAATCTCCGGATTATGCAAGGCCCTGATCTTCACTCACAAAGTCCACATGCAGATGGAATGCCTTTCCAGGGATGTGCCCACTTTGGGAGATTCTTTGCCTCACCTTGACCCCAGGCTGTGACCCCTCAGCAACAATGAATTTAAAATCCTTACGGCAGCATGCACCACCCCTCCATCCCTGACTGTGAGGCTGCTCCGAGCGCTGCATGTCCCTTATCCATTAAGGTTCTTCCTTCCTTTGTGGCACCAGAACTTCCTGCCTAAGAGAGAGGGGTTTTGTCTGTTTAATAAACGTCAGTGGATCCATGTGTGATTTACACAGTCTTCAACTGATCCCCTGTAAACTGTCAGCACCTGCAGTCTCCTGTGTCACTGAGTCCCCAATTACACATTGGGTGGAGAAGTCATTTTGCTTGTTTTGAAGCTGTCACAGGCTAGCGTTGTTTGGGGTGCCGCTGTTCTTGTGCTGGGAGAGACAAGAACAACCAGCCCTTTCCTGTTCCCCAGATCACTGGTGGCTTCAGATGACAGCCATGTCTTTTCCAGGCTGGAGCATCTCAGATACTCTGTTGTTAAAAAAAAAAAATTAAAAAAAAGCTATTTTCTACTTGATTGTGCTGGTCAAAATGCTTTGAATAGCTCCTCCAGGTCCCTTCCAGGTCTGACTCTTTCAGGTTACATGTGTTGAGCTGCTCAGGTCTCAGCACAGATCCCTGGGGGGTTCCTGGTGGGACCCCTCCCCTTGCGCTCATGTGTACCTCTTGCCCTCTGTCCTCTAACAGTCATGTACTTTACTGCCCTTTGTCACCCTGGCACTGAGACTGAGGAAAGGGAAGTGGCTGTGTCACCTCTGGCCTCCCATCTCATGTCCCCTGGGGACCTGACCAGGCTGAGCTGAGAACAAGTGAAATTACAACTGAATAAATGGCTGTGCATGCGTACATGTTTTGGTCGCTTTTGGGGTTTTTTACAGGTATCTTACAGCCTGCAGGACTGGCAAAGCTGGCTTTGGGGATGAAGCCACCAAAAGCTTGCTGACAGCAGGTGGCTAGTCAGTGCTGCAGTCCTAGGGACCTCTGGAAAGCTGCTCGTGCCCTAATGCAGCCTGACTTCCAGCTCTGCAGCAAGGGAGGGGACAGTCTTTGCAAGGACAGGATTCCATGAACGGGAGTCATGGGAGCCAGCAGCGCATCTTCTGAAGTCAGTGTGAGACCTCGAGGAAAACGCTGCTCCTCACCTGAACCTGCTTTTCAGTGACAGTGTTCCTCCTTCCTCTGCAGCAGCGGGCTTGCAGCTTTACCGGGATTATCCTGTGCAACAGGGCAGCACAGAAACCCCAAGCGAGGCCAGATCCCCCTGGGGCAGTGCTACAAAGGCACAGAAGACCTGGCAGCTGACCCTAGAAAACTACCATTCATACAGCTGAGGAGGATGAAAGGGGGATAAAACAACTTGGGGATGAAAAGAGGAGAAGGTGAGCGTGTGGTATGGAGGTAAATTGTCTCTCTGAAAAAAGTACTTGGGGAATTAAGAGTGGCAGGGAGCAGAATGAACACTGTGCCTGCAGCTCCCAGGGCCCTCTTCTGTGAGCTCCCACGCAGAAGGAGGCAGCCACGGCAGGGTTGTACACACATGAGGAGGTGCAGGGGTGAGCAGGGACCCCCAGCACAGCAGTGCCTGGGCGGCACTGGGAGGGCAGCAGGCATGCAGCAGGACTGAGCAGGGCAGCCCGTGGCGTTGGAGCAAGGAGCAATGGCTGGGTGGAAAATGGAGCCAGACCCAGGTGCCAGGATTTCTCTTTCCATGCAAGCAGGTGTAATGACATGTGTGAATATCCTAATTCTTTCCTTGTTCCTCCTCTCTCAGCCACTTACAGGAAATATACGTTGCCTTCTTGGTCAGGACATGCATCCAAGGGAGATTTATTGGTGCTCTCAAGGCCAGAGGAGAGATTCACAGGAGCCCATCCTCGCAGCACTGACAGGTAAACCCAGGGCATAACATGGAAGTCTCTGATTTACTGTGGCAAATGATGGAGATATGACCAGGCTGACTAGCACGGCTAGGGTGCTCACTCAAATACCCATGGAAGCCCAAACTGCCCAAGAAGGCATTTAGCAAGCTGGGAACATGGGAATGAACAATTTGGGGCCTACCTATGGCTGTCAGCATGGCCTGGATTTCTGCCCCAAAAACTCCTGTTGTTTCTCTTTGACTGTGTAACCATTCCACAACTGGCCAGTCATTGTCGTCAATATCCCATAGAGAGCTCTGCAATGCTGGCGGAGCTCAGCAGCTTCCCAGCCTAGAACTGAGCTTGAAGGTCTGGGTCTACCCCTTTCTTTTATTTTCTGCCTCTGATGCGAATCCCACAGCCTCCTGCTGAGATCAGCATGGCCAATGAGCCTGAAGTGGGGCAAGACGCTGAGATTGTTCACTCCAGAAACGTGTCTCAGGGAGGGGAGTTGGGGAAGATGAGTCTGATGGGTGATGGAGGAGCTTTTGACCATTTTGGTCAAGGGGTCTTGGTATTCAAGTTTGTCTCCTGCATTCCACATGGTGGTGGTGGCAGGCTGAGGTTCTCAGTGTGACACGCCCGCCCCCTCCCCCCCGACCCCGGCTCATAGCTGTGTGGTCAGCTACGTTTACATTTGCACCAAAACCAGCAAAAGCCTTCAAAAGAAAAATGGGAGTATGAGAGAAGATGGGGTGGTAAATACCAAAGGAAAGCCACATCAGCAAAACAGCAAGATGACCTTTGTGAATCTGTAAAACCTGCCAATACTTTTTTCAGGTTTTGATCTTTTTACACTGAAATGTCCATTAATACCTTTATTTCCTGTAGAAAAATCCATTAAGTTTAAAGTAAAAAAATCAAACCCCCAATTCCGGCTTTATTTAAAGAATAACAGTTTTTCAGACTAAGTTGGTTTTAAACACATCTAACAGAACAAGAGCAAGTCACTTTAAAAGTTACTTCTCTGAGGTTTTGAAATTGTGACAATCCTGGACTTGATTCATTCAGCACAGGGCAAAGGACCCCAGAAATGGAAGATCTCTTTGAAGTGGGGGCACGTGACACTGTGGGGTTTGTTAGAGACCCTCCAACTTGTTTGGCCACTGCTGGACTTCTGCAGCTAGGGTCCCTCTGCAAATCCAGCCCCTCTGCACACCTCTGCGGCAGAGAAAAATGCTGGATTTGTGTGAGGAGCTCTAGCAGCTACTTTGGGCATCTGCCACCCAGACAGTCAAAGAGGGGCAAGAAGGTGGGGAAGAGATGCTCCACAAGCCCCAGCAGAGCCTGCTGCTGCCAGGCAGCTTCAGAAGGGGCAGGTGACAATGCGGTGAGTGGCTAAAGAGGGCCAAATAGAGACTGAGAGTATGAGAAAAGGCACAGTAAAAGCTAATGGGGGGCAACGAGAGAGGAAGGAAGGAAGTACCTCAAGGAGATGTCAGACCTGGCAGAGCTGGTGAGGAGGAATATGGCTCAGCTCTGAGAACACTCCTGGGTGTGTGAGCATGTGCTGCAGGCAGAGGAGGTGGGCTCAGCACCAGGGGACTCTGGGGCTTGGCTGTTGGCTCTGCCTTCACAAAGCAGACTTTGCTGGTGAATGGCAGGTTTGAGAACATTCTCTGAGATGCCTCCAGGCAGCCTGAAATGCAACTTAGGAAGTTCCTCAGTGCTCCTCTTTGCATTGTGTGAATTTCCAGGCAAGGCTGACAGTGAAAGAGATGGTTTTGTCCTCTGCTGTGGGGCTTACTCCAGCCTGTTTCTTTGCATTGGCATGAGTGATTTCAAAGAGAACCAGATCAAATCACAGCCCTAGAAGCCAAGTAACGCTGGGTGAAGGTAGAAATTACTTTTCGATCACGTGATCCAGCTTAAGCACAACTGCATGTCAGAGAACAGCTAGTCATTTTCTTGTGAGTCTAGGGCAGGACTGCTGCTTTCGGCAATGGTTTGTAGTTAGATCATTTAAAGCCATTTGTGAATTTGTATCTTCTGCCTCCAATGCCAGAGGCTACAGTGCATAATAGTACTCAAGGAGAGGGGTTCTGTCCTGCTAGGAGAAGCTTGTTACAACAGGTCTGGGATATCCAGAGTCATGCGAGAGCTAGAGATGGACACCATGCCTCTTCCGTGACACCGGTGGAAGTACCACTGAGATTTACAGTTACGATACATTCAGCCCACGGCAGTGCATTGCCTGCGGAAATTTTCTCGTGGACAAGGTGGTGGTGGTAGCTTGTGGATTTTGCTGTGTAGTTGTTTCTGTTTGTTTGCCTTTTCTGAAGTTTAGGACTTCAGGTTGTTGTGCAGCAGGATGCTAGACTGTAAGAGTTTATATTGATGTGTTATATGAAATCCTATCTTCTGTATTCCTACACTTGGCAATCTTTTGGTCATGTTCAAGCCTGGGATAACTGCTGCCACAGGACAGATGACCTTGCCACTCTGTTGCCTCAGTGAGTGATGGAAAGGGTACATCTGTTGGGCTCAGGTGGCCAGTTTCACCTTCCTGCCATATACCATCAGAAACTCGGGGCTCCCTCACTCTTCCCAAGGTCCTATTTTCAGTTTTGATTTGGAGAACAATTTTGAGAGGAGTAAGACTCATCTGCGGATTTCAAAACTAATATGGGAATAATTCCACGTATTTTCTTCCTGGTTGTGATCTGCCATGTTCCACTGATACACAGTCATGGACACATACTCTGCAGGACTGGGCCAAGACTAAAAAGAGCATTTCTAGAGCTCTTCACCTGGGCTGAAAACCTGCATATCAGCTTGATAACTGTTGCTGCGGATACTGATCTGGCTGGTCTCTTAATGGAGAGAACAACAGAGGAACAATGCTATGGCTGACTTACAGGTTGCCCTGGCATCTGAGTACGGACAAGCCTAGGATTTGCAGCAGGAGACGGAAAAGGTGTGTTTCTATGTGACATAAACAACAATTTATGTATATAAGTTCAGTCCAGAAGGTTTTTTTTTTTTAGAAACACTTTGAACTGAGGTGCTGAAGAATCCCATCTGAGACTGAAAGGCTTTTTTTTCAACTGCTAGCCTGGCCGGCACCCCAGGATCTGCAAGCTTCTGCACTGGAATTACCATAGTTTCTGCTTCTATGGATAACTATGAACCAGATTGGACCTCAGCTCACTCTCATTGGTAAATGACTCTGCAGGGTATAACGCAGGGAAGAATTCATGTGAAATTGTACATTTGAGTGGTACTGCTGGGCAGAGTACTTGTGGGACAGGAGCTGTGCTGCCTACAGCTGAGAGCAGCCTTTGCTGCACTAACTCTTCTGCCTGCAGGTCAGCAGCCAGGGCTTCAACTGCTCCCGAAGACACCAATGAACAAGGGGGAAAGGTGGCCTCTGTGTCTGTTTTTTAGACACAAAGGATTTAGCAGCTATGGAGACACACAGTTCTCCTCAGTTCATAGCTGCAGGTCCTTTGCTGTTTGCCAAGGGGCAGAGGCAGAGCTTTCTTCTCCCTAACCCTTCACTTCACTTTCTCCACTGCTCCAGGTCTGTTTTTCTGGGAGCTATTTTCTTTGAGGCTTGCCCACTGGTGTGCGCCAAACCTTGTTAAAAGTGTGGGGTTTTCCTTTTTCCAGTTGTGTCTTCAGAGCTGTCCTCCTTTACAGTTATCTTTTTTCACCTTCTAACAAAGGGCTCACTGGTTACCAAAGCCTAGAAAAATCAGATTTAGCCAGCTAGGCTGGGAAGTTTGCACTTCTTTAAATTTTTGTGCCTTTGCCTAAGCATGTCTAGCTTTTTTCCCCTAATACAGCACTGCAACCTGACCCTGTTGAGCAGAGCTGATCAGAGGAAGATGGTGAAGGAAAGGCACATGGAGGCAGGAGTCATGCAAGGATAAGGCAGGACTCAGCTAACTCTTCCAGTGATGCTCTGCTATTTTGTAGCGGGTGATGTTGGCACGGGATGATGTTGGCAGGCACTGACAGCAGATCTCTCAGTGTGTCTCTGGAACAGAAGCGAAGAGCACAGCGGTGCCCTTGGGATGAGAGACCACAGTACCCCACGGTGCCCCGGGTCTGCAGGACCAGCTATCTCCTTGAGAGAGAGAAGGCAGGCAGCTGCAGGTGGGACACCTCCTAAAATGCTGTGGTGGGGTGCTGCATGAGGGTCCAGCAGCAACTGGCAGGGTGAGACAGCATCTGCCTAACAAGGAATGCTTTCTCTGCAGCAGGGCTACCACGGATGGGGACCAGCCATGAATTTTCATAGCAGATGTAGCCCAAAGCATCTTCTCTGGTGCTGGTGAGCAGCACACATCCTTTTGGAGAACAGGGCCAGGATATGATCTCATGCCGGGTACAGAAAAGTGCATATGGGTCAATCCCACTGTCTCCATGTTTGGGCAGGGGTGGGGAGAGACCGAAACCTGCAGGACAGCTGCAGAAGCTGCAGGTGATGTGGCAGAGAAGTGATAAAAAATGCAGCGGGATAAGAAAGTCCTAACTAGAGAAAGTAGAAATCAAGAGACAGCAGGGAGATGGGCGGTGATAAAGTGCTGCAGCCAGGACCATGAAGGAGAAACGTAAACGAAAAACCTGAGCAAAGAGAGAAAGCAAAGAGGAAGGGAATGCAAAGGGCACGAAAACCATAGTGTGATGGAGTGAAATGCCAGGAGGGGAAATCCTGAGCTTGAGCTCAACAGGGTCAGGTATTCCCTTGTTCTACTCCCTGTGATCTTACGTTAATGTTTATTTGTGCCTGATCTTTCTTGCACCTCATGGCATTTTTAGACATGTTTGAGCCTCAGTGGAAAGCTACTTAATCTACTACCACATCAGACAAAGACCTAACTGTGAATCTTGAGGAAAATACCTTCTGGATAAGACACGTCCTAACCTTCAATTTCCTGCAGCCTACGCCAAGTTAACATCTATCCATTTACAGCTACAGAAGTTGCAACTGAGATTTGCCTTTCAGCAATTCTAAGAGGACTGACCTTGTGATTAACAACAATGAACATCACTTTTCTGCTTCCACTTATCTCTTAAAGAAATTCACATCCATCCGGTAAGAAATAGCAGATCATAGTTATCACTGGTACTAAAACCACAACAAAACTATTTTCCTATCTTTTTATGTTCAAAATTGTTTGTTCTCTGGATTGAGTTTTACAATGCTGTACTACTCAGAGAGAACTTTTCAAAGCTCGGTAAGGAAAAAGTAGAATCTGGGCTGTTTCTGTTGCTACTGTGAACCAAAAATAATTTTCCAATTTGGGGACAAACTCCAGCATTTTTCCTGAGAATACTGGAAAAAGATTCATCTTGGCTGATGTGCAGACCTCTGAGAAGTGAAGTCCTTAGAGGCTGTGACTTGAAGGTTTTTGGGAAACGGCCCCATAAACATGAGAAGGTTGCGTCCGGAGATGCCTGAGCAGAAGGAAGCCCTTTGTGTCCCCGGCAGTCACCAGTAGGACTGCAGCTCCAGCCCTGTCCAAAGCTATCATGGCCGTACTGCTCTCAGGGACCAAGGGAGCACCTCCTAGTAAAGAGGAATTTGCGATGTCACTTCTAGTAAGCAGGAATTTAGACTGCCTGACCCCGGTCAGACAGCCTGACCCCCCTGACTGATCCCACATTGGCTGGGCAATAAGAGAGGAAAACAGAAAATGCTGGAAGAAAAGGACTTTTGCCTCTGCCCCAGGACTGGGGGGAGCCTTAAAGGCCAGGACTACTTGGGAGTAGTATTTGAGCTTTTCTGGCTCCCCGTGCTGGTGGAGACTGGTGTGGCAAGGAAGGGCTGCAGGCTCCCTGGTGGCAGAGCAATGAGCAGTGCAAGGTTGTTGTCTGCTCTTCTGCAACTGAAGGGTGTCCAGCAACCCAAAAGGCACCAAAAAAGAGGGAAAAGTGCAAGAAGCCACAAAATGAACCAAAATAGTTGACACCCCCCCCCCCCCCAACGTCAGGAAACCATTTTTATGAATCTGTGATTTATTTTCTCCATACCAAATGTGGAAGAGGAAAGAGAAATTAATTCAAAACACACCCTATGCTAAAGCCACCAGAAAAGAAACCTTGAATTGTTGCAGAAAGGCTGGCAGCAAAGTCAGCATGAGAACGGACCACAGCTATTGCTGGGGGGCAGCAGTCCCCAGGCCTCTGTGAGGCCAGGGTGGGAGTATCAGAGATCCTCACCTCTGCCCTGAGCAGCAGATATGCAGGCAGGAGGGAAGAGCAGGTGGTTTGAGAGCAACAGGCATGAGTTCATCATCACCAACGCATCAGAAGTAGTGTGGGGTTTCCAAACCTTGCCCATTCAAAAGCAGCAAGCAAATTAATCCTGCAGGTAGCTCTGCTGGCTACAGGGACTAGATGGCAGAAGGGTGCTTTAACAAAGGGACAGTCTGACCCCAGGGGACATTTTGGAGCTGAGCGCCAAGCACAGAACTGTTTGTCACTGCTTGGAGTTGAGTATTTTACTTACCTCTAAAGTTTCCTGTTTAACCCTTTCATTGCTCTCTGCCGAGAGATGCACAGGAGGTATGGGATTGCTGAGAACTGTGGAAAACAACCCTGATGCAGTACTAGGTAAGGAGAAGACAGAGAGGCAATAACAGAAAATCATAATTCACTAAAAATGAGAGAAATCCATATGAAACCAGGCTTTCCTGGAAAGGAACAGAAACTGACATCTTCTCAGAAAATCTTATGACTTCCAACCTGATTAAAAAAATGCTCTTGGCATTTTTCTTACTCAACTCTGTAGCAGGACTGCCAGCTTGGAAGGGTCCAGACAGCACAAGGCACTGGGCACCACAAGCCCAAGACAGAGGGGCAAGCATCCAGTTCCAATTCATGATGCAAAGCAGACAATGGGAAGAGAAGCAGGACCAACAGAAAAGACTCCAATTTAATGTAGATGTTAAAATGTCTTAGTCTTACAAGATGTCCCATGGGAATATGTACAGGCGGGCAGTTTGGTTGTCAGGCTGAACTCCCCTCCAGAGGTACCTTGTTTGAACATGCGCACAAAGTCCTTGTCCTGAGCAGCGCCCTGTTCCCAGTTTCGTTCACTCAGTTGCTGATGATTCAGACCTGAAGGGAAGTTGCCCTTTTGTTTGAGCTGGCTGTTTACGGCGATTACCCATTTGTGCTTTCATCTTGCAATTGCACAAACAGGACGTGGTTAAAGGGTTCGGCTCGCTGATGCCGTGCAGAACCCTTCAGCTTGTCGGTAGCCATCAGAAGGATTATTTGATGAACTTTTATTGATACAAGCTGCTCAGTCATCTAAGAATAATCGTTATTTTCACCCGTATTGGTGTTCTCCATGGGGATGCTGGATGGAAATTTCTTCCATCTCTGGCCACAGGGGCTCTGGATGCTGTTGCTGCTGGAGTCTTTGCCTCCCTCCATGCTGCTGGCCTGCTGGGTGCCAAGCCCTCGGTCACTTCCCTCGTGTTCTTCACTGAAGGCCGTGGTACACACATTGAAGGTTTTGGCACACTCGGTAAGCCTGGTATTTGAGATACTCTGCTATGCAAATAAAAGGCTGTTTGATGGTTCAAACCTTTATTATGCAGCCACTCTGTGATCTACTTGATGTACTTTGTCTGTGCGCCCTCCCAGGCCTAAAAATGAATTACGGTGTCCCAGCCCCGTGCCAGTACCCGCGGCGAGGGGAGCTGAGCCGAGCCGCCCGCCACCGCGCCAGGCACGAGGTGTCACAACATCGCTCTTAGCGCCACTTAACACGTCCCCACAGGGCCTCCGCCTGTCCCGGGTGCTCTCCCGGCCTCCCGGGGGGGGGTTGGCCGCCGGCGGCCCTCCTCCCCGATGCGGCCTCGGGCTCCCTACGGCCTCAGCCCGGACACCTGGGACCGGACACCGACTCCCAGGCCGGGGAGCGCCGCAGAGGCAGCAGCAGCTCCCGCCTCGGGCGCAGGGTCCCGCCTCGGCCGCAGGGTCCCACCCGGCCTCAGCTCCGGCCCCGGCGCCTCAGGCCCGGCCCCACAGCGGCGGCGCGGCCGGGACTCGTTCCCATCCCGCTTTCTCGCGAGATCACTCCGTCACGCGCGCCGCCGTATCCTTCCGCGCTCTCCCCCTCCCCCTTCTGGAGAGTTCTGCACGGCGGCCGCAGGACAAATAGTCCTCCTCCGTCCTCCCTCTCCCCCACCCGGCCGCCTCCGCTCTCCTCCAGCCCGCCCTCGGCTCCCCGCTTCCCGCGCCGTCGCAGCGGCCGCCTCCGTGCCGCCAAGTGCGGGCCGTCGTCGGGCGGCGGAGCGCGGCGGGGGCAGGGGAGCCGCGGCGGAGTGATACGCGGAAGGCCGGCGAGGAGGCGCCAGCGCATAAAGCGGCGGCGGAGGGATGCGGTAGGAGCTGCGGCAGCGAGCTCTAGCTCAGCGGCGCCGCCGGGCAGCACCGCCAGGCCGGCTCGCCGCCGGCCGCCGCCGCCGCCTTCAGGGGGGGGCCCCCTTCCCTTCCTCCTTCCCTCCCCCCCTTCTCTCTCTCCTTCCCCTCCCCCCTTCTCCTCCCCCCCCTCTTCCGCGCCGCCACCTCCGCGCTCCTCCTCCCCCCCTCCCCCTCGGAAAATAGTCCCCGCGGGCTGCCCCCTCCCCGCCCGCTCCTCCTCGCCGCCTCGCGCACACAATGGCGCTGAAGAGAATCCACAAGGTAAGGGCAGGGCCCCGCCGCCCCGGCCCGGCCCCGGCTCGCCTTACATAACCCGCGCGGGCCGCTGCCGCCGCCCGGGCCTGGCGCGGGGGGGGAGGCTGGGCCGGGGCCGCCCCGGCTGCGCGGGGTCCCCGGCCCCCCCGTACCCCCCCCCCCCCCCGGGTCCGCGGACGCCACTCCCCGCCCGCGCTGAGGGGCCGGCGGCGGCGAAGTTCCCCCGGCGGGGCGGGCCCGGGGGCTGAGGCCTGCCGGGCCGCTTTGTTTGCTCCGCCGACCGGGAGGGTCCCGCTGCGGCGGGGCCGGGGGCCGCTCTCCGCGGCGGGCGGGCCCCTCGGAGGCAACGTGGCCCCCGGAGGCCGGGCCCGGGGGCCGCGAGGGGGCGCCGGCGGCGGGGCACGGCGGCGGGCCCGGGGGTGGCAGCGGCCGCCGCCGCTTGGCGGGTGCCGGAGCCGCACCGGGCGTGGAGCGGGGCAGCGTGGGCCCGGCGGCCCCGCGCGGGAAGCGCTGGCGGCGCTCCCCGGGAGTGGCGAGCGGCCCCGCTGCGCCCTCGGGGGCCGCGTGTTCGGTGCCGGGTGCTGAAGCGTGAGCCAAGCGTAGTAAACTTGTCATGTTAGACTAGTCAAAATAGTGTGATTTGTGGTTTTAAAGGAGCTGGTTCTGTTGGAACATCCTGAGTCATCTAGTAGACTTGTAGGGGAAGCCACGCGAGGTGCCTTCTCCCGGAGCAGGAGCTGCACCGCACTTGGTGTCCCAGCATTTTAGAAGAACGCTGCTGCTGACCCCCCTGTAGTCTTAGAACTATGCTTTGCTGGATTCGCACAGTATCTTTTACCAGGAGGCAAAAAAAAACCCAAACAACGGATTATGGAAGTATACTTTTACTACATTGGTGAGTCGAGTCAGGCAGGGAATTTCTGTCCTTTTCCCTGCAAAACCTGTAACTGTCAGTTTGGAGTCCCCATGCAAGGTTCAGGTGTAGAAGCCAGTCCCTCCTGTAGAGTTTCTAGTCTCTGTTACTATGTAAATGTAGTTTTTGTCCCAAACCAGATGTGAACCAGCTACCTAATATTCAGCATTGGTTTGCTGCCTCTGTTTTGTTGTGTGGTGTGTCAGGTTTGGCTTATGCGTTTACATCTCTGCTTTGATTGTAGGTTATCTTGAAGTTTTTGTGAAGCTTCATGTGTAATACTGATCGAATTAAAGATAAGGTGGAGAAGAAAACTGGAGAGCTTATGTATGCTTGTGGAATAAATAGAGCTTGAAAGGAAAGGATTTTAATTTTAGTGTATTGAAATCTCCAGATAAGTGTATGGTAGGGGGCTACATAAGGAAGTTGGCCTGCAGCTGAGTATTGCTTGTCTGCAACATTCTGTCACGTTAGTGATACTCAGTACACTGTGAGGACTGCTCTGTGGCATGTGTGTGGCCTTGCAGGTGTTTTGAAAGAGCATGTGTCCTCCTTGGGAGTGGGACGTGTGCTTGCCATCGGAATAGACCTAGGAGACACGGCAGCGAATGCTGCACAGGGTAAATGTGACTGCTGTGGGTGGGGGGACACGTGCAGATAGCACAGGGCTTTTGTGGGGAGGGTATATCTTCTATTGGGTAACTTGTGAAGCAGGGAAAGCTGCTTTGTTGTAGTTTGGTGCGTGCTGAGGTTCAAGATTCAACACTCAGCGCTTCTGTTGCTGGCCGGTGGTTTTTGACAGGAGAGAAGCCAGATGTGTTGGGCCTTTGTTAATGCTAGGTGCTTGTGGACCGACTCTTCGTGCTGCTTTTCAAAGATAAAAGAATCCTGAGGGATAATGGGGGCTGCGTAAAGTTACGAAGCATATGAAGGGAAATGAATCAGCTTGTTCTAGTAGTCCAGATGCTTTAAAAGTTATATGGGAGTTAAACTATAGGCTGGGAAGGAGGAGCACTCTTAATTTGAGTTACTGTGGCTGTCTCACTTAAGTAGTAATCACTGCTTGTTTACACTCCTGCTATTAAACCCTGTGGAGAGTGTTCCTATCATCATCTTTTTATTCTCATTTCTGGGAAAAGCAGTGGTATCTTAAGCATAGTGACCATCCCTGTCAAGGTAATGAGGAAACAGCCAAGTTTCTGACCTTTGCTGTTGCACCTTGTGGCAAGAACAAAAGCCTGCGGAATGTGGATCAAGTAGAAATAATCCCAATAGACTTGAGCACAAAGAAAGGATGGGAAGGAAAGCTGCTGCTTAGGCATTTTTAGAGAGTTTTATCAGTCTTGATACATCTGGGTTCAGGTCTCAGTCTTGCCACTGGCTCTTGTGCTTGGTGGTTTTGTTCTTGACCACAGGCTATGAGGCTTTCTCCAAAATTTTTGTGTCCTTGGATAATACAAGGATGGGAGCTCCGAAGCAAGCAGAAAATCCCAAGAGTAAACCTTAGATACAGTGTTACTGAAATGGCCTCTTGCATGTTGAACTCTTCTGGGCTGGAAGAGGGGTAAACAAGAAGTTTTTTGCAGCTGGGTAAGTACTGTTGTTACTGATGTGTGAGGTAGTGCCAGAGCCTGTGCGTTTCATCCGAGGGTGTCTGGTGATGCAGTTCCTCTTGGGGTTGTGCAGAGGCTCAAGCTGGGATAAGTGTGCATGAAGCAGCAGCTGTTCTTTAAGCAGATGCTCTGAAAGAGCTCAGACTTAAGACCTGCTATCAGATTGCTGCTTGTATTATTTGCTACGATCTTTGAGGCAGTGGTGGACTTGATTCTTGCTTAGGTGCTTGCTGGCTTGCAAATCTAAAACTTGGAACTTTTTTTTTCCCCTTGTGAGAAATGTTTGATGTGTAAGAAATCATGCCAGCCAGAGTCCTCATGAAGTGTGGGGATAGCAATGAAGTGTAACACTTGTTAATTTTTTATATATATAAAACTGATCTATTTTATCATGGATATATTTTAGAAGAAATGGATTGTGAAGATATCCAGAGGTAGGATGGGAGTGATACTGGAGGCCTGTAATGAATAGTTTCCATTTTAACATTTAAGCTGAAGTACTTTGGATTCAGCTGCATCCTCATCTGTTGCTTATCTTTAGGAAATGCATTACCTGAAAGTGAATAACGAGGGCACTGTTTGTAGCGGGCACTGTTTGTAGCGCTTTGAGTGGGAGAGCAAGTAGAAAGTTCATTGTCTTTTATGGGTTCCCCCATGTTAACTGCTTGATGGACCCTGCAGTGGGGGGCAGTTGGATGCTGTGCTTCAGCCCTGCTGAAGTAAAACATTTTCTTACAGCAGAGGAATGGTGGCTTATTACTGCTTATAATGTGGAGGCCCAAAAAACAGGTAATGCTTTGCAGAACTAAACTGCATGTTCCACAGCTATTTCCCTGTTAAAGTGCAGAAGACAATGGGCTTGCCAGTAGTCCAGAGCTGCTTGACCTCCTGAGATGCTCAAGTATCACTTCTGCCAAAATGAACACTAGTGGTGGATGGGATGTGTTGGATAGATTGGCTAGGTAAACAATGTTCACAGAATTGTATGCATGCCACCTGTGCTGGAGCAAACTTTGTGTTATTTTTGTGCTACCAGTTCTGCTTTACAACAGCCAGTGGGAACAACTTGGTTCTTCCGTTACGGCCTCTTGCTGTGTTTGTGGAGCTGCCAGCGCAGCCCATCTGTGTTAAATATCTTGTGTGTTGCTAGTACAGAGACTACTGGTTAAGCTTCTGTTGGCTAGTTTGGCTTTTTAATACTTGGATTCCACACCAGGAGGAAGTTATACATCACTCTGGTGATCTTCTTGATGTTTGGGCTTTTAAAAAAGTGAGTTACATCAGAGCTTGTTTGTAACTTGTGCTTTGGTTATTCCTGTATTTAATGCAGCTTGACTCTTCTCATGCTACTCACTTAACTGCTTGCCTTCTGACTTTTGCAGAGCCTTGTAAGAAGTCAAAGTCAGTGGATCTGAGCCACTTCAAGCATTGAGAAAGGAGATTCTGTCAAAGGGAAAGGATTAAAATATTTCTGAAGATTAAAATGCTCTGTTAATAGGGGTAGCAGCCTTAGAACGGCAGATGCTCTGGAATCACAAAAGTCCTGTAGACTGGGAGAGCACCGACAGATGCTGTAGGGAATTGGTGATCTGACCACGGTGCGCATGTGTGAGTGCTACCTTGTACGGAGGTACTGTTTGGCAAGTAGGGAGCAGCTGATGAAATGCATGATGGATGTATGCTCTTGCACCTCACCTGACACAGTACCTTCAGCAACAGGTAAAGGTAGAACCTGCTGGCCCAGGGAGTGTGCAGCAGGGTCTGGCCTAACCTAATGTCTGCATCAGACCTGCACAGGTAGCTGGCAGCTGCTTGTCTGCGCCATGGTCTCGCTGCTGAGGTAAGGCAGAGTGCTATTGATTTGGCTTTGGCCCTGATTCCGTACTGCTTGGCAGTGCTCTGGTGAAAGCTGCTAGCAGTTCATGGTTGAGTGGCTGAAAGTTGTTTTTTGGTTGGGTAAGTCACGATTTTGTAACATGGCCCTAGACTGCCTGTCACAGAAGGGTTCAGGCAAATAAACTTGCTGAAGTTTAATTAAAAGTTTGCTTTGCTTATAGCAGCAACCTGAAGCAAAAATTAGGCTTATGATCAAGCTAATGATGTGGTCCCTGAGTAAATTAGGTTTTGAAAACAGCTCAAACCGTAGTAGAGAGGAAAGATCATGGAGTCCAACCTAAAAGGACTTTGACTGTTTGTAGGCATATACAAAGTGTTTTGGAGTGTATTTGAGAAACTGTGCTGTGTACCAAAGCATTAAAATTGCTGGAAATAACTGGCGCTTTACTTGCTTGATGTTGCTAGTTACGTTGATGGTTCTTACTAAAGGCTGTATTGGCATTAACTTAATCCTTAAAACCAGCCTTATTCTGGCCAGACCAGCTTTTACCAGTACTATGTTAGACTGGGGAGGGAATTGTTGTCTAGAGGAATAACTCAAACTGCAACAAATGTCTTTAGAGTTTACAGTTACAACTAATTATAACTTTAAACATGTGCAGGGTTAAACTTTAAGGTAAGACTTTAAACACTTGTGTGTGGTAGTGCTTTAAAAACTTCCTGTGCAATTTGTGAAATGCTTGATCAAGACATGTTTGAGATGCAATGTTATGGCTGCTGGGAAATAGACTGTGGGGAGGAGGGTGGTGTGGGCCTGAGTGAGACTTGAGGCACTGACTTCCCTGTGTGCCCTGAGGCCTCGCTAGCTGCTGATGCTTTTCATGGTTTGGGAAGTGCAGCTTGGGATTCAGTGGCATAAGCACACTCCCATCTTCCTTAAAATGCTCTCCTGGAACCCCTGAGTAGTTTGTAGTGTTGGGAGCTTAGGAGCACAATAAAATCTACTTTTGGAGCTTAAATGTCAGTTCCATGTGCGAGTTTAGTAGCTTTTGGGATATCTAGTTTATGCATGCAACAGTAGTTTCATTCAGCTTGGCCTTGGGCAGGACACTTGAAACCTTTGTGCCATGCTTCCACTTCATTTTTTTGCTGAGGAACTAATACTTTTAGCTGTGAGATGGGTGAAGTTAATGGCATGATCTGCAGCAGTGGGCCCAACCTCAAGGGTATTTTGCTGTAGGGGAGACGGCAAAAACTTTAAATTCTGTAAGTTGGCTTTCTAGCTGAAGGCAGCTTGTGAGGTGGCCTCCTGGAAGCTGAGTAACTCAAACTGAAACGTCATCCAAAGGCTGCTTGAATCCTCACTTTTAAGTTCCTAAAGCAAAATGTTCTACATGTGCTTAAGTATCAGAAACTGTCTCAAATGGTAACCAGCTATGGCTTTCTTCAGGTTTTGGTTCAAAATCAGTGCTGCCAAGGTCAGACTGGATCATTGACCAGCAAGCCTTCCCAGATTGCAGGGAAACACAGCAGACTTTGCAGCTTAGGATCAGATTCATGCAGTAATGGCTGGCTTGTAGATGATACTAAGCTGTAGTTGAATCCTCCATGTATTGCGAGTTCCAGTTTTATGTGAACTCCAGAGTAACTTGTTCTGAGTTACAACTAGCTGGTTGTCAGTCTCCTTCAGCAGCATCTGGAAGCAAAGACCTCACTAGGTCTGGTGTTGGGCTAGCAGTACCTTGGAAAACTGCACAGAAGTTTTCAAAAGGCAAAGTAACCTCTCTGATAGATGTAGAGGCTTGGCACTGTGCTGCAGCAGTGGATGCTCCCCTCCATTTGTACCTGGATAAATGCAGCTCTCTATAGCTACCATTCCTGTTTTTAAATGTGGCTCTGCAGGTCTGACAAGCGCATAGTGGGAGTATTACTAGTGTGTCAGCAGCTTGGAGAGAATGGCTTGTTAAAGCGATAATCTGTGCCCTCCAGGAAATCTGGTAATGTGTTAGCCTCTCCGGTGGGCAGAGGCAACTGCCAGTCTACTGCAGCTAGTGGCTGTGCTCCAGAGATGTCTTGTGGAGGTTATGCTCCCTCATTGTTACCTGAGCTATTGTTCTGCATGGGCTTGAGTTGAGAATAGTTGCTAGACTTTTCCAAGCGTGAGGAGTGTATATGTTGCTTTTTACATGGTACTTTTAATCTGTGATGTTGCAGTCTGAATTTATAGAGCAGAACATGAAATGCTGCTTTGGGTGAGAACTGTATCACTGAGACAAGTGGTATGAGTGTTCCCTGTAAGTCATCTCTTCCCAGTAAGATACTACACATGGCTTCAGAACACTGAAGTATTCCTTCTAGCTGGAACTGAAGATTGAAAAGAAATAGTATTTTGATGAGAAACAGGGTTGCTACTAACTGAACTTCATAGTTGCCTCTGCATATGTTGTGAGATTTACACTGTGCTGTCACTGAAGGTGTGGGTTTCATCCAGTTCAGTTAAGTGGCGCTTTTTAGCAGTGGGACATAAGGTAAATGTCAGGGCAGCTTTAGAGCTGTGTATCTACTAGATCAGGGGTCCTCAAACTACAGCCCGCAGGCTGGATACAGCCCCCCAGGGTCCTCAGTCCGGCCCTCAGTATTTACAGAACCTCCCTGCCAGGGGTTGGGGGGAACCAAGCAGCCGCAGATGACTGCCTGCCACTTCATCCACATGCCGGCCCCCCGGTTAAAAAGTTTGAGGACCCCTGTACTAGATGGTAGAGTATGGGCTCATGCTGCAGCCTGTGTTTTTAACTATTTCTCCTTTGTAGGAGGGAAGGTGTGTACTAGGTTCTTAAATACAGTTCATAGTAGGTTGTGGTCTTACACAGAAAACATGGGTTCTTACAATTGTGCTTCTTCAGGATCTAGTGTTGTTGCATTGTATTTAGGTGTAAAACAGGAGTGAAGGGGATGAGAAATGGTAAGGAAGAGAGGTTTCAATATATGGTGTTTTTTAACAGATGTTTGGGGTTTTGAGTACCGTAGCATTAAATTATTTTTTTCAGAGGAGTTCAATAGCATTTAGAAGTCGACCATACTCTATACACCTTTAGTAAGAGTGGGTATATTCCTGTTTTTAAGTTTTCATGCCCATGCTTCTGGATTTGTGCATGTGGAGACTCACTTCATTCTTTTTAGCTGTGGCTAGACTGATTACGAAGGTGTGGCCTTCAAGTGCCAGTGAAGTTGTGTGTAAGTGGCTGCATGTTCCTTCACTGCACTGATGGCACAGGGTGTCTCTTGGTTTGCTGATGCTGAAGTAGAACACAGTGGTGTCTGCTACTCTGTATTTTTCAGACTGTTGCCATCTGAGAACTTTGTAGTACATGCACTTCTCTAGGTTAGAGCAGTATTCTTCATTGCTCAGGATGCTCCTTGACACATTTAATGTTCTGGAGTTAAAACAGAGGTGTACAGCAGGTGGTGTGAAGTGTGCTGGTGGGGAGTGAGTGCATTACTGATCTTTGTGCTAGCTGATGGTTGCAACCAGGAAGTAAGGAGGGAGTCCTCAGGTGGATGAGGTTGGCTGCTCTGAGTTTACATGCGTAACTGACAACTGTGAAGGGCTTTCCTCCTTCAGAGGGTATCTGGGAGGTACTCCTCACCTTCAGGAGGGAGTAGGCTCTTGAGCGAGTGCTGCATGCTCAGTACCTACTCCTGCCGAAGTTCGTGCTGAACCACAAAGTATGGGGGCAAGGTTTGCTTGGGTCAGCAAAGAAGCTTGGTAGGAGCACTAGCAGAGTGTCAGGAGACTTTCAGCTGGGTTCTTTAGAAGTTGGGAGCTACTGCAAGCAAAACCAGTACTCAGGGTATGTGAAGCTTTATTTCCACTGCCAGGCTTCTGGGGGAGTGCATACTGAGGAAAATCCTGAGATTCACCTGTTTGATGTAAGGCAGTGTTCTTGTGTTGTAGAAGAGGGTTTGGTTAGTGGTGGCCTCCCACCCAGTCCATGGGAAGTAGAAGCTGAAACTCCTAGAGATCATCTATTCAAGAACTTAAATATTGCCTGTAAATAACAAAAGGCTGTTAAGTGGCAAGCTTTTTCCATTCCTGCAGTCAGCTTGTCTTGGTCATTGTACTTAAGTGTTTTGTCTATCAAAACTTCAGATAAGTCTGGTATCTGAGAGTCCACTGTGGACTGTGGCTTGCAACCCGTGAGGTGAAAAGCTGAATGTGCAGAGGGCCAGGGACAGCATAGGATGTTGTTTCCTGAATGCTAGATTTAGTTGTCCGTGTAATGGTTGTCTGGTGTTTGTTTAGCTTTCTAGACTGAGCTAGCACAGAAAAAAGTTGGTATGTTTGGGTCCATCATGCAAAGCAGGTCAGTGGCTGAGCCAGAAATAGAGCAGACGAAGTTTGACTTTAAAGTTTTACTCTATTTGCACTTGCCACTAAACGTCCACTTCCTGAGCAGATTGCCCATGTGAGTTACTGGTGACAATGTGTGGCCTCTCTGATCTGGGCTGAGATTTTGCTTCAAATTGAAACTTGGCATATAGTTCAGAAATACTCTGAATGACTCAACCTGTCCAGTCAGAGCAATTGAGACTCATAATAGGATTTTTTCAGAGGAAAACTTGACTTGACGCTTGACTTAACCACCTGTATCCACAGATGCACACATCTGGAAACGGAACAACCACAGGCTATTGAAGTTTTGCATACTGCATAAAGGCTACTGCAGGCTTGGATGATAAACTAGATTACTATAGCTGGAGCAGCCTGGGAGCCCTTACAATGCAGGGGATGAAATACAGCTGATATTGAGAATTGCTGGATTGAGGCCATTTTAGCGCTCTGACCTGGAGATAGTGGAATATATATTCACCTTGGTAGTGCTTGCGATTTCTTAAGTTCTGTTATCAAAGAATTTAAATCTGAAAAGATTGGGGATTGCTGTTACTTAATCCTCTGTGGAAACCTAGAGGGGTAACTAGTGCATATGCCAAATGTGTTTCCTGAATTTAAGATGCAACTTTGCTTTCTGAGGTCCTGGCTATTAGTCTTGTACTGTTGCCATTCTTGTGGTTTCAGGAAACTGATAGGAGCATTCTGTTTGTGAGCAAGAATGATGGCCAAAGTGCCACCAACAGGGTTTGGTTTTTTTTAGCAATGGTGTGATTGGTTTTGAAATTATATAAATTGTTCATGTTTTTCAGGAGTTGAATGATCTGGCACGTGATCCTCCAGCACAGTGTTCAGCAGGGCCTGTTGGTGATGACAGTAAGTATGCTGCTATCAGACACCTGCAGTCTCTTAACTCTTTTCCTTTCTTCTAAAACGGGGTGTCCAGCTCCTTAGCAAGGAGAACCCTTCTGTTTCTTTATAGAGTACTAGATGCTACTCCACATGCTAATCATAAATTTGTTGCCCTTCAGTATATATTACAGAATACCTGCCTTATGTATCATTGAAGATTTGTGTTACTCCCATTTTATTGATTGAGCAACTCTACACTGAAGACATGCCAAGTTAGACCTTTTGAATTAACTGTTCTCATAGGGTGTGAAGTTATAAACTCTGCAGGTCTGTGGCCAAACCAGCCAGCAGCTGCATACAGCTTTCTGAACTTTTTTGATATCTGAACTGTATATGATGTGGTCACATGGTCCTGTAGAAGCAAAACAGTCTGTTCCTAATACTAGATGCTAGCACAGCAAAATCAGGGCTGACTGTATTTTGCACAGGAGTGAGTTAACACTTTAAGAGTGTTACATGCAGTCTTTGGGGATAAGAGGTTAAAAAGTGAACAGAGGAAAAAGTAGTTGGTAAATTAAAGTTTAAATCATAAAGTAATGTTAGTTTTCTTAATTTTTAGGCAGGATTTCACACAGTTTGGAATACTGCTTGTGGCTTTCTCAGTAAGCAAAATCAAAATGTCTAAATCCTGCTTCTGGTTTGATTTGGACATAGCTGCTTAGGTATGAGATAGGAAGTGCAGGCAGAGCATCCTTAAATCACATAGTACTGTTATGTTTGAAAGCTGTACTCAAGTCAGTTGGCCCTGCCAGGTTCCATGTAAGGCAGCCTAGGACAGTCTCTTTGGCTGAAACATCAGCTGGTCATGTTTCCTATGCAAAATTGTTCACCTGGTGCATGATTTGGAGTTCTTATTTTGTCCTTTTGAAGCTCAAGGAGCTGTGTTAAAGCAGAAAAAAGCAGTTACTTTAAAGTCCTACCCTGAATTTTTTTGTATAACATAATTTTATAGTAAGAAGATGTATTGTCACCTTGTGCATGCATTTTTGCCTAGGGAGGAGGGCAAGATACATTGTGTGATTTGACTTAATGGTGTTTGTATGGATACTTCTTTGTCTTGGTTATAGGTAATGTTCCCCAGTCTGCTTTGATTAGCTGTGAATGAGGCAATGTAATTGTTGCCCTGTACATTACGGTGGCTTTCTGTGAGAGGCCTTTAAACTGCAATGGTTTTGCAAGCTTTACGGTCTTACCTGTATTGACTAGGATTTTACACTTTCTGGTGAACTGCTTTTTTTGTAGCAGCATTAAACTCTTGGTTAGGTGAGCAAGATCAGTAGGATATTTGCAATGAGACAAGAACACTTGCAAATTCACCACCTGCTTTATAACTTTACCATGGGCCCTGGGGTAAATTCAGGTACTTGCATTATAAAATGCTTGAGATGAGGGCATGTGTTTACACTCTTTCTAGCAGTTCTGCTGTGTAGAGAAGGCTATGTAAGAAGCCTTCTGTGTAAGAACTCTCTACTCTTCTATGTAAGAACTCTTTACACGGTTCTGCTGTGTAGAGAAGGCTACTTGGAGGCATTGACTGGCATGCCCATTAAATAGCATGCATTGAACTTGCTGTGCAGTGTGGTCTCTCTGACAAGTGTGCTGTTCAGCAAAGCATCCAAGCTTGTGAGAGTAGGGGATATTTAGGTAGGGAAACCCTCAATCTACGTGCTAAGAGCTCTAAGCTTAGGTATACTTTCTAAAAGGAAAAAATTACCTGGCAAGGTCTTCCTGAATCATTTGTGAACTATGCAGAAATGCTGAAATGTACAGAAATGTATGTTCCTTTGGAAATCTAGGACTAGATTAAAAAAAAGCACTTGAAACCTGAGAACGAAAATACTGAAAGTAGTGGAGATCTTACTGTTCAGCAATGTTTTCCAACAAGTGAAAGCTGTGTTTTGTTTTGAGGGTTTTCAACAGCAGCATTAAGCTTCTAGCTATTCCACATCTTATTTCTGCTTTGGAAATAGTATTTTGGAGAAGGTTGTAGTTTCATGGAAGAGTAATTACTAGGGCATAGAGCCAGCTGAGGCTTTTTTCCCTTAAATTAGCAAGTGTGATTTGTGCCATGATAAACTACTTTGTAGTTTCCAAAGACTATCAAAGGTGGAGATTGTCTGGTGGTGAAGTTGGTAATGTAAGTTTGAGTGCTTATAATGGAAAGTTACTACTGAATACAGAAAGCTTTAAAGTAATACTCAATTCTTCTCCTCTGTGCCACCTTTCTGAAAGCCCTCTGATGAAAGACACTGTTGAGACCAGCCCTTTGGGTGTATGTAAGTGGATAGCAGTGGCAGCAATGGAAATGTGCCTTCTCTGAGATACCTGTGTTCTAGGTCTGCCTTAATTGTCTTGAGAGAAAGACGTTTCTGAAAGCTCAGAACATACTGTGCTTGCAGAGTGGCATCTTGTGGTTAGTCTGCTGATGTAAACTGTCCCCAGTTATAAGCTTCTCATCCCCATAGTTCATAAACTTTGGAAAGTGAGGAGCCATTCCTGCCTTGCTAACTGTGGGGACAGGATTTTCTTTCTCTTAATAATTTTAGCCCTCTTCCACCCACCTCTGGCCTTTGTTTTGGAAATATGCTTGGGACTGCAGAATGCTATGCGGTAGCTTAGCTCACTTCCAGACGTACACCTGTGTTTAGCTACTGAAAGTTAGCAATCCTCTTACTTTGTAAATAACTTTGAGTGGCAGATTTCAAAGTAAAGAATCAATTTTAAAAAGCCCTCCATGACAAATCCATCTCTTAGTTCATCAGACTTGTCCTGGATATTGTGAGAATTCAAAGCTTAGTATAAACAAGCACTTTCCTTGAGTCTGAGTGGGAGTGAAGGGCAGGGGATGGATCCAGACAACTAAATGGCCCTTCTAGCTTGTAAAATGTTAAGTTCTACTATGAAAGTGTTCTTCTTTTCTGGGTTTTTCTTGGGTTTAAGACTATATGTGGTTGTATCAGCTTCTCTTTTCAGTGTGCAGAGGTATTTGGGTTAAGGTCCATTGCAGTCACAGTGAACCTTATCAGCATCCTACTGATGCCTAGGGAATTCATGGTGGCTTTTCTGTGGTGACCTGCCATCTCCACTGCAGGGTTTCTGCTGTTCCTTTGTCCTCTTGCTCTAGGTTTCTCAGTGTCTTGCTATGGGTGATAGGGTTCAGACAGCCTCACAGGAGTCTTTTAAAATGAGTGAATGCTACATATGAGCACATGAACCGCTCTCTCTATTCGCTGATTCTGCACTGAATGTAGAGTTTTACCAGCTGCAGTACCCTTTGTAACAAACATGTTGCTCTAACCAAACATTCTTCTCCCCTTACCTTGGCAGGGCTGTTCCTAGCTGTAATGCCTGTACCACAGGTAGTTAAAAACTGCTCATGCTAGATTAGAACAGGTAGCCCACTGTGGGCCAAGATTGCTTTTGACCCAGGTAGTCCTGCAAGCTGTAGACACCAGCTGCAAGTGAAGTATGCAGCTGCAGGTGGCTTCAGCTTCTGTGTCTTGAAGCAACAACAGGAGTCTTCTGTACAGTTCCCCAGTTCTGAAGATACTATGTAGCTGACATGCATACAGAGGGAAACTTCCCATGGTACTGTTTCACAGATAATTTGTTAAGCTAGTACTCTTTGCAGGGACTAGCAGTAGGGCCTTTAGAGAACACAAGCCCCAAGAACTTCCTAACATGCATTATACAGAGTAACAGCTTTGTTTTCCTTGTGTTCTGCAGCATAAAGACATTCTTCGTGAATCTTCTGTATTACCAGATTAAGATGTTCTCTTGGACAGATGCATATGAGTGAGACTCCATTTAACCTAAAGTGTGTACTAGCACATCCTGGCTCCAAGTATCGAGCAGACAGACTCTTGTCATTCTTGCATTCTCTTAAGACTTGTATTGCTTTCTGCTGCTTTAATGAAATCTTGAGGCGTCTGTGGAGATTAAGCTTAAACATTCAGTCAAGATACTACTGGTTTTGCCTCTTTACATATGGTGTATGCAAACTTTAGGCTTACTCTCCATTTGACTAAGGATCTGTGTAGGAGAGATCCTACCTAGGAAAGGTATGACTTCATACTGTACTTTTGTTGTAGCTTGTTCCAAGAGGGCAGTCATCGGAGACTGGACTTTAATTCGGGTGCTTCACTGGAAACAACAAAGCTGAAGTAACAATTTGTTGGGTCTGAAAAGCTGACTATAACTGTCTAGATTTCATTGTAATGGGATTTTTTTGCAGGGCACATGTGGGGTACCACAGCAATCCCAAAGTGTGGACCAAGCGATTGTGGAGTGTTGAGTACTTTGCTCTGTGTCTGTTTAATTCGTTGGCTGGCTTCCCTGCAGCCTTTCAGAAGGCTTTGTTTTTAAAATAGACTTCTCTGCTGCTTTGTCTGGAAGAAAGTAGTTCATTACTTGAGCTTCTACAAACTGAAGTAAATCTTTCTCTTTTTCAGTGTTCCACTGGCAAGCTACAATAATGGGACCAGTAAGTATGAGGGAATTGATGTTCATAGCTTTTTATGACTAGTCTTCTTGTAGTAACTTCTCAAACTGCAATGATTCTTTCTCATTAACAGAATGACAGTCCCTATCAAGGTGGAGTATTTTTCTTGACAATTCACTTCCCAACAGATTATCCCTTCAAACCACCTAAGGTGAGTGGCTGGTACCATAAATCTATTCATTACCATGTGATGTAATGTGTATCCCATACTGAAATTTTCTTTCTTCTGCAGGTTGCATTTACAACAAGAATCTATCATCCAAATATTAACAGTAATGGCAGCATTTGTCTTGATATTCTACGATCACAGTGGTCCCCAGCACTAACTATTTCAAAAGGTACCTCCAATGCTCATTTAATTTTTACTCTGCTAAAATGAGTTACTGATATTTGGATTTGGAATGTAAAAACTACTGCATTCCCGCTGTCAACCATTTCTGTGCTCACTGCTTCAGTCTTGTGACTCTACATCTAGCTTGCAGCCAATTCATGAACACAGGATGCTTTGGACATCCAGTTTCCCTGCGGCCATAGGGACACTGTTCAACTCTACTCAGTGTAGTACAACTTCTCTGATCCACTGGAACACAGTTGTGCCACTTCACCTCAGACTCTGAACACTTTAACTAAAAAATAAAAATGTAGTGTGTGAAAATGGAAGACTTCAATGTTCAAAATACACACCAAGTAAAATACATAGGGGAACAGTTGCAGCTTTTTCAATGGTCAAGCTGCTTTGATTCTGTCATCTTCCAAAAAAAAGTCCCTCTTTCAAGGGAACATCAGAACTCCATGTCGGTCATTTTTAACAAAATCTTTGAATGACAACTTAAGAAGGACATGAACCTGTTGAAGCAAGTCCAGAGGGGGCCACGAAGGTGATCAGAGGGCTGGAGCCCCTCTCCTATGCAGACAGGCTGAGAGGGTTGGGGTTGTTCAGCCTGGAGAAGAGAAGGCGCTGGGGAGACCTTACAGCAGCTTCTAGTACCTAAAGGGGCTGACCACAAAGCTGGAGAGGGTCTTTATACAGGGGCGTGCAGTGATAGGACAAGGGGTAATGGCTTTAAGCTTGAAGAGGGTAGACTTGGATTATATGTTAGGAGGAAATCCTTTCCTGTGAGGGTGGTGAGGCACGGGCACCGGTTGCCTAGAGAAGTTGTGGGTGCCCCGTCCCTGGCAGTGCTCAGGACCAGGTTGGACTGGGCTTTGAGCAGCCTTGTCTAATGGAAGGTGTCCCTGCCCATGGCAGGGGGTTGGAACTAGATGATCTTTAAGGTCCCTTCTAACCCAGACTGCTCTAGGATTTTATGACATGGGCTAAAATATGTTTTGAAACTTAACTAGCTTGCACTATCTTAAGTTTGGGGGGGTTTTTGCTTAGCTAAAAACATCTGTGTGTGAACTGTGTTAGGTTGTGGGGCACTGGAATATATCCTTTGCCTGGTAAAGCAGTATTCATGTTTAAAGCCTACTATTTACATTAAACACCTTGAAAGAAGACTCAGGTTTGAATTTTGATTTTTCTGGCTATTGAAACTGTAGATCTGCAGTTTGTAGATGTAGCCATGGCTATGAGGAATATTTTGGGTCTCTTCTATGCATGGACCATGTCTTGACCATTCTATTTTGTAGCTTCGCACAGTCTTTGTAATTAAATATGTGATAACTGCAGCATTTAACTACAGTATCTTCCACATCATGTCCCACCTCTGAGGCTATCCTGTTGCCTGTAATTCTTCTCTTCAACTGCCTGTGGTGTTCCTGGATACTCTTGGGTTCAGCAGCTGACTCTTGGTACCCTTCCCTTGGACATCGTAATTGCCTCCCTTCTACTGAACTCACAAAAGTTCCTACCTTCTCTGTCCAGCTAAAGGTTTCTGCCTCTGTAGAAACAGTTGGAAAGGCAAAACAATGTGTTGACTTGCCTCTTGACAGAAGTGAATCTGCTAGTGCAGGAAGCTGGAAGTCTTCACTGTGAGTTGAAAGATCTAAAGAAATGGTGTAAGTAAAGGGAAAATGATTGTCAGGTTGATGCAGCTTTCATTACAAATTCTTTCAGTTGAGTACTGGTGACTGCTAAAGCACTAAGTTAGTGTAAGTACTGACACCTGCTATGTTTTGATTAAATTGCTTTATAACTGGTTAGAATGTTGTATTGGAGAATGTGTATCTTTTCTTTTAGAGAGCCTAAAATTACCATATAGGCAGTGGAGTGATAGCCTGCAATTAGGATAGTGGGAAAAAGATTGGGCAAGAATGTAAGAGGTTAGTTAAGGGCATCAGTAAACTTGTCTATTAATGGTAGTCAGCTTTAATCACTCCTATATCCTCATTAACTTTGCAACCCAAATACTGTTGCAATATGCTTTTAACATCTCTTATCTCCTGTTTTCTGCCTTGAACTTCTTACCTTCTCCAAACTGCATCCTTGTGGCTTGGCTGGACTAAGTCATGGGATCGATGTGGCCATTCTGTGCTACTTAGCCCATTCTGTTGCTCCATCTCCCTCCCAGATTATGCTCCCTGAGATGAGGTGCCTTTATACTGCTGATCGTTTTTCACTCATTGCAGAAGAGCTTGTGTGAATACATAAACTCCTACTTATAGCACAAAACATACAGATCTAACGAGTGAGAAAACAATCTTACCTTGTCTGAGTTCCCTTGGTGTTCATTTCATTAAGGGAATTAAAGGCAGCAAAAGAAATTCTTTGAGATGACTCCATAGGAATTCAGAATACTCCTCAGAAATAACAGGGATGGCTTGCCAGAAAGCAGACCTCAACTTAAGAAGAGAGAGCTGATGCTTGTAAGAAGCATTCCCATCTTGAACAAGTGTAAATAAATTCCATGAAGGCAACCTGAATCTTTTAGGGTGGAAATCTTGTTTTTAGTCAGGTTAAAACTGTGTCATTAGAGAGCCTGAAATAGCAGCAAAGTCTATAGTTAACTCTTTGATTAGCCTTATCAAAGAGTAAATGTGTTCCTAGTAGGAAAAGATGTTGGATTAGGTAACTTAAAGTGAATAACAAGACTTAAGACATAAGTTATTCAGCATGAAGCTTACATCACTTCCAAAGCAGGAATTTAGTATTTGTTACGTAAATTTCTTAAGAGTATTTCCTAAATTATGCTACCTTTTAAAAGGGGATGCTATTGGGAGCAAACTGTTTGAATTTAAAATCTGTAAGCAGATAATAAGTACACTTTTTTTAATAGCTGTGTTCTATCTACTGATAATCAGGGAAGAGTAGAAATGGCCCTTCTAGGAAACAGCTTATCCTACGCAGCTTCCTGCTCCGGAGGCATCTGGTAGGCACCCTTGTCAGCAGCTTGCATGGGCTAGATGTTTATGTTGCAATTAACATGCAGTACATGAATGTGTTTTTCACCCTGACCTGCAAGAAGAAAGGTGAAGGGGTATCCTTTTATCTGTAGTGCTACTTCTTGGTGGAAAGGCTATGAAAAATCATGTCACTGCTACTTTGTCATCCCTGTTAAGTAGTAAAGGTAGGGGTCTTGGCTCCTCATGCTCTGTAGGATGGTAGGTGGCTGCTCGCGGGGGCACTAGGAGTATCTGGCTTGGGAGCTTGTCCCTACCCTGTTTGCTGGGTAAAATAGTGTGAGGGCTATTGGGGCAGTTTTATTTCAGACTGCTGAATAGATAAGGAAGTTTTCCTCTCTGTAAGCAACTTGATAAAATGATCTTGGCTACAATAATAGAGGTGACTAGCATCTTGGACTTTGTGTCTTTCTAAATGTTTGTCCCTCCTAGACCTGTTAAAACAGGTTCTGAAGAATTGGGAGAACAGCACTGTCTCAGTAGAATAGCTAACTTGCTTATATTGGTAATTCTGAAGTAAGTGTTCCTTAAAGAATGCATGTTGTTGTATTTTGAAATGGTTTATTCAGTCTTAAACACACTTTGGTGGTTAACTTAAACTCCAAAGCTTAAGCAGAATGTGTAGGATTAAATTGAAAATGTAATCTCAGCTTGCATAAATAAGAATCCCTGTTACCTTAGAATAAAGTGTTTTAACATAATTATAACTGTTCTCAGCCATTTTGGGGAAAATCGTGCTTTCTCTTGAATTTAGTGAGTGGATATGCAAGAGTTAATACTAAACTGAAGTACTACTTCACTGAAAGTCAGGCTAACTTGCACAGTCCTGTCCCTCTTCTCCTTGCTGTGTTTTATAGCTAATGAACCATGGAGCTTGTGAAGTGTATTGGAAGACCCTGCCTGGTGAGTGGCAGTGAGTAACTTCAGTCTCATTCATTCATGAGTTTAGCTCGTACTGTTCAAACCCTTATGAGCCCAGTACAGTGTGGATTTGTTGTGGTGCTGCTCTTACAGATGTTCAAGAGTCACTTTACCAAGACTTAGTGGGTGGGAATTCCCAAGTACCCAGCAACCTAAATAAACTTGATCTTCACAGTGCAGTTTTCAAAATTGGGAGGTTGTTTCTGATCATCCTTCTGGCTTTTAATTTCCCTCTTGTAATGCCTACCCAGATAACTGGGGCAGGGGCATGACTTTGTCACACAGCATGGATTAGTCTCTCCATATGTGCTGAGTTAAGGTTCTAAGGGAAACTTTCATTCTTGCATTGCAACTTTAATGCAGCTCTCTGTGTGGCTTTGCCCGTGCTGCAAAGAAGGCTGCACTAGGAGTGAGTGTTGCCCACGGGTCAGGGGAGGTGGCCCTACCCTCTGCTTGGCAATGGGGAGGCCACACCTGGAGTATGTGTCTAGTGCTGGGCTCCCCAGAATGAGAAAGGTGTTTAGGTACAGGAGAGAGTCCAGTGAAGGGTTGTGAACATGGTGAAGGAACTGGAGCATCTCCTATTATGAAGACTGGCCAAGATAGCTGGGGCTCTTCAGCCTGGAGAAGAGGAGGCTCAGGGGGAATCTTACCAATGTATACAAACACTTAAAGGGAGGGTGTAGAGATGAAGAGGGCCAGACTTTTCTCAGTGGTGCCCAGTGACAGGACAAGAGGCAGTGGATACAAACTGAAACACAGGAGGGTTCCTCTGAACATCAGGAAACACTTTTTTTCCCCTTTCCTGTGATGAATTGAGCACTGGCACAGCTTCCCTTGGGAGGTTGTGGAATCTCCCACAGTGGAGACTTCAAAAGCTGTCTGGATGTGGTCATGAGGAACCTATTCTAGGTGGCCCTGTTTGAGCAGAGGGGTTGGACAAGATGATGTGCAGTGATCCCTTTGAACCTCAACCAGCATGTGATACACTGAGCAATACTTAACTTTTCTTCTCTTGTTACCAGAAATTGTTGAACTGACTTAGCAGGAGTTCAAGTTCCTTTGAAGCAAGAAGTTTAAACTGCTCAGATTTAAAGGTACACTTCCTGTAAGACTCTCCTAAGATTGCTGGAAGAGTTTGAAATGGGACTATGGTTAAGAAACAGGATGTAACTTGAGCAGAGTCTGGAGTTCCCTTTAACTTACTCAGATGCATCTTGCCCATTCTGTCAGAAGCCAGTCACTTGGTAGTTAGTGCTTGAACTTGGTGGACAGTAGTGTTTTAAGTTGTGTTTTCATGTTACAAGCTTAACATTTGTCAGACAGATGAAATTTTTGACAACTGTATGCCTCAAAGGTTTCAAGGGTCTGGGGCCTCGTACTCAAAAGTAGTGATTGTATAAGCAAAGACTCCTTCCAGGAGTCAGATTTCTTCCTATTTTTGAGGCACAGATCTAAGTAGTGGACTTTGATGTGTAGGCTTTAGCTGTCAGGCTGATGATTAGCAAAGGAGGAACCCTAGCTGGTGTAAGAAGTAGGACAGCTGGATAAAGCCTCTGAAATGGGATTAAAAATTCCTCAGCAGTATTGTGTCCAAAGCTCAAATTTATGCTAGTAGAGATGTTTCATAATCTCCTGAGTACCAGGCTCAATTAAGCCTGAGATGACAAACTTTGTTACTTTCGTATTCAGAAAGTTGGCTGGATGAGCTGGATCAAAAAGCACAGCACTAGCACTGTTTGTCAGAGTCTGTGGCCTGGTCTCTAGGAGGGTGACAAATTGTGTTCCTTGGAAAGAACTGACTAGCACAGTATTTGTCATTCACCTGGAACAGAACAGGCAGGATGGACTACTTCCTTTACTGTGAGCTCATGATACTGGCATGGTGTCCAAGAATTTAGACTTCCTGGTTTTACCTGACCGCATCCTGTCAGTGCGTGAGCTTTTTGATTATATGGTGGTCTTGACACTACTGTGCAACTTCAGCCAGGACTGATAACTGGGTAAGTATTGTCCTGCGTCCTGACAATCTGCCATACAAAGTAACTCATCACCTTCTCAGTACTTCCAACAAACATTCTGTTGGTGCAGTCTTTATGCTTGCTTAGAAATGGGCCTTCCTTTGGTGGGAGAAGACTGGCTTAGGGTCTGCTGAAGCCTTTTGCCCCATGCAGGAGTTTTGCTTACAGGAATAACGTTTTATTTTTTTAAAAAGCTACTTGTCTCTCCTTCTCATGCTACTGATAGTGGTGTGCTCTTTGCCTTTAACATAAAAGTTGGGTGGCAGGGACCTTCAAGGAGAGAGCTAAGGCTTTCGCTCGTTTGCTTTTGACCTAAGCTGCTTGGTGCCCAAGAATACCCTTTACTCCTAAATGAATTCTAAATTGGCTCTTCTTTAGAGAGCAATAACTGTACCAAACAACGGTTTGAATAGGAACACACCAGATAAGATGTTTCTTCTGGGTAGCTCATTACCTTGGAAGAATTGATGCTTGCTTTTTATCTCCCTGCTGTAATTCAGCTGGAGGTTCCATTGCTCCCATAGAGGAGTGCTTTATTGGGGCAAGTTTTGTTTGCAATTCCAGCTAGACTTAAATAATAGTGCCTGTAGTGGCTAGTACCCTATGTTAAGGGGACAGCTGGAAGTGATGGATATTAGAGCTGTTCAGGTTTTGCAAACGAAGGGAATGATTTGAGTTTTGCATTTGGAAGATGACTTCTGCGTTGAGAAGGTAGAAATAATAAGCAGCTGCTTTTGCCACTCTTTTGGAAGTCTGTGCTTTACCAGTCATGTCTCAGGCTTCTATGTGAAAAGCATTTACACTTCTTGGTTAACTGGGGTCACTGTCTTGGTACAGGGTGAAAGGGCAGAACCAATCACTTGCCTTTATAGTGCTGATATCAAAAGAAACCAGACGGTGTAGCTTTTGGGTCTTAGGTCATGCCCTAACAAAGCTTAAATAGTTTTTTCAGTGATAACCTGGACTGTTGAGCTTCTGTAGGAATCAACCCAAATGACTTGAACATCAACACGATGTGTGTAAAGATGTGGTAAACACCATGGCTTGTACACAACTGCTTCTGGCTCCTAAAGACCACTTTGAGCTGCAGCTACGTGTTCTGGACATACCAGGGTGTGTCATAGTTGCGTGATGCACTTGGTTATAAAGTCATCCCTAACATCAAGAGAAGCTAATTGCCATGTATAAATTGCTAGGCACCTTTGACTTCCTTCCCCTGGTGACAGTATAGGGAAGATGTCTTGTCTTCTGGCTGTGGAGCTTATTCTCTCCACATGGAGCTGGAGTCTTGTGGCTTTTAAATGAGTCTATTCACTTCTCAGTTCCAGGAGCTTTGATGTGCATCTTAGATTAGTGTGAGCCAATAGATGTTCAAGTAGGCAGGTGGGAGTTTAAACTGTTTTCTGTATTGCCCATTTGGCTAGTGGTGGAGAGCTGACTTCATGAGTTGTCCTGACTAATGATCGAGCTGCTTCATAGCAAAACAAACACAGGCATGGAGTTTACACATTGAATTTGCATTTACCTGCACATTCAGTCTGGGGTGTGGCAAACCCAGGAAGATTAAATTGCTCATCAGAAATAGCAGATTACTCTTAGTGGTGTAAGAACACAGCACAGAAGCCTACTGAGAAGATGAGTTTGGTGTGGTGGTAAACTGTAGCTAAACTTGTTGACAGCTGTAAATTACATGATGCTCTGTATGGAGGAGCCTCAAAAGATTGTCCTTGTATTTTGAGGTGGTATGAGCTCTGCAAAAGGAAGTCTTGCAGCGGAAGCAGACTTGTGCTCTGTTACACTGGTAGACTTCATTTTGCTTCAAAGAGTATGTTGCTGGAGTATTCTTAATTTTAAGTGTTAAGTGATCGTTCTGCTTGATGAGAATGCATTTGTATCACTGCTCTATGGGGAAGCTAAACTTGTAGAAACACTTTTGCTTGATAAGTTTGGTTCACCCAGTTCCTTGGTCATTGTAAAGTACTTGGTCCATGCTGGTCCACAGCAGTAGGAAGCCTGCTATAGGATAAGTTGATTTTGTTGTCTGCAGGAGGTAGATGGGGATCACAGTTGAAGTATTGGAGTTAAGTAGGCTGCGTAGTTGCTGAAACGAAAGAAAAAACAATTTTTGAATGAAAGGGAGTTTGACAGTGTTTTAAGTTGCTTAATGTTTTGTTGCAGACTAGACTGCTTTAACTGAAGATATGAGGAAAAAACTGTACGTGAACCCCTTGAATCAATGGGAAGTAAAATTCATCTATTTTGCTTTTACTGACAAAAATCCAAACTTAAATTCTGAAGAGTACACACTGGTACTACTATATCTCTTTTAGTGAAAGACTCAAGAAGGGGTGCTGTCAGATACCACTAGAGCAGCTTCGGCTTTTGTCATGCAGGATGAGAACAAGGTGCAAAACAATGTCACTTACCTGTCTTGTGTAGTTATCCAACCTGATTCTGTGACTACAGAACTTGATTTTTTGTGAACTATTTTGTCTTCTAATGTGGTTGTCATTTGACTAGTAAATATCAAGGCTTTGCTATGAAACTTATTGCAATAACACTTGATTGCAGAAGAAGGTGGTCTGGTGATTCTCTCTGCACCCCACATTATTGGTTTAATTAGTTACTCTGATGCATCAAAGGACTATACACAACTGACCTTTTAAAGGATTACTTCCTCTTCCCTCATGTGCTTGGCTCTTTAAACTTTATGAGAAGGTACCTTTTTCCAAGGGGTGTGTTGTAGTGGTCTGGAGACTGGTTATGTTGGTTGCTCTAAAACATGTGCGTATATGCAATCTTTTGGTGGAAAACCTCAAGAGACAAACTTCCTGAATTTATTTTTGGACAAATAACTGGGTTCAGCAGGCTATTAAAATTAAACCAGTTTAGGTAACTGAGTTCATGTTTTTCCTGCTGAGGCTATACAGCTAAAAAGGGAAAGATGTGAAGTTACCAGCAAGAGCAAGCATAATGGAGAATAGTTTTGATTAATGAAGAATTACAAAAATAAAACAAAGCAGCTGAATGTGGCAGTACGGCTTGAAGCAGAGTCATTGTGTTCACTTTAATTCAGTGTTTTTGGAGTGATGCTTACAAAAGTAGTGAACTGCTGAGGAATGAAATCTAGAAATTTGTTTCAAGTGGCTAGTTTGACATAATTCAGCATGTGAAGATTGAGTTATAACAAACCACAGCCCATTTTTAGTAAAGAGTATTAGTGGCATGTGATTTTTTTTTTTTTTAATGGCCAGCAAGTAGCAATGATACACTTGTGTTGATAGCCTGTAAACCAAGAACTAAAACTCCTGGACTGGGACAGAGGTTAACTCTCCCTTTCAGCAAAGGAGGTCCTGTTCAAAGCAGACCTGCATCTTGCCAGACAAAACTGACTTGAGGGCAGTGTCAGGCTGGCTGATGTTGCTCTGCAACACCCTGGTTATCCTGGTGCCCATGCTGACCAGCAGCTGAACACCACCTTTGTCTGGTGCTTAGAGCAGATGGTGATGGTTTTGCAAGGTTGATGCGATGTGTGCAAGAAGGAACTTGCACCGAGGACCGTGAGTGTTGGGGTCATTATGGTGGTTGGAGAAGGTAGGCAGAGGGAACTGGGCAAACCAGCAGCTTGGTTCTGCTGACAAAGACTGAGCTATCTTGTTAAGGTAAGTCCTTGGTTAAAGAACTGTGTTAAGATAAAACTTGAAGGAGTAGTTATAATAGCTGACCAGAAAACTTTGAGTTTCCTGTGGCTTCTGTTAAAGGAAGGGGACAGATGTTATCTATTCTACTCATCCCTACCACCTGAAGACACCAGTGGAGTCAGAATATAAAGAAACAAACTACAGGAAAATAGCTGGAGAAAATACTGTTTTAAAGCTAAATGGACTGGCACTAGCTGGGTGTGAGGTGGCAGAGACACTCCCATTAGTGAACACTAATGTGAGTTTTACTTGGTGTACATGGTGGGGGAAAAAAGTGCTGAAGCTGTTGGAAAGCCCTACAGGTACTAAATAAACCTGCTGTGTCCCTTGCAAAGGGACAGCAGTTCAGGACTAGTGGTCTGTGTGCCACCTGCAGGAAATCAAAGTCTTCATGCTCTGAAGCTGTATTCTGAAAGGTGGGTGAATAAATGGTCTGAGTGTCAGTTGATGGTAGAGAATAATTAAGCTCTTAACTCCTTCACAAGTCTAAGTAGAAAATCAGGAGAGGGAGGAAGAGGTTGTTCTTTACTCTGGAACAAGAAATATGTTCACTTAAATCAAGAACATTTTATTACTAAACCTGCTCTAGGAGCTTTTAACTTGAAACTGATAATTCATTAGTGAAAGGTCTACAGAAGTAGGTAGGAAAACTGAGCTAACTGGGTTTCTTGCTGCTTGGTGCTCTCATCATGAAGCCACTAGCTCAGTTAACACCTAGTAAAGTTTTTACTTTTGTCCCGCTTCAAAAATCCTCTGCAATTCCAGTGTATTATCAGATCTGTTCACCTGCTTCTCTTTGGCTTGATCTAGCTGTTCTTTGTTTTGTGGCCTCTGTTTTAACCTATCTTAACATCAAAAGAGGGTTTCGGAAGGCATGCTGTTCTCTTTTGTTTTTCAGCTGCTGTCTTTTTGGTGTGGTAGCTCTGCCGCCTGCTCCACAGCACAGTAGCAACCGATGGAAGTTTGAACAGATTTGTGTTTAGTGCTTTCAGACTTGCAACTGCTGTCATCTCCAACTTGCTTGGAGGATGCACTGTGACAACTCTGCTGTTGCTGCCATTGGCGAAGGGACATATGGAGTGGCGCTGTTTGATTAAAACAGGCTGAGAGAAAGCAATAGAAAGGAATGTTTAGCATTTCTTGGGAGGGGGTGGGGGGGGCAAGATGCCCCTGACATACCTCATGTAGTGTTGTCCCAATGTGCTTTGCTTATTACTTAGTGCCTTCTCATCTCTTCTACTTTGGTGTGAACGTAGGAATGTGCATGTGCTATTTGTAGCTTTGCAGGCAGCCTCCTGACTCCTTATATGGACAAAGGTTGATGCTATGCCGAGTGGCATCATATGAGCGGGATGTGGCTTCTGGAATATATACAGTATATATTTATAGTGAAACTTTAAAGTTTGGGGCCTTGTGGTTGGTATAAGTGCAGTAAGCTATTCTTTCTTGATTCATTGTGAGTACTATTCTACATTTAATCCATCTCAACCTTCCTTATGCTCAAAAAATAATTGGATAAAACCTCTTAATTCTCTGCAAGACTAGCATTTTTAAAAATGGTTCTTAAGTAACTGAGCAGCTTGTGCTTCCTTCATCTCAGTTGGACCTGTCTGCTGTTTGACTTCTTATGAGTGCTTCTGCAAGTAATTAACAATGAGGCTGTCCAGTTTAGGGAAAAGCTGAATTTCAAGTGCAAAATCAAGGATGTTTTCTGAGAAGGCTTTTGGGTACTATTTCAGACAACACTTCTGCCTTATGATTTAAGGCAGTAATCAGATACAGCTATCCAGGAGATAACAAGTTTTTAAATATCACAATGGGTAGTCATGCAAAGTTGCGTTACTAAATGGTAAGGATTTCTGTTCAAAATCACTTGGCTGAAGTATGTGGGATTGCTGCTCCTTGGCATTTTTTTTTTTTAAATTGATGCTAATACTAATGGCTAGAGGGGAAGCAAGTGTGCGGGCTGACTTCTGTGGGTGTCTTCAGCTGCACTTAAACTCTAATTCAATTTTTTTTCTCTCCCTAGTACTTTTGTCCATCTGTTCTCTGTTGTGTGATCCCAATCCAGATGATCCATTAGTGCCTGAGATTGCACGGATCTACAAAACAGATAGAGAAAAGTGAGTATGGAAGCCAAAAAACTTCGACCATTCCTGACAGGGCAGAATCCACACTTAAATAGTAAAGGGGAGGTGAAAAGGACCTGCTTCTTGGAAAAGTGTGGAGTTTGATTTGCCTTTTTCGCTCTGGTCTCTTTACAGATTTCTTTTCCTGGGTTCTGTAATATCACTATCTTAACAGCACTGCATTGTTGTAGGAAAAAGGTATATATGCCAGTAGAAGTGAAGGATGTAGAAGCCTTGTACATCTGTGATTTTATTACTGCATTTTCATTCCATACAATGGTCTTTCGTTAGCGTTGTAGCTGTTAATTACATGTTTGCTTGATTTAATGAAAATGTGAAGTGAACAAAGCGAATTTGTTTCATAAGGAGCTCTTTAAGTTGAATGTGACCAGCTCTTCGGAGCCTTCACTGCCTGCTTTAATTCGACATAACCAGCAGAGGGAGAACAAGTTACTCTAGTTGGGAGAACATTGCCATACTAGCTGTTGGTGATGGATCATACAAGGAAAGAAATAACAAAAATACCCCCTTCATTTGAGGGAAGAACAAGTGGTGGAGAGGTGGGGTGGGAGGACTTCAGGCTTCTATGAAGTAAACAGCAAGACCAGAGAGAACTGTAGTGCTAATGAGCACTTTAAAAGCAACAGCTTAATGACCGTTGTAAACACTTTTCTACCTTGCTGTTCCCTTCCAGATCTGATCAGTAGTGTTAATTTCTGAAGCTACATGGTCATCTGATGAGAACAAGATAGGAAGGGAAAATGATCCACAAACTTGCTTACTCTACATACTCTTGCATACTTGAGAAGCAGTGTTAGAGAAGTTCATGCATCCTGCTTTTAATGAGAGCTGCAAGAGTAGCAGTACGTATTTCAAAACGCAGCTAACGTTGACTGTTCCACAAAATAGGGAAAGTTTGTGCTTAAACGTAACTGGATTTGCTTCTTGAGTAGACTCTGGACAGTGGCGTGAAGGCAAGTGGATTGTCAGTTTCTTCAAGCTAAAGAACACTATCTACAGACTAAATTCCAGCACGAGAACCTAGTTGGTATATATAACTAGGGAACTTCTTGCTACGTGTCTTACGCTTTTTTTCTACAAGTTCTGTAGAATAAGAACAACTTGCCTTCTGTTGTCAGAAATAAGCTTTTAACAGTACTATTAGTCACGACTGCTTTGTTTTACATAAGTATCCTGAGCTTCCTCTAGCAGTGGCTCTGACTATAAAGGGTATTTGGGTGCAAAAGCTGCAGGTGGCTTGGGAAACAGCATATTGTGCCTTCAGAATAAAAAAAATCCTGGTGGAGAAATAGTTGTGCCCTGATAGTCATAGAAATAGCCAAATGCAATGTGTAGCAAGAAACAAGAAGTCTGTATCAGGGTTTGGCAGCCTGGTAGATAACAGGTATACTAAACTTTCTAAGGGAACAAGAGTAATGAGGTGGGAGGGATGTATTAATCTGTTTTCTTTTCAAGAATACCAAAATGAAAACCTGCAGTAATAGTTTTCTCAGGGATGCAGCAGCTGGGGGCAGGGGGAGGTGCAGGTAAAACTTCCTGAAAATACTTTTCCCTCAGACCTGTTCTAGCTCTGTTTTGTGGTTTGAATCACAAAGATCTATTACTGTTGTAAATACAACTAGTTAACTACTTTTCCATGAATAACTGTGGGCTTTCTACTTTCCTCTGATTGCCTGAAATTTCAGTTTGCTCTTAAATTTTACATACTCATGTTACTACTGGACAGAGTGTAAGTTCATGCCATGTGTAGACTAGGCTGCTGGAGATGAAATACTGTTCAGATGCTATGTTAAGTAAATCCTCTTTTTATACATACAGGTACAACAGAATAGCTCGGGAATGGACTCAGAAGTATGCGATGTAATTAAAGAAATTATTGGATAACCTCTACAAATAAAGATAGGGGAACTCTGAAAGAGAAAGTCCTTTTGATTTCCATTTGACTGCTTTCTATGAGCCCACGCCTCATCTTCCCCTGTGCACATGTTTACCTGATACAGCAGTGCTGCGTGTTGTACATACTTGGAACAACAAAATAGAAATACTGTATTTCCCCGTACCAACATTGACTCCTAGCAGAGAAGTGTGTGTGTGAAAAGCTGGTTCTTCAGTCATAACTTTGTGAGCCTAAAAGCATTCCTTGTTGATTTAAATTGGGTAATAAAATGTGAATGGGAGAGTTAGAGTGGATTTCATAGTTCTAGGGACAGTGGTGGTGATCCATGAAGGATTTTAAGTGGAATCCTTTTAAACTCATAACAGTTATGAAAAGCAAGGTGAAGAACTTGAAGCTGTTTCTGTATTCATTTTATTCTGAAGGACCTACACCTTAGGTAAATGTTATGACCAATGAGAGAAACTGTACCCACATCCTGTGTTTAAGGTCTAAGTTGAACCGGTCAACATATAAATGGATTGGAGCTATTAGTGCATCAAGTGATGTTGATTTGTTTCAACTCTCCCTTCCTTCATACTTCTTTTGGTTTGTATGTGGTTTCTCAGTTAATACATAGCTAATAGCTCTTATTTTTCTTAAGTTTTTTAACTGCTTAGGTCTTTCTGGATGTAAGGGTAAAAATCCATTTGACAGAAAACTTGTGTGTATTTAAAGACCCAGCTGCTCCCCTGGAGCTTGTACGTTCAAGAATGATTAATCTGTGTAATAAACTGATTACTACAGTCATTACATATAACTTTGTGTGAATAGGCTTTTAATTTTAAGAGCAATTTGTTACAGGCTAAAACTAATGGTGGATTTCTCTAAGACTTTTGCGTTCATGAATGGTTGCATTTGGAAGTCATGAAGCAGTTTGGTTTGCATCACACAAGGCTATGCACCTGAACAGGACAAACGTAAGCTTAAGCACTTACATGAAATCAGGATGTGTGGTGTGCCAGGAACTTGACTGTTAAACCAAATAAGCAGTTTACTAAATGAGAATCTTGAGTGATATTTTACAAAGCCTAATGGTATTACTCCCACTTGCATGGGACCTAACACAATGCATATGTACTGTAGGTAAGTGAAACCTTATGTAACTAAAATAATGGATGTAAAAGGGTAAAAAAAAAACAAACCAACAACAAACAACCTACCAAACACATCAGCACAAACTTTCATAAAATGTAGCTTTTACATAATTACTTTGCACTAAACATTTGCAAATGTTCATACAGTTTTAAATTGTACTTGTATGTGTCTTTTTTGAACAAAGTCTTCACTTGAATCTAGTGAAAAAATGTAGTTTGAAACTTTTCTTTGTATACAAGTGTATTTGCCAGCATCCTTGGTGTGACAATAGGTGAGTCTACAAGTTTATCTCCTCTTAGTAGAATCGTAAACAAAGCCATCCGAAGGAGAGGCTGTAGCCTCCAGCTTTCCAGCCACAGGGGTCTGTCCCATCCATTTTCAAATGCATCTTTACACTCTTGCACAAATGAGGAATAAATGTCCACTGCTTTTGGTCTAAATTTGTTCCACTTGTCTCATCTCTCAATGTCCTTGTGTATGCACCGCTGGATGTAAATGTTAGCAGTGTTTCTTGGAGTCCTCTTGCAGCAAGCTATAGGCGAAAGCCAGGTATGTGTGCATCTCCAGCAGGCACGAAGACCCCTGCTCTAGCAGGGTGACACTGCTGGTTGGGGAAGAAGCAGCTCTAAAGCAGTGGAGCAGAGCTTCACTTGAAATGGAGCACGTGGGGGTGTTTCCTGGCTGAGTGCCAATGCAGGGATGACGGGTACGGGGGAGGGGGAGTGACATGGCGGGCAGGAGTATGGGCCTGGGTATTGGGTCATCCTGAGCTCTTGGCACTCTCATTCCACAAGGTGTTGGTGTTCTTCCTGGTTTAGAAAGCACTGTGTAGCCCTGGGATAAAAGCTTGTTGCGTTGCTCAAACTAGAGTGTAAGCTAGTGGCTGCTTGTGTATCCTGGCTTTGTGTTAACCTTTAACCATGTCTGGCCTTACCTTCTAAGCTTTCTAACGCACAGGCTGACACTCCTGCTAGACCCTGTGTGACCAAGGGAGACGACATGCATCAGTGATGGTGGAATTGGCCTCCTGCGTTTTGCAGTGGGGTAACCACGTACTTGCTCTGAGGACAGGGAGGGTGGGTTGGAATGATTGCAAACCTTGCAGCATGCTTTTTTGGAGGTGGGGAGGGATTCCCCTTAATTGCTTTACAGGTGAGCTGCCTGAGAATTGTTTTTGCGGCATACTTGGCTTGGTTGTGGCATTGGTAGTTACTGGAAGAGATTGAAGGGTCTGTACAGGAGAGAGAAAAAGGAGCAGTGACACATGTGGAGGTTGAGGGTGCGTGGTGTTTGTCCTTTCTGGTGGGGCAGAAGTTGGGTGCGCTAGGTGACAGGGGCAATACAGCCATATGTGAATTGAAACAGAGTCCTGAATGTTGCAACAGCTTCAGTTTGGGTGATACGTTAACACACCTGCCTGTGTTGGGATGATTCTCATTCTTGCAGTGAAGTGTTTGTAAACAGTTCAGACTTCCTTGCTGATGGTGTGACAAAAAGTTGTGGCATAATAAAAGCAAGTCTGGAGATCTTTAAGTAGGGAGTACATATGCTGTCCCTTGTGAGTTGACTCTTTGTTGTTGAGGGTTGTACTGTGAATTAGATGAAGGAACCTTTGTTTCTAGGTTTTAACTTAAAACCTGCTCCAGCTTAGCCTTTTTTGGGGACTAGAAACTTGTTCTTTTGAAACTGTGTATTGTGCATGCTCTAATGTAAAACAGCACAAGAAGCCAGGGGCTCTGATTGTTGTCTTTCTAGGAACTCTGAGCTTTGTCAGGTCGTGAATTTCAGTCCCTGTCTTAACTTAAAAGTATTAAATCAAGTAAAAGGAGAAAAAAAAAAAGTAACCACTTCGCATGGCTTTCTTTGCACTGGGACTTTTATGGATACAGCTTGTACCTGCAATTTCCCCCCCCCCTTTTTTTTTTCATGTCATGTGCTAAGCAAATGTGTTTTAGTCAAAAAAAAAAAAAACCAAAAAAACCAAAAACCACATACATAAAAAATGCTGGACTGCTTAGATTCCTCCAGCTCTGGCAGTGCTGTAAAGCTGAAATGCTGTGCTCGGATATGTTACTTGTGTTCATCAGCACCCATCCAATGCAGAGTGAACCAGAGGACAAATAACTCCAAGTTCAGTGAGCCGTGCAACCTGTAACTGTTCTATGACCACTGCCTCCACTGAGCAGCTGGCATTACTGAACGGTACATGCACCTACTGTATTGTGCATTGCCTGTAACCCAGGTTTTCAGGGGGAGCTTGTGTATCTGTGCTGTGCTTGCATACAAGAGAACATGATCCAATGTGTTTCAGAAACTCCTCTAGCTCAGTACTGAATAGCCACTCAGGGGTGTGCAGGTGTTGCCAGTTAGATGTTACTGTGGCTCAGTCTGACATCCCTGGACCTACAGACGGGTGGAGCTGATTCTGATCAGTAGTGGTGACCTGATTGCTTGGAGTGTGCTGCTACTTTTCTTTGATAGCTTTTTGGCAGTGCAAGAGTGACTTATTTTTTTGTTTAATTGTGTTTTTTCCTTTTCTTTTGTATTACTACCTTGCTGTACGAATGCTTTCAAGCTGGCTGCCTACTGAAGTGTCTATAGACTCTTCTGTTCGCTCTGCACACATTGAATGATGTGGAAAAAACAGTGGGACTGAGCTAGATACGATCTTATGTCCCTAGTGTGCTCAGTAAAGCAAACCATAGCCTGTCCCTTGCCACTGAAGGCCCAAGGCTTTCGTAGCTTTTAGTAGCTGCAGTTGCTGACAGAAATGCCTGGCTGTATTTTCTGACAGTCTTAGTCATCTTGCTATTCACAGCAGCAAAACAGCTCTGGAGCTGTTCTTGTTCCCAGTTCTGATGTACAGTAGAAGATCAGAAGCCTAAAGGAAGGATGATGGGAAGTGCTTTGCCCAGTTAGAGGGATTTCCTTGTGCCCTGAGCAGCTCTTGCTGGGGAGTGCATGGCAGGAGCCCTGGGCGTGTGGGAGGTGCAGGAGAAAACGACTGCTCAAAGCAGTTAAAACTTGGTGATATGTCACCTTGCTCTAATGAGCCAGGATAACAACAAAACATCTCTGAGGGTGCTCAGCATGTCCACACTAGGTGGAGGAGCCCTGGGCTCAAGCTCAGGCTCCAGGCATGCCTGCTTGCCCAGGCAGGGCTTGGAAGCTGCTGCCAGCAAGAATAAAAGCCCCACTGTATACTTGAGTAGAAGGAAGGCTGTCCTCCACAAATAACCTTGGAGCAGTTCGCTCTCATCCTTTCAGCGTTGGGGAAGCCTACCTCTGTTTTCTACAGATAACTAGAAAATAATTTCATCCCCCCCCAGTTATTGTTTCCTTCCATTCCTTGGCTCCTTTGTGTAGACTTAGAGCAGGTCTGTGATCAGAGTTGGAAGCTGTAGTTGTTTTGGGGGTTGGCAGAAGCTGTTTTCCTACAGGAAATGCACAGGGACAAGAGGTGCATTGAGGGCATCTGATAGAGGGTTGAAAATGGGGACAAAACCTGCTGTCCAGCTTTCTGGATGTGTGGAGACCAGCCCCTGCATGAGTAACAGCGAGGCTTCAGGAGGGATTCCTGCAGCCCTTGCCTCCCTGCCCTCACCTGGAAGTGTGTGTGACTAGGTCTATGCTAACACTACCTGTACTGTTGTAATGTGTTCAATTTCATCACCATTAAATAATTCCCTTAAACTTACTGTGGCTTGATTGCTTTTTTTGCTTTACCTGTGCCTTTTACACATTTAAATTATTGGTTTTGGCTGGTTTTGTTTTCTTTCCTCGTGGCTACTGTCTTCCTTCTCCCTGATGATCCAGTTCTGTGCTGTCCTCAGCTCAGCTGTCTCCAGTCACCTTCATCTTGTTTTTTTAACTTCCTGCAAAGCCTGGCTTGCTCTCAGAACGTGGGTGGTGCATTGCAGGCACTGTTGTGTGGCCTTGGTGGTCTTCTGCCTACTTTTTGGTGCAGAAATGCGTGTGCTCTCACCAAGCCCACAGCTGTCATCCTGCTTGTTGGAAGTTGTGACTTAATAGCAGGCTTATTGGTGTGCTGATTCCATAGTGCTACTGCCAGCACCTGTGTTCTTGATTCCATGGTCTTGCTGTTCTGCAAAGCTGGGGTCAGCTCTGGTGCAAGAGCAGAAGGCACGTGTGGCATTGGGGGAGGCCAGAGCCATCTTGGCTGCTCGGGGGTTCCCACAACTCAGGACTTGCCCTTGTGGCTTCTCGGTGTCCCCTTCCTGTGTGGCAGTATTCAGTTCTTTGACATACAGTTCAAAAGTCAAAACATCTCGGGTTGAGTGGGGATTGGATGTATTTACAGTTCTTGTCCTTTCATGAATAAATGTATTTATAATGAATACTAGTCTTAAGGATAAATCTCTTGCCCAGTTGCTAGGTGAGAGCTTTATTGGCAGGTTGCTCAGCTGTATGTGCTTCTTCCTTGCTCCCAGCTGTGGTGAAGTCGGTCAGCTCCCATTGATGAAGGCTTTTGCTGGTGTCAAGCTTCTTGTAGATGGCCACTGAGCCTGCAGAGCAGGTTCAGAATGGAATTGTGCAGGACTGTGTTGGAAGACGATGTCACAGGGTTTAGATGCAAGTGGGTGTTTTGAATAAGCTGGGAACTTGAGTTCATTTGGTCACCACACGCCCTAGTGTTCTCAGCTCTGCCCTGCCTGCCTGAGAGAAACCATGTTTATCAGCACTGGAAGTCCACCTGGATGCTGTTCTTTCTCCAACTCCAACAGTGACCAAAATACAGGCGTGTGTGCGAAGATGGGAACAGAATGGGCAGCTGTGATGCTTGATCTGCACTTGTTTCCAGCTGAAGAGTTTCCTGAAGGGAGGTGTGGGCTCTATAACCTCTCTGGTTATCTTGAGTAGACTTCTGTGACTGTGTTCTCTCTGTCCTTACATTTGTGTAACCTTTTCTTTTTTTATCCCAAATTGATCTTGTCAATCCAAAGTAGTTGATGCTGAGGTGGTGCTGATGCAGGGTTTGGGGGCAGCGGGGCTTCTCTGAAGTGGTCAGCCAGGGACAGTCAGATGGAGGGAACTTGAGTGACTTGGAATAGCATCGTTGGTCAGAGCTGACATAAGAATTGCTGTTAAACGTCTACCTTAGAAAACTACTGGTGTATGATGCCCATGATAGAAAAGCATTTTTTCTTAATGGAAGGTAAACACAGAAGGAACAGCTTCCAAAGCCTGGTGGCAGGCAGGCAGTGCCATGGTGCCCCTGCCCTGACGTGAGACCCTGCTTTGCTTCACCTCCTTTTTGGTCTTGACAACAGTGGATTTACAGTCTGCAAAATTTTTTAGGGCTTTTTTCTTGCTGTTCTTTGACATTTTTTTTTTTTCAGAAGAAAACCTAGTTTGGGGATTTTTTTTTTATTTGGTTTGGGTTTTGTTTTTAAATAGTGATTTATGCAATATCATTCGTAAGTTGGTACTGATAAGAGGGCTGAGCAGACCAAGGGGAGCTGTGTACCTGTGTACTCTCAGGCTGTTGTTACAAGATCAATATGAAAAGCATCATGTTAGAGTAGTTAGGGAATACCTTCCCCTGAGAGCAAAGCTGGAAGAGAGTATAAAGCAGAGTAACCAGGACTGCATTACAGAAATCAGTCTTAAACTTGGACCAGGTCATGGAATGAAGGAAGGTGGCAGGGTGTGAAGCTACAGGCATGGTCATCTGTGTCCATGCTGCAGGGATTTGCCTGTTTCAGCGGTGGCTGCTGGGGAGTGTGAGCTCTCCCTCCAAGCGTGTTTTCCAGGTTCCTGTGATACCAAGATGAGAGGTGCCCTGAAGCCATGAACACCATGCATGTAACTTCCCTCTTACCTGCATACATGGTCACACCAGCCCCGGCTGCTGGAGGTGACTCAGGAGATGGCTCCGGCTCCAGCAGGCAGTGTCTTGTTCTCTGCTCTCAGTGGTGGAGGCGGCACCTGGGCTGATCAGGCTGGGGGAGAGGAACAAGCTGGCCTTGAGACACTGTAGCTGGTGGCAAGATGGGGAAAAAGTGCCAGTGTTGGTGTTCTAGATGGGGAGAGCATTAATTTTTTGGTCTGATGGAGCAAAGATGAACCTGGAGTTGTCATGCAGAAGTTTCTGGCCTCCTTTCCCTTAAAAATGGTGTTTTGTGTCTAAATCCTCTCCTTGCTCAGCTCCTGGGGCACCCTCAGTAGTTGTGCTTCTTGGGACACTTGATTTCCCTGCCTTGTGTCTCCTCTAGAGCCAGCATTCGGCATTTTATTAAAACTTGTTCAGCTTGGGAGTGTGACCCCGCTCCCTTAATCTTGACCTAGAGCTTTGTGAATTGATGCAGTGACACCGTCAGCGGTTCTTTGTGAGGTCTTCGTATTGCCAGTTCAATGTGGGGCTCAGTAAGATTGCAGTTCTGCAGGGCATCATGTATGTCCTCACTCTGTGCTTGGGAGCAGCCCAGGAAATTCAGCAGTCCTGTTGTGAGTCATGTTGAGCAGACAAATAACTCTGTCATCAGAGCTTCCAGAAAAACAACATTGTACCTTATGACTTAGCCTTGGCTGTCGCATGGCTGCCTTATGTTGACCTGACCCTGCTCAGCTGGGGAAAGGGTGCTCTGAAATGTCTGATCCGCTGTCCTCTTGTTAATTCTGTGTGTGGCTTCCCTGATTTACCCCCTTTTCTTTTTATCGGCCGTGGCTGACACCTTGCAGGATAACAGCTCGGATCTTCAGGAAAACAAATGGAATGGGGCAGAACGGTTGGTGAAGATGGGTGAGCAGGGTGATGCAGGATGGTGTTGTGACAGCCTGCTTCTGGACATACTCGGGCTGTTTGCTGTAACTAAGCAGGTGCAAGTGGCAACTCGGCTGCAGAGATAAAGGTTGCGTGCATAGCCCAGACATGGCACCTTGGTCCCTGGTGAGCTGTCAGCAGCATGTGCTGCATGTTGATCTTGTTGAGTTAGTGACTAGGATTGACCCTGTTGGATTTATCACTTGTGTAAAGCTCTGTGTAATTTTTTTTCCTGTTGTAACTCTAAATACCAGCATGAAGTACTTGGTGTTTCAACTTGCAATCCTTTCTTGGAAAATGCTGATGAAAAAACTGTAGGAACTTCTCCATTTCAATGTTGGATGCCTCACTGGAGAAAAGGCTTTTGCCAGGCAGACTTTGAGTTCATTGTGGGGTAACTTTTCAAATGCTGTAGTCTGAGGCCACGTACAACAAGTAAGCATCAACACTCTGTATGTAAATGCTAAAATCTTCTCTCGAGTCAAATCTTGCCTTGGTCAAGTAACTCTGCTCACAAAAGACACTGGCCTCTGTAAGGCACCCACAAGGAAAACCATATTCCTTGTTCAGAGGCTTATTTGTGAGACTCCCCTGTGTCGGTGCCGCCTCTAGAGAAGAGGTGGCCATGGCTGGGTGTCTGGGAGTTGATGGTGCCCTAGCTCAGCCCCATGGAGGAGCTGGTGGGGCAGACCTGGGAGCACCTTCTGCCAGCAGCTCCTCGAGCCCCATGCTGAGGGCACGTGCCCTGCACAGAGATGATATGGGCCAAGGCCGCATAATGGCAACGTGCTGGGCTGGCTAGATGGTGAATGCAAACCCGAGGCTGCTGCTCTGGTTGTAGCTAATGGAACCTGTCTGGGCGTGAGGTGCATGTGGGGAAGGCATGGGAGCAGTGGTTGCAGGCGTGGGAAGGTGCCACTTTGCTTTTGCCATGGGTTTGCAGACCAGCTGTAAGCTGGGCATGGAGGATGAAATACCCTGCCCCTGCCTGGACATGGCTCCTGTGTCCTTCCTAGGAAGGCAGGTGTGCTGAATGCCTGGAGGAGGGGCATGGCCCGCAGGCAATCCAGCCCACTGATGGGGGAGCCTGGTCCTTTCCTCCTCATAAAGTTGAGCTGATGACTGCAGAGGGTCCCTTGGCTTCACTTGTGGGAAGGCAGCTGGCAAAGGCTATGGGACCGGCTTCCATGATAGATTGGCATTATAGGACCGGGCTGGTGGGGAGCTGGAAGCCTCCTGGGGCTGTCCAGCCACCGAGGGAAAATCTGCTTGTCCAACTGCTGTAAAAATGGCCCAGTGTTTCTAGGTTTGGTGGGTTTTGTTTGTGGGCGTTTTTGTGGTGTGTTGTTTATTTTTTTTTTCCTAGCTCTGCCTTTCAGCCTGTGCCTATGAGACTTACTGCAATTTTGTTTGCTGGGAGAGGAGCTGGTGATGAGGCCAGGAGTCCTCAAACCTCTGGTATAAATAGGGCATCTGCTGAATTCATGCCCCTTTCCTGGCTCCCAAGCTAAACCTACCCCTGAAGTGAAATGACCCAGACCGAGCCTTTACACAAGGGAAGAAACTTACCCCAGAAACTGTTCCCAAAGAGAAACCATCCATCCTGCCCTGAGACTGCCTGTCTATGGGTACCGCTGCTGGAAGCTTAAGGTCTTCTCCAGGAAGGACCAAGAATGGGCCCACCTCCTCCCTGGGTGGGGGGCTGAGGCTGATCTGGTGCTGCCTTTGCTGAGCTGCTTGGTGGGCTGGGGCTGAGGTTGCACAAGTCCCTGCCCCGTGCTGGCCCTGGGGCTTGCAGCCCTCCCCAGTTCCCTCAGGGGCCCGTCAGTGTCACATCCCTGCTGCCTGGAGGTTTCCCAGGAGAAGGGGGATGCAGTGGTGCCTGCTCCTGGGCAGCTGCCTGCAGTGGGGAGGCCAGGGCTGCGGCTCCAAGCAGGGATGTATCACCCTGCGTGGATGTCGCACCTTTGCCAAGGGCCCGGGGATGCTGCAGGCACCCCCCTCGAGGGCCCGGGGGGTCGTGGGGCAGAAGCTCCCCCTGCAGCTGCACTGCAGGGAAAGCAAGGGCGGGTTGGGGCGGCGGTGGTGGGGTGGGTGCAGCCTCACCCCCGTGGGAACGGGGCGTTTATCATTTAGGTGGGGTTTGTCGGGGCGGATTTAGTCTTTCCAGCTGCTGGGCGTGTGGGGGCCGGGGTAAGAGGGAGGTGAGGACAAGGGGGAGGGGGCTGGGGGACAGTAGCTGGCGACCCTCCACCCTACTGGTGAGCCCATTGCATCGCTCGATCTGGGTGGAAAAAAAAATACAGCAGAAAATAGGAATTATTCCCCCAGCAGGACCAAAAATAGAAAATATCCCCCTAGTAAGGGCGGGGTATCGCCGCCCCCTCCTCCGCCCGGCAGCGGGGCCGGGCTGGGGCGGGACCCCGCGTCCCTGCGCCCGCGGGGGGGCCGCGCCGATGCGCCGCGCTGCCGGGGGGTGGCAGCAGAGGCCGGGGGACGGGGACGGCGCGGGCCGGGCACCGGGGGCCTCGGGTGTGGGACGCTGCTTTCATTAGGGTTGTTGTTGTTACTATTAGTTAATTATCGCTGTTGTTATTATTATTTGTTAATTATTGTTCGTTATTATTATAAAAAGCAAGCTTCCCCCTCCCTAAATGAGCAGATGCGCTCTGCGATGCTCCAGTGCCCCAAATCCCCACCCCCAAGGTGTCTTTAGGAGGTGTGGAGCACTTGTCCTGCTGCTGTGACAGCTCAGCACCTCCTGGGAAACCCACTGAGCCGTACAGGGGAGGCCATGGTGTGCTCCACACAGAGAACAGGAGACATCACCTTACTGCAGCATTCACTTGCAGAGACAAGACCAGGATGGGGAATGCTGGATCTGCTCACCACCCCCAGCACCGCCCCACACCCTGGCCTCCAGCAGCCATCCTGGCAGCCTGGTCGTGAGGGGTGGCTTGGGCAGACCAGCACCAGCCATCTGCCACTGGCATGAGGCACCTCAGGGCTCCACAGCACCAGGCTGGGTGCAGCTGGGGCTGGTGCATCATCCTGGGGCCCTCGCAGCCCTGCTGAGGAGCTGGTGGTTCCTGACACATGGGGTGGCTTGGCCCTGTTGCCCGCATGCCCCACGGATGGGTTGTGGCTTAGGGTGCCACCATGGCGCCAGCTCCCCCCTCCCCGGCCTGGCTTGCTCCGTGTCCTGCCATCTTGTGCCTGTGAATAATTCACCGCCTCTGTCCCCGTTGTTTCCTTGCAGGTATTTATAGCCTGTGATCACGTCTCCTTGGAGGCAGCTTGCTTCGCGGCGGTGTAAATTTAGCTCCCACCGTCTCTCACATGTCATGCCCTCCAGTCCTTGCAGGAGCCCTTCTGTGCAGCTCCTCACCAGCAGGGACTGGAGCCCTCACGTCCCTGCTCTGCTGCTGCGGCCCCCTTGCTCCCCCCCATGGCTGCCTGCTGCCCACCCTGGCCCATGGGCAGCGCTCCTAGGGCAGGGAGATGCTGTGCTGTGCGTGCTATGCCATGCCATGTATCCTCCTCTTGGCTGCCCGGCCCAGGGCAGCTCAGCTTGCCTCCGGCAGCTGCACGAGGCCACCGAGCCGTTCAGCTGCTGTGGCACGGGGGATGCTTTGAAATTCCTGGGCTGCCATCTGTGCTATGCAAATCCCCCAATCTGACGGTTGTGTGTGGACCCGCTTCCGGACCCAGTGCTGGGAGCTGTTATTATCTTGCTCCTCCTCCCTTCCAGCACCCAGCGGCAGATTTGGAGCAGCAGAAACATCACCCTTCCCCACGGAAAGAAGCCTGACATCCTTTGACAAAAGGTCTTTACTCTGCCCAAGTTGGCCCACAGAGTCAGGATGGATCTGGTCGGCTGTGGGGGCTCAGGTTGTGCCACTGGGTCACCAGTCACCTTGGGGCTCCAGGGTGCTGGGTCAGGCTGCCAGTATCACAGGACGCTGTGAGCATCTGTCCTCCCCAGGCACAAGTTATGAGGCCAGGGCTGAGGAGGAGAGGCAGCAAGCTCGGCACCTGGGGACAGACCTGGGCTTGTGGCTGCATGGCTTGGCTGTGCTGTGGGCTCAGAGCATGGGGACTGGCTGGAACTGAGGCACAGTTAGCTGCTGGAGCAGCTGACACAGCCGGTGGCGCAGGGTCCTCTGCACTGGGAACTGGGCAGGAGGCAAGTGCAGCCCCTGGAGCAGCATGGATGTCCTGAGTGCAGGGTGAGTGCCAGCTGGCCGGGTGGGTGGCACTCAGGACTGAGCTGTTCCCATCGCACACCCTGCTCCCCCACACCAGGGACCCTGTCCCCCAGCCCGGGGTCTGCCTGAGCCACATGCAGATGCAAAAAAAGCAGAACCAAGCCCTGTCCTCCCCTGCTCCTTTCCTCACTATGGAGCTGATGTGCAAATACCTCCGTGAGCTGCCCCAGCTCACCCCAAGCTGTGTCAGGACCAGACCGTACCGGAGGGTGCTGAGATGGCAGCAAAGGGCTGCCTTCACCAGCACAGCCCCCTGCTATGTACTCTTTAAATGCTGAGCCGGTGGGAAGGCAGCAGTTCCCCGGCTCAGGGTCGGAGCAGCAGCAGCTCTCCGGGGTAGCGAGGGAAGCGGGGGGCAGGTTTGCTAACACCGAGCGCAGAAGGTAATTAATGAGCATCCTGCACTGCTCCCCGCTGTGCCTCCATCCCCCGGGGACCCCTCGGCCGGCAGCTCGGGTACTGCCTGCTCCTGCCGGCGTTGGGGGCCAGGGGACCTGGCGGCACGGGGCCTCGTTAATATTTTAGGAGCTCTTTTGTCCGCAGGGGATGGGGAGGCTCGCTCGCAATCGCCTTTCATCTCTGTGAGGCCTCAGCACGGGCTCCAGCCTCTTATCTGCCGCCTCCTCGCCGCTTCGCTACAGCCAGCTTGTTATGGGGCTTGGTTGGTTTTTTTTTCTGGCCAGGGCTGGAAAAAAACCTTGGCTGCTGCTGGCCAAAGGGCATCCACCAGCCATGCTGGCGGCAGCTGCTGGAGCATCCCTGCACGTCTCCTGCCTGCCTTGCTGCTGCTCCTGGGTTGGGGCCCCTGCCCAGGCAGGGCTCTGCCAAGGGGCTGGATGAGTCCGCAGGGCCCTGGGGAGGGCTTGGAGGTGGCTGCTGAGCCTGGGCACATCTGGGTCCCTGTGGTGGCAAGGAAAGGGATGAGGGGAAGGTGTGTGCACTGCCTGCCAGGTCTCTGGCCATGAGTGAAGCTGGGGTAGGATGTGCCAGGGGCTGGCTGCATCCCTAGGGCTGTGCCGATGAGAGCATTTAAACCCTGTCCCCTGTGGGGATGCTCAGTGTGGCAGTGGAACACCAGCTCTGGTGCTTCCCAGCTGGCTGGAATGGGGCAGAGCCAAGGGACGGAGCTGGGCTGGTGCGAGGAGGAACAGCGTAATGAAGTAGCAAGTGACTAGAAGGGGAAATTAGCTGCATTTCTGCTCCCCTGAGCTGGAGAGAGCAAGCAAAGATAGGGGAGCGGCATGTGCCCTGGGAACAGCTCTGGCTCAGCCCTGGGGCTTTTTCCAGCCATGCCCTAAGGTGGCCTTCTTCTTGGTCCTCTCCCTGGTCCTCTCCCTGCCTTGGCCGATGGCTGGCTGTCCCCTGTTCCCACACTCCCAGGCTTGGCCCTCTGGCTTCCCCAGTCAGTGTTGCTCATGGTTATCCTTTCGTCGGTGCTGGTCCCAAATCACTGAGAGGTGTGGGCTGCTTGGGGTCCATGGGGACTCTGCAGGTGACCTCCACACACATATTGGCTCTGCTGAGGACAGTGTTGCATTGCTCTTGCTGACTCTGTCTATCACCTGTGTCACAGAGGAATGATGCAGCAGGACTCAGCTTGCCCTGGGAGAAACCCAGCCCATATCCCTGGCCGTCTCCAAGTGTGGGGAATGGCCCTGGCAAGGATAAGAAGTGGCTGCCCATGTATCTGTCCCACCAGATCCGAACCCCCTTGGCCCAAGCAAGAACTTGGGTCCCAGGGGGAGATCTGGCTGAAGACCTTCAGGTGACTTTGCCGGCCGTGTCCTGCCAGGGCTGATGGGACCTTCCCGTGGGAAGGTCCTTCACCACCACCCAGTGATGCATCGTGGGGTTCAAAGCTCCTCCATCCCACACCAGCACCAGCTGCAGGCACACTGGCGGGGACTGCTGCCAGCCCCCAGGGAGGTGGGCAACCTTCCCAGCACTGGCACCACTGCCTGGACGCCACAGCCAGCAGGCCAGGCTCTGGGACCACAGGGATGGCTGGCGCCTGCGCTCAGGAAAGCAGTGAGCTCACGGGTTTAATTTTCTCAAGGCTTCGTTCGGCTCTGACATGTGATCCTCGTTACAGGAAGGACGCGGCAAACGTGTCGTCCCCCGGGGCTGGCTGGCTCGACCTTGTGGGGAGAGGTAAGAGCACATCACAGCTTTTCCGCCCCGCTGGTGTTGCTTCCAACAGCAATTTAATATCTCACTGATAACCCAGGCTGAGTTTCAGGCACCGTTAAAAAAAAATAAAGAAGCATCTGCTGACAAAAGTACACATCCTCAGTTGATGTCCCCAGGTGTGGGTGTACGTGGCTGGCCCCTCTGTGCTGTGGCTAGCCAGTGCTGCCCACTGCCAGCCCCCCTTGTCCTTGTCCTCTGGCAGGGAGTGGGTTCCTCCAGCCAGGGACCTGATGCCCTCTCAGAGAAGCAAGCAGGACCATGGGGGCTCATGGTGTGGCTCCCCGCTGTCACCCCTGGGCTCCATGCCCAGTGGAGAGGGAATGGCCGCCAGCCCCATCTAGGACAAGGTGGGAGCTATTGCAGCTCCAACCCATCCCATGCTCAAGCTGCTGTTGCTCCCCCTGGCATCCCAGCTGTCCCCATGTGATCCCGCCCAGCCCTCAACCCTGGGGCAAGTGCCTGGGGGCTTTCCCCACACCTAGAGCAGCTGCAGGGGAAGGGCTGGGGTGCTCCCATTGGTTTTGCACAGCACTGAGCACAGCCACTGACCACACTGGTGGACCAGCATGGGCAGCGGGGATGGGGCTCATCTTTGGATGAAGCAGGACTGGAGATGGGCTTGTCTGCCTGGGTATGGCCCTCCAGGCTTGGCTCTCCAGGGCTGGTCTGGCCATGCATGTCTCCCCAGGTCCAGGTCTCTGATCACGGCTCCATGGGCTCAGTCCCCCAGGCTCAGCTTGTTGAACTCAGTTCTCTAGACTCAATTTCCCTGGCTCCTTCCCTTGGGCTCAGGTCCCTCTGTGCTCACCTCTGCGCGGTTCCCTGGGGATGGCTTGCTGGACATGGCTCTCCAGGCTTAACTCTCCAGGCACAGCTTCTGGAGGTGGCTCTCCAGGCTTGATGCCTCCATTGTGGTTCACCAGCTGGCTCTTGGGGACAGGCTCCCCGGCCAGCCCAGTGCCAGTAGAGGGCCTCCCTTACTAAACAGAGCACCACGCCAGCACAAAATTATAAAACACATTATCTATTTGGCAAAACTTTGTGCAAGGACCAGGAAATGGGCTGGAGTTTATTCTCCTCCAGAAGACTGGAGACAACGTGTCCCCCCCTGCTTCATTTTTTAATGCCAGCACTCAAGATGCATTAAAGCCGTGGGAGCGTTCATCATTAAAATGGCAATTGCGAAGCCAGGCAATAAATTTAGCATCATAAAAGGCACTGGGAGGGTCTCGCTCATCTGTTGCTCTTCAAAGAAAAGTGTTAGTTGCTTCTGAAAAAAAACAATTGGGAAGAAACAGGTGAGAGGGAAAGGGGTGGCAGCTCTCCCTTGCGATGGGGGTGCCACAGGGGAGCTGGTGGGGCGGCTTTGGCTGGGGAGACGTGACCCTTCGGGCTGCCCACCCTGGGCTGGGGCTGCTGGAGGAGGGAGTGCTCGGGCTGTGGCTCTGTGCAGGTGACGGAGAAGGCGGCTGCGCCGGCCCAGCCGGGTTTTCCTCTTGGCTCTGCGGGCAGCGCTGGGGGACGAGCGGGGGAGCGGGGCTGCTGTGAGCATCTCCGTCCGCTGGGTGAGGGGGCTCTGTCCTTCGCCCCGGCCGGCCAGCAGCAAGGGGATGCGAAAACCCAGCAGGGAGGGTGAAAATCAGGCAGGGACCCCTGCTCTTCCCTGCACTGCTGCGGCGCCGCTGGGACCCCCCGGCGGGCGGGAGCTGCCCTGGGCTGGGACCACCCGGCTCCCACCGCCAGCGCCCGCCGCGCCGGCCCTCGCCGATAGCCATCTCCCGAGCCAGGCTCCGGCAGCCGGCGTCTGCCAGCAGAATTAGCTGTCGTATTGGAACTGTTTGCTAAATAATTCAGGAGATTACTTTTTTTTTTTTTTGAGAAAGCTGTTTTCTTTTCTTTCTTTTTTTTTTTTTTTTTTTCCTTAAGGTCGTAGAATTTTCCAAGCTGGGTTTCAAGCAGGGGGGCACAGACACGCTCAGGCAATACTGCCATGTGTTTACAGCTCAGCTCCCGGCGTTATTTAGGGATTGTAAAACCACAGCAGCTCGCTCGCTCCCCCTCTCTCGCCGCAGCCGATTTTTTTCCTCCATGCGGCTCTCACTGCAGCGGCAAAGGTCAACCCTGCTCCTTTGAAAGCAGCACCCCCCCCTCTGTTATCAGATTTAGGAATCCTAGGGGGAGGCTGAAGCTGAAATGCAGGCGAAACCAGCTGGCCGTGGCCCGGCAAGCAGGGGTGCCGGGTGCTGGCTGGGGGGGACAGTCGGGCTGGAGGGTGGGCTGGAGGTGGCTGCTGTGGGAGGTGGAGGGCGGCAGGATAGGGTGCAGTGCGGGGGGCAGCAGGGCTGGGAGGACCGACAGCAGCGAGCGTGTGAATAATGGGGACGAAGATAATATAGCTGATTAGAGGCAGCTATGGCGAGGAGATGCTGAGCCGGTCTTGGTGGTGGGAGTTATGCTGCGAGGATAAAAATCTCTGCCAGGGGGAAGTGAGCGTGGCTTGGAGGCGGTGTGCAGGGTGGATGGGTGAGCCCCACAGCAGAGGGATGGGGGTTGTGCAGAGGGTTGAGCCCTACAGAAGAGGGCTGGGAGTCACGGTGATGGGATGAGCCTCATGGAAGAGGGTTGCGGGGGTCACAGCAATGGTATGAGCCATGTGGAAGAGGATTAGGAGTCACTGCAACAGGGTGAGCCCATGGAAGAGGGGTGAGGGTTGTGGCAGAGGGGTGAGCCCATGGAAGAGGACTGGGGGGATCATAGTGATGGGATAAACCCTGTGGCAGGGGGATGGGGGTCACAGTGGAGGGATAGGGCCTGTCGCAAAGTGCTGGGGCCCGTTGGAGAGGGCTGGGGGCAGGTGCTCCCCTGGGGTGCCCTGCTCTGGAGTGCCCAGCAGTGCCCCAGTGAGGCTGGACATGGGGAGGGCTCCCCATGGGGGCATGGCCATCGATGGGGTGACCAGGGCATGGCAGAGCAGTGGCTCTGGGGTCCCTGGGAAGAGGTAATGAGGCAAGAGGCAGCAGAGGGAGGGGTGAGGGAAGAGCCCAGGTGTGGGGCAGACCCTGGCATGGGGCAGACCCAGGCATGAGGCAGACCCTGGTGTGGGACAGGAGGTCCTGGCAGTGCTGCAGGCAGCCAGCGGTCCTGGTGCCGGTCGCTCTCCTGGAGCCATTCCCTGCTGGCCTTGTCCTAGCCCAGGCACCGCTCACGCCTTACAACTTTGCCAGCGGATGGTTTTTAATTAAAACCAGAAGATGCTGCTCTGCACCCTGGCCCTTCAGGGATGACCACGGCTCACATCCTCTGCCTTTGGTCTTCCTGGCTGCACAGCTTGATGTGGGGAGATGAAAGTCACCCCCCCCTGCCAAAAAAGCACTAGAAAAAAGGCAGTCATAAAATCACACCACCGAGACGTCCCCAGCTGAGGGTCCGAGGTACTGGCTACCAGGAGCCGTGGCCAGAGCCGAGCAGCAGCCTGGGGAGTGGGGCCGTCACTTTCAGCCCTTCTAAAAATAACAGCTCAGAGCGTGGCGAGTGCTGGGCGCCTAACTGGAACCAGCTTTCCAAACTCCCAGCTGGAAGCGGCTTTCGAAGCCTACACCAGCCTTTCTGGGAAAAAGCAATTAAAAATAGTGAAGAACTGAAAGCACCGTCCCTGCTGCCTGTCCTGCTCCTGCCCAGGGAACATACGGAGAGCCAGGTTTGGAGGGCAGGTGTTTTCCCTTGCTCAGCTTGGAAAGACCAGCAGGGTCGGGAGCAACGAAGGCAGGGCAGGAGGAGTGTCATGGGGAGGAATTCAGCCTCCCGGGTCCTGGAAGAAGGGGGGCAGTGGGCCTAAAGCCCCCCAGGGAGAGCCGCTGGGGCTATTCCACCATTTTCCCCAGCCAGTTGCCAGCACTCTTGAGCTGGAACTGGCATGCAGCTGGGGCTGCGTCCAGGCTGGATCCCAGAAGGGCAAAGGCCAGGCTGTCCCTGGGGGGGCTTGGGTAGGGCAATGTCCTACAGTCTCCCTCCAGCCGGCCATGATGGGAGGATGGCTCTGGGGCCAGGTGGGGGGCTCTGAGCAACCCACAAGGTTTCCAGCCCATTTTCTTTGGGGCTCAGCCCTACCACCCTGAAGGTGCCCATGGCTGGGAAAGGTGCTGGACCCCCGCCCGTGCTGAGGCTGGAGGTGGCCCCATGCAGGTCTAGCCAGCAGCACCCACCCAATACCCTGTGCCAAGCCTGTCACCTCCCTGATCAACCCTCCATCGCGCCGGCATGGAGCCTGCGAGCCCAAGTGCTGCTGCCCGCTGTGCCCACTCCTGCTGCACCTGCAGCTGCACACTCGTTCGCCTTCCCTGCCAGCAGCCTCGTGGCTCAGCCCTTCCCCAGCCGCGGCTGGCTCAGCCCGTTGGGCGGCTCGGCTGGCCTTTGGCTGGGCGTGCTCCCAGGGGCACAGGGCTGCTCCAGGTAACCCTGCTGTCTCGCTTTCCCCAGGTTGTGGGTTGCTTGCCAGAGTCTGCCTGTGTTTCCTTCCACCTCCCTAATGAGAGCAAACGGGGCCAGGGCAGAGCCCCTGAAACTCCCCCAGCAGCAGCTCCCCTGGCATTTGTTTCCTCTCCACTGCATTCATCTCGTTACGTTCTAATTCCCTAACGAAGGGCCATGAGAGAGGAAGTCTTGCGGAAGCCCATCCTGGCAGCAGTCTTCCTGCTGCCAACCCACACATCGGCTCCGGCAGATTTCCTTGGGATTGGACAAGACCGAGTTCATGTGTTTGGATGGGCATAAGCCACTCAGCTCTCCATCCCCTCTTGATTGAACAGGACCCCACTCACTCTTCTTCCCATTTACCGAGATTGCAAACAAGGCCGTCCCATGCCCTCCTTTAAAATACTGGCAAAATGCTCTTTTTTTCCCATGCCATCTCATGCAGTGGATTTCAGGGTGCCTCTGAGCATCCCAAGTGCTCCCTGTGTGCCAGCAGCCACCAGCTGAGTGGCTGCCACCAGTACCTGCAGCTAGACAAAGTCCTGCTGGTGCCTGTGGGGGTGGTGGTGTTTTGGCACCATCCTGGGATATCAACTGCCCTGTCCCAGCAGAGTTTCTGAACACAAATGTAAATATCCACCATCACTCGTTCTCCTTAGCAATGCCCCTGATCACCTCTTCTTTATGGCTGCTAGGGAGAAACGGTCACCCTTTCCCTTTTTTCTGTGGTCCAGGGAACTCCTGCATCCCTTGGCTTCCCTCACCAACTTCTTCCAGCTCCTGCAAACTCTTTATCATCCCTCATCACCCAGTAACAACCTTCAGATCTGTGACAAATGGGGCAACTGTCCATGTGTGGAGCTGTGCAAGCCCCCTGGGACTGGGCAGGGGGGCAGGGGAGCGGTGGACACCACCGAGGTTGTGCAATTGTTGTGGAGCAGATCTACCACCACTTGGTGTGGTGCTCAGCCTGGCTGCCCGCTAGCCACCCCTGCCGGCTCAAACAATGGATGTGCTGCCACTTCTCAGTAATAACTCTTCCTCCACATACATGTATGCACAATCAATGGCTTCTATTGAGTTTTTTGTTTTCTTTTAGAGCCAGCCACGTCCACATGGTGACACTGGAGACACTGGGCAGACAGAGCAGCATAGGCAGGTCTTCTCTGCTGCTGCCGCAGGACCACAGCGTCTCAGCAGGGACGGATGCAGACGTGAGTGGACACAGTTGGGCTGCATGTAGGTAATGAGTTTACAGGTCTAGAAGTCTCCTCCAAAGGAGGAGGAGGAAAAAGAAAAGCCTTGCAAGGTGGCAAACACTGGGGTGTCAGCTGGCTGGGACGCAACCGTGTGATGCTCGTGGCTCACTGCTCAGCCAGCTGGGGAAGCCCAGCAAAGCACATTCTGCCCCTGCACCCTTTCCTGAGGAAGTTTTGCTCCTGTAAAGAGCCAAGGGAAACCCCAGGGTAGGGGGGCTCAGCTGAGCAGTGGATGCCCTGGAGGGGATGCCCACAGCATCGATGTCTCTGCACTGGTGGTTCACTGGGAAGAGGGGCAGCTCATGAGGTGCTCCACCAGATAAGTGAAGACCCGCCATGGAGATGGCAGTGATCAAAAAGGGAGACGGGGCTTCTCCTCCTGCTTCTGCGCTTGCTGCCTTCCCGAGCTCAGCTCAGCCCTGCCAGGTGAAAGCAGGAAGGCGGCAGGCAGCCGAGCAGGCTGTGCAGGCAGGAGCACAGCAGGGGCGGTGGGAGTAGCATGGTGGGGGGCCCAGCTGGTGCGTGGGCCCACAGAGAGGCTGCACAGAGGAAGGAGAAATGGGAAAACGGTTTCTTTAAATCCCCGGGCTCCAGGTGCCTGGGGAGGCAGGAGTAGGGCAAGGCAGGGAGGGCAGAGCCCAAGGGGAGCTCGGCCTCTGGCCCTGGTGGGGCAGTGGGGCAGTGTCCTGACAGGGAGCTGGGTGGGAGGAAGGCGGAGCCCATGGGGCTGGACAGGCTCCAGCAGCTGGGCTCCACCAGTGACCACAGGCATTGCCAATGCGGCTGCTGGTCTTGGAGCAAGATTTTCCCACTAACACACAAACGCCACTGAAGCTTGGTCCCCACGAGCCACCAACACATAGGCTAAGCCACTGCACCCCCACCCCAGCCCAGGTCCTGGGGGGCAAGGTGCAGACAGGAGCCCTTTCTCCTGAAGCTGCCATCCTGCCCTGCCCAGGGAGGTGCTGGGACCTGCCCAAGGGAACAGGCTCCCACTCCAGTATTTTCAGACCTTCTGGGCTTAGATCCTGACTCACAACAGACCTTCTGGCTCAGGGGGGGCAGAGCTCCAGCTGTGCAGGGCTGCAGTGGGACATCTCTTCCAGACAGTTGGGTACATGCTGGGGTGATACATGTATGGCCCAGAGAGGCGGAGCATGTTGCTAATCTGTATCTGTTCTTCTATACATGTCTTCTATGTCCACCTGTGCATCCTTCCTCTCCTGTTTGGCACCAGTTGTTTCCCTGATTGAAGGTGATGGCTAGTGACAGACTCGTCCACTGTCCCATGAGTGCTGATACCCATTCCCAAGGGATTGGGAGCACCCATAAGGAAGCATGGCCAGCTGCTTTCTGGTGACCACAAGAGCTTGGCTCTGCCCGGGAAGCATCTCTCTGGCTGTCTCAGAAGCAAAGCCAGAAGCCCAGGGAAGCCTGGGAGCGCCTCACCATAAGATGGTTGTCAACAGCTGGAGCTGGCCCTGCAGCAGCTCCATTTTGTGTTGAGAAATGTGAATCCAGCACTGAGAAGACATTTGGTGTACTTGGGACATGGAGTGAGTCCCTCTACGAGATGCCCACTTGGTAATACCTTCATGTCTTCAGTGTTGGCAGCTCAACTCTTCAAGCGTGTCACCTCATCTGCCTGGCTTCAAGGGTTTCTCTGTCCTGACACCACAAGGAGTAGGACCCTGCCACCTCCCACCAGTGGGGCCACCTACATGGCTTTCTGCCCATGTAGGAGTTGGTCCCCAGGGACAGCTACCCCCAAGAGCTGCTGAAATGCCATGAGTAAGGTCATGGCATGGGCAACCACTTCTCAGAACAGCATCTCCTGGGGGCAACAGCTGATGGAGAGTGGACTGCGACCAAACTGTGAGCTGAGCTTGACCAAAAGGGATCATTTCAATGAGGTGCAGGGAAAAATAAGCCGGGGCAGGAGCCTTCCAACCATGGGAGACAGCAGGAGACGGCTGTAGAGGAGCGTCAAGGGAGGAGGTGGCATCCTGAGAGAAGCCTGCGTTGGTGGGAGGTTGGAGGGGTGAAGATGCAACAAGGTGTGTTTAATTCCCTGGATGGCTTTAGCAAAGGACTCCCTAGCAGCATGGCACAGTTTCTCCCAGCTGTGCTTGTCTGCAATACAGCCATCCCTGCTTCCCCAAAATACTTGGGAGGGCTGGAGTAGGCCAACTCCACCACCCTCATCGATGCTGCAGGGAGCCTATTTTAAGCCTTGCTAACGTAGGAGGATTAAATTTGGCTGGCTGAGACACGTCCTGCTCCCAGCTGTCCCCCAGCCTCCCCTGAGGTTGGCAGCTCTGCTGCAGGCACAGCTCTCATGATGCAGGAGGCTGCCCTGGACCTCCAGGGCTGGCTGTCCTGCACAAGGGGAAGCCAAAACGGGGGCATCTTCTCAGCCACAGAGGCACCCGGCTCATGTTGACAGCGAAAACTCTTCCAAGCATTGGCATCAATGGGTTGGCCTGCAGGAACCTGGTGGGAAGCACCATGGGATGAATCCCCGTGGTATGGATGGGTTTGAAGCAAGCTGAGGTCTCTAGCCCCACAGTTCCCTATTCAGTGCCCTTACAGGGGGGAGCTGAGTGATGAGGGAACCCATGCCTTCCCCAGCCAGGGCACTGCCAGGGCCAGGGCAGAAAGCCAGCCCTGGGGCCACCTGCCCCTGCCCTGCCTGCCAAGGGTGCAGGTGTCTGGGGAGCCCTGCCAAGCCCAACTTGGTGATCCACCTCCACAGGCGTCAGGCTCCCCGCTTGCTTGTTCCTGCAGACCCCTGCATACCCTGTGCATTCCTGGTGAACCATGTTGTTTTATTAATTGATGGAGTGCTTGTTATTGGAGACCTTGCAGAAGAGCCTCATGGAAAATTGCATTTTGCCTGCGTAGATTTATCTGCCCAGAGCCTGCAGTGTGTATATTTAAGCGAGCATCACACCCAGCCATTGCTGGCTGCATTACCAAACGCCGTCTGAAGGCTGGGCAGCGAGGGACAAACGGTTTGGCCGGAGGAAATGAGACAAGCAGTGGAGGGGAGAGCACCGATTTACACCCAGTGGGGCAGACCACCACCTCCTCCCGAGCACTGTACCAGCCTTCATCGCTGATTCCTGCTGCCACCAGGAACGTCATTTGATGGCTCTTCCTCCGTTTGCTCTGCTCATTTGGAAGACGGGGGTAATAATACCCATCACCTATTTGCGAGGCTGTTGTGAATTTTCATGAGCTACCATCTGAACAGGGCTTTGAGCAGGAAAACTGCTGTATCAGCTCTAGGCAATGATAAACAATACTCAGCATTTACATATTCAAAGCACTTTGATTAACTCTTGGGGTTTAAGGACTTGAGTCAATTCCCACCTGACCATACTGGCAGCTGGACAGGGTTAGCGGTGGCGATGGCTGCGAGCTGGGGGGAGAGCTGGGGCTTCACCCCACTGGGCAGGGCCAGGGGAACCCCCCTGCCGAAGTCATGCAAAGCCCCTCCTGCCTAAATCCCTGCCTGGTAAAGGAGAAATAAATAAGTCTCATCCCCACCTGCAGGAAGGGGTGAGAGCCCACGATGCGAAGCAGGTGCAGAGCGTGGAGTATCATCGGTTCTGCTGCAAAAGCTGTAACCAGGTGTTAAATAGCTGTGAAATTCTAACTTGATTCATGCAGGAGTTGCCAAATAAAGGGATTTTTCTTTTCCTTTAAAAAAAAAAATTAGGCAAAGATGGGCCTGTGCCTCCCCTGATGCAAAGCGCCGTAGATACCGTGTGACCTCCTCCCCAGCCAGCCTGCTAGTGCCGCAGGGGCAAAAAGCAGAGGAGACCAAACCCGGGAGCACGATTCATCATTTTATTCAGCAGGTTTTCTTCTTTCTTACCAAGTCTTTTCAGTCCCCTAGCTTTAATTCCCCCCACCCCACCAGCGGAAAATCAGCCTCCCCCGGTGTGCCTGCTGCAAGGGGATCCCGCGGCATTATTATTAAAATCACTGTCAGACAAGAACCAGAGCCGGTGAAACTTTGGTCCCGTCGTCACCCAGCGAGGGGCTGCCTGCCCAGGGCAGGGGGTGTCGGCGGGGCTGCCTGCTCCCAGGCTGACACCCTCCCTGAGTGCTGCCCAGCCGCCCCGTCGGCTCCTTCTGCCATTAATTACAGGCACTCTTGGAAAAAGTAGCTGTCCCTGCTCCAGCGCTCGGGGACAGCCGTCACCGCGCACCGCGCGATGTGGGCGCATCCCCCCGCCCCGAGGCAGCCAGGGGGTTGCTGCTGCCGTGCCCGGTGCCGCCGTTCCGCCCTGCTGCGTGTCCCTGGCCCCGAACACCCGGCGCTGGCTGGCAAAGGCAAAGTGCAGGGACACAGCCATCCCTGCGGGCTGCGCTGGCTGCGGCGCATGTGCGCTGCCCGCAGCCGCCCCGCTTCCCTGCGCGAGGAAAGGTTTCCCTGCCGCCAGGCAGGAAACTTTGGGCAACATCCCCTGCGCAGCAGCCTGGAAGCAGCAGCCTGGAAGCAGCAGCCGGAGCTGAGCCCCCGCCAGCTCCGGGGACGGCAGATGCTCGGAGCTGGCAGGGACGGGCCGAGCGTGGGGGTCTGCGGGGGCGCAGCCCTTCTGGGTCTGGTCCCCGCGCCGGTGGCCGGTCGTGGAGCTCTTTGTAGCCCGTGGTGGAGACACCTGCAAGGAGCTGCGAGGCCCAGGGTCACAGACCGAGACCGGCGGGAGGGCCGGGTCCAGCCGCCGTGTCTGAAACGGCTCCGCGAACTGGGGAAGGGCAAATGGGAGCAAAACTGGAGCAAAACGTCCCGGCTGATGCCTTCCGCGGTAGGAAGGACCCGGGTGGGCAAGGGGACGGCCCGAGCTGCGGGGGGGGGGGGGGGGGGCAGGGCTGAGCCCACCTGTCCGGCGTCCCACCGGGTCACAAGGACACGGGTGACGGGGCAGCATCACCGCGGCAAAACTTGCTGCTGGCTCCCGCAACCCCGGGGGCCCGTGTGCCCCCCCAACTCCCAGCCCCCAGGGGGTCCTCCCGGGCCTGGCAGGACACTCCCGGAGCTGAGCTATCGGCGTTAAGCTCCCTGCCCGGTCCCGGGGGCCGCGCATCCCCCGCTGCCCCCCCCGCGCCCTTAGCGCGGCCCCTCCCGCGGAGCGCCGGGGGAGGACGCGGGCGGGCTCGGAGGAGCCCCCGCGGGCTGCGGGGCGACGCGGAGCGGGGGGTCCCGGGGGGCCGGGGGCCGTGCCGAGCCGAGCCGTGCCGTGCCGAGCCGTGCCAAGCTGTGCCGTGCCGTGCCGCGGTGCCGCCCGCGCCGCGATCGATCCGCATCGACCGTCCCCGCCGCGCTGCTCCACTTTCCAGCCAATGTCAGGCGGCGGCGGCGACGGCCCGGGGAGCCCCGCCGGTGGCACCGCACACCCCGCCTGGCGCGCCGCCCGCGCCGCGCTGCCCCGAAGAGCCGGCCTGGACTACGCCGCGGAGCCGCACCGGCAGCGGCGGGACGCGCCCCGCACACCGCGCACCGGGCGGGCACGCAGCCGGGCCGGGCGCCGCGCCGGGTACTGGACCGGGCAGAGGGCCGGGCACCGAGCTAGGCACTGAACTGAGGACCGGACCGGGCAAACAATTGGGCGCTGGAGCAGGCAGAGAACCAGGCACCAAACTATGCACGGAACTGGGGACCAGTCTGGGCAAACAGCTGGGCACCAGAGCAAGCACAGAACTGGGCATCAGCCCAGGCACTGTGCCAGGTACTGGCCAAGGCATTGAACTAGGCACTCAACTGGGCACCGGACTGAGCAAACAACTGGGCACTGGACCAGGCACAGAACCGGGCATGGAATCAGGCAACAGGCCAGGCATTGCACAGAACCCAGCACTGTGCCAGGTACCACTGCAGTCAGCACTGAACCAGGTATCAAACCACGTGCTGCAGCACCGGCTACTGAACTGGGGACAAAACTGGGCATCACTGTGGCCACTGTGCTGCATCAGGCATCACCACACCGGATGTATCCACCACATTGGTTACTGGGTGCTGTGCTGCAGAGGGCACCAATAGTGGGCATTGCCGCAGCAGGTACTACACTGCTGCCCTACACTGCACCACTGTCCTGCAGCATCACCCTACACCAACACTCTACACCCCTACTTGACACTGCACCCCTCCTCCAGTCCCACCCCAGCACCCCACCCTGCCGCCTAGTGTGACACTGTGCCAGGTCCCCACCCTGCACGCTGCTTCCTGTCATACTTGCTCCCTCTGCCAGCAGACCCCTGGGAAGGTGCATGTGTGACCCCTGGACACTGACACCACAGCTCTGTCCCCTTGGCACCTGTGAGGGACTGCACCTGCACCCGCCCAGCACTGCTGCCCTGAGAGCCTGTCCGAAGGGTGCAAGTGACACTGACCACCCACAGTTAACTGGGTGCTGCTGCAACAGGTCTGCTGCTCCTGGGCTGCCAGAGTGGGCGAAGCAGTACCCCGCTGCCCTTAATGCCTTTTGGATTTTGGGGAGGAGATTGACCTGCAGAGCTGGGGGCTTTGCCCAGCTTTACCCCAACAGCCCCCACAACACGACCAGGCCTGTGGTCCCCCCAAGAGCCCGCAGCACTGGGAGGGTGCCACGGCCATCGTGCAGCTGCAGGAGGATTGCCGGCTTGCATTGTTTCCGTGATAGCGCCAAAATATGTCCAAACACTGCCTCCATTATCTCCTTCTCGGTTCTCGGCACAAGCGGGAGAGCAACCCGAGCATGTTTTGAAACGCAGCCTTTGCGCTAGGTACACAAACCGGCGACTTTTGCTTACCACGGAAACGCTCACCACCTACTTAATAGAGCAGCTTTTGATTGTGTGGGTAATGCTTTCGAAACCCTCCCGCTGCTCGCCTCAACCGCTTTACAACTGGCAGTGCAAACAGTTGAAAAACAAGGCTGGCCAGAGCCTGATTTGGAATAAGTGCCTAATAAAGGTCCCACCAGAGGAGCTGCGCTTCAAACCATACCTTAAGATGAAAGCACTGGCAAGGTGTTTTTTCAGGCATCCTTTGTGAAAAAGCTGGGGAAAGGGGATTTTTAGCTATCTAATGCAGCGGCACTAAGAACTTCAAAAGACGGTTTTAAGAAGCAGTGAGTAGCTGGAAGGACAAGGAGAGGGACAAGGGTTGAGAGTGGCAGGAAAGGTGGCACAAAGCTGGAGGCTCCCAGGGTAGGTTCAGAGCCATGGAGCACCTGTCCCCACTGACAGACCTTGACCCTGGGTCGGCAACACCCATCTCCTGCTGGGATGCCCTGTGCCCCTCCAGTCCTGTGGGCAGGTTGAACAGGCTGGCTTAGGTTGATTTCCCATGTGGGATCATGCCAGCACCCTGGCAGCGTGGGGTGGTCCTGTAGATCATATAGTCTTTTGGGTAAGTGCTGCGTGCAACCAGTCTTCTCAGCAAGAAAGCGATGGATGACAGGCAAAGCAGGCAGTGATGGGGGCTGCCAGGTCCCAAGGGTGGGTCGAAGCACCCCACATGTGCCATTGTCACATGTGGCTGGTGCCAGCGGAGGTGAAGCCAGGACCTTGGAGTAGCTTGGGGAGGTGACTCAGTTTCCCCTGCACTGATGCTGGCAGGGGGGCTGGCTGCCCCTGCCTACTCTCTGGGAGGCTGGTGGCAGTGGTGGCAGCGATGGTGGCCGTTGGGCTGGCAGGCGGGTGGTTGCAGAGGCTTCCTGTTTCTGCAGGATCCGGCTGGCATTGTGCCGCACAGCGAGGGGGGCAGAGCCTCTTCTTGCACCTGCCCAGAGCATCTGCTAGGGAGAAAATCTCCATGGCAACTCTGCCGGTTCCTCCATCCCTGTTCCACCAGGGACAGGGGGCTCTGCCTCTGCCCCCACCCCCCACCCCCCCACCCCCCACCCCATGCAGCTGGGATGTCCCCATGGTGGGGACGGGCCCCTGGTGCCCTGGGAGATCAGCTTCTGGGAAAGGAAGGCTTTGCCACAGGGCAGTCCCTTGCCATCGAAGCCTGCTGATCCCTCCCTGTGATGGCTCCAAATTTAGCGGGCGGTTCCCCACTTTGTTTCCAGTTTCAGGGGGGGCAGATGCGTTTCCCATCTTCCCTGACACATCCCATCAGGACACACTGAACCTCCCTGTGCCTCAGCTGGAGTTGAGACCTTTGTCCTTTCCAAAGCAGGGAGTGGGGGTGGAATTTTGGGAAGATGACATGAAGTCTAACGAGGCCAGGGCTCCTGAGCCCCTGTAGCCTGGCTGCAGGGTGCAAAGTCCACACTGCTCATCTGGGCACCCTTCCCTGGGACTCCTGATGGATGTTGCTGACTGTCATGTGGAGCCCCAGCATCTCCCCCTGGCCTTGTACAGGTGCAGGGGAAGAGATGGGAGATGCTCTCTTGGGCATGTAGGTCTCTGCATGTCTGGTGTCCCTTGGGAAGATGAGCAGTGTGAGTACCCTCAGCCAGCTCCCATGAACCCTGAGCACCCATCGTCTTGCTCTGCCTTTGCTGCAGGGGCTCTCCAAAGGACCATGGGTCTGGGCTCCATGAGCTGTGGGCACTGGAAAGGGCCATGGAGGATGCGAGAGGAGATGGTTTTCTGCCAAGACTGGAGAGGAAAGGGAAGGAAATGAAACTGAAGCAGCGTTTGTGAGGCTATTAGTACTGTCCTCGCATCATCTGGCCCTGCCATTTATAAAGGTACAGATGTACCGAGGGAAATGCTGGGTTATTTTTTGGGGGTTTTTTTTTGAAGGTCTGGAGTGACTCAGTGCCTTAAAAATGCTCTCCTGGTTCCAGGAGCAACTGGGATGCTGCAGGGTAACCCCACTTCTCCAAAGGCCACCAGTCCCTCTGGGCACCTGCCACCCCTGCAGCCCTAGCCTGGCTGGCAGTGCGTTTTCCCCTCCTTCCTGTGACAGCCTCCATCCCTTGCCTCCTTGCTGAGCCCCTTTCCCAAATCAGGACATTTAGGCAATCCCTCAGCTGTTGGAAACCCACAGTCCATGCAGTGCCAAGCAATCACATGGGGGAAGCCCAGCCCCCACTCTGGATGAGGGTAGGACCATTTCTCAAGTGCAGACAGATTGCCACACTACAATGGGATGCCCGAAGGCTCCATTCCTGCAGCCAGGATGTTGCCTGTGCCCACAACAAGAGGCAGCCTCTGCCCCAGAGGGTTTGCAAGGGGATGCTAAAGAGTGGGACAGCTAATGAAATGGCCTCTCTGTTTTATAAAGGTGGGAGTCTGAGGCACAGGAAGATTTAGGGACTCAGACAAGCCATGTGTGACATGGGTGGTAACTGATGTCAAATGCAGATGGCCCGGATCCCAGGCTCTTTTCTGAATCGCTGCTGAATTTTTCCAGAGGCAAAAAATAGCAATTTTTGATTGCCTCTGAAGCACCCATTGAGGATGCTGAGCCCTCAGGAAGGAGGGAGCAGTTAGTGGAAAGTCTCTCAGGGCAGCACCAACCCAAACACAAGGAGATGTTCCAGCCAGGGGGGAGCAGGGGACAGAGATGGTGTCCTCCTCAGGATCATTTTGGAGAGAAGTATTTGGGATCATCTGTGAACTGGAGCGAGTGTCAGCAGCCAGATCTCTACGGAACATCTGCTAGGGCACATGGCAGTCCCCTTACAGGAGGTCATTCATGCCTGGAGAGCTCGGGGCAGCTTGTACAACTTGCAAGTGCCATGTGTAGATAGGGTCCTTGTTGTGACAGTCTCTGTGCCCACCCCTAGACTGGCCCAGGAGTGTGCAGTGGCCAAAGCAGCACCAAATCACCACTCCTGGGATGAGGACTCAGCTGCTATGGGACTCATAAATCTGACCTCATAGCCACAGCATTGCTTGAAGGAACCTGTTTTCCAGCTCCAGGCAGTGTTCGTCCCTTCCTGGGGACCTTGCTGGTGGGCTCGAGCCAAGTGCTGGGCACCGGGTGTCCCTTTTCCCGGCTGATTGTGGAACACGTGTGCATTCAGCCTGGCTTTGCCCTCATCCCTGCTTACGTGCCAGGTTGTGGAAGTTTGGCCTTTGCTGCAGGCAGAGCGAAGCACTTGTTGAGAACTGCCCATGTGTGAAGATAAAACGAAGGGAATGTCACGTCCTGGTGCTGCCGTCTCCAGGAGTGGCCAAGGGGGGTGGGACACACTGGTGGAGGTCAGTGCCACTGGTACCCAAGAAGCATGAGGAGCTGCAATGGGCCAAGCTCACTGGCTTCACCCCTCTCAGACATCATCTGCGTGGTTCATGCAGAGCAAAAGCAGCTCAGGACCTCCCCAGGGGTGTCGAAGCCCCAAACCCTCCCAACTGCCTGGCTGTGGAAGGTTGTGTCCCTCCTGTCCTGCTGTGCCTAGACCCTAGTGGAGGTCCCCAGCTAGCTGTGGAGGGTCTCATCCTGACCAGGTGCTGGACTTTTCAAGCGGGTCTGAGGTGGGGAGAAGTGCTCTTGAAAGCAAGAGGTTTCATAAGCTACCCCACGGTCAGGTGGCATGGGCACCCATGGTGTGGCTGGTGTCCCTGCCCTGAGCCATGACAGTGCTCCTGGCTGCAAGGAGCTCGGATGCTTGGGGACCAGGGCAAGGGCTGGACAAAATGTGCTCATCACCCTGATTTGGACCAGAATCTGCTATTTTCGTTGCTGTGACCTAATGCTCCGTAGGTGCCTTTGAAAATAGCTGGAGGACGGTCGCAGGGGCTGGGTTTCAGCAGCACTCCTGAACCTGAGCTGCCATGGCACAGCACCACAGTCCAGCAAAACAGGGAAATTCAATGGGGAAACCCTGAGGAACTGAAATTGCTGAATGAAGAGCAAGGGTAAACATTTGATCCAGGTAATGCTAGAGCACTGGATCATTGCACAATGAGAACAGGAAAAGATGGCAGAGTCCAAGGGAGCAATGCTGAAGTCATCTGCATTACAAAAGGCTCCAAAATCAGCCTTTTCCTGTGAAATAATTTGGCTGGAATTAAATTGTTTTTCCTGATGGCAGCCAGCGCCTTTAGGGGTTAACTGCAGCCCTGTCTAAAGAACTGTAAAAGGTGTTTCCGAAAGGTATTTCCACCACTGGCTTGTTTTTTCAGCCAGGAAAGGCAGGGCAGGCCCGCCCGGGCAGGAGGGTGCTGCCGGCTGGCCATGCAGATGGAAACCAGCTTCAGGAGAGCAAATGAGAATTTCAGGCTGGGCATTGGGAAAGTCACCCAGTGGCTGGGGTGGATGCGGGAAGAGACCCCCGCTACTGAGGCACCCCAGATGGCTAATGGTGGTGACTAATGGTCCTCCCTGGCTTGAGGGACAGTGCAGGGCTGGGGGGGCAGATGTGTTGGGGTCAGCTCTGGCCATTCACTTTCAAGAAGGAGGGTCCAGGGAGCCTGTGGGTGGGGTTGGTTTTTGAAGGATTGTGGAGTCACATTCAGCCTAATTCTCCCACCCTTGGCCGGTGCTGATGGCTGAGAGACCTTCGTGAATCTCAAACAAAAGAGAAGGTATAGAGGTACTGCATTCTGCTAATGGTGGATCTCAAAGTCGAAGTGGGTAGGGGCACAGAAGTTTGCAGATCTGAAGGCCACAGGAGATGTGATGCTGCCTGGGTGCTCTCCTCCATGTGCTCTGGGCTGTTAACTCCTTCGGTGTGCCCTTGGGTCGGGCTTGGACAAGTGTGGGAGGCAAAGCCCTGAGGGACACAGAGAGTGCTGGCCATTGGCATGCTGGACACCCCAAAATTCACCCCAAAAGGTGTGTTGCAGAGAACATGGCCAGCAGGCAAGCTTTGCTGTGGCCCATGCTGAGCACCTAGGAAGTTCCCTCTTGCCTGATCCCTCCTTTCAGCCACCCGCAGCACTGGTGCCTGTGCTGCACTTGCTCCCTCCTGCTCCCTCCTGCACAAACCTTGGCTGCCCCTCTTCCCTGGGCTTTCAGGCCAGAGAGGTTTCCAAGTGCTTTACGCTTAAGCTCAGGCCCAGAAATTTATGTCCAGGCTGCGGCAAAGAAGCAGCAGCCAAGTTTGATTTGGGCAAAAAGTATATTGAATTCCCTGACTTGTGCAGCATGGGACATGAACCAGGAAGACAGCTGAGGAGATGCCTCTCCAAAGCATCCCTGCCTTTGCAGGGGGGACCTGGGGCAGCCCAGCTGCGATGGTGGCCGTGTAGGGGAGTGCAGGCTCCGGGCACTGCTGTACTTGGAAGGCGCATCCTGGGCTTAAGGATAAATGAAGAAAAGACATGATGTCTTTTAATGGGATTTTTGCAGACATGTGGCTCATGGCTGGGGGCTGGCTTGCAACCATGTATGTAGCTGGCCGGCCAGAGAAAGGACTCAGTGGCCAGGCTGGCCGAGTTGAGAGGAATTTTAATTTTTGCTCTGTGCCTTTTCTCCCTCTCAGAAGTAATGACATGCAGGAGCCAGCATTAATGCACCATTAAGACTGCAAATTTCAGCACACAGCCATCAGGAAATGCAAATACTTGGGTCTACTGTCAGCTCTACTTCTGCTGTGATAGTGGAGGAAGGGGCTGGCACGTGGTTGACCTTTGCTACTATGATGAAATCCCTGGTGATGCTCAGCTTCTGGCTCTCACCTCCCTCCCCAAACCCTTCATCTTTCCCCACCTACATTTGGGAACACCCTCCCCCAGCAGCACTGAGGGGCACAAGGGGGAAGGTTGTGGCACAAGGTCATGTTTGGGCTCATCTGTGCCTGTCTGTGGAGGGTCTCCCTGGCTCCTGCCTGTGTCTTGGGGCACTCCTGGGAGGCTGGGGGTCCTGACGAAGCAGGATGGGGGGAGGCAAGTTGTGCCGCAAGTGCTTTGTCTGTGCAGGGATGTGTCTGTCCTCAGGCCACTGAGGGTGACAGCCTGAGGAAGAGAAAGAGAAGGGCTGTCAGTGGAGGAGGCTGCAGGAGCCCTTTCTGCAGCCAGCAAGCACTGCCCGTTCTACCTCGCAATTGTACTGTGCTTCGCTGGCAGGGACCTGCTTTTCCATAAATTTGGGTGGAAGGGAGAGTTTGGCAGAGCCCTGGGCTGCAGGGAAGGATTTATGGCTGCTGCTCTGTGTTCTCCTTGCAGGGCTGGGGCTCCAGCAGAAATGCCCTGGGGGAGGAGAAGGAGGAGGAAGAGGAGGAGGAGGAGATGGAGGAGGGAGCCTGTGCTGGCATCCATCCAGGGAATGGGGTCCCTGCCAGATCAGGGGAACATGGGCCTGGAGGGGGCAGGATGGAGGGACATCCTTGGTCTACCTGCAGGTCTGCAGCAACCATGGGGCTGGGAGCACCAGAGAAGGGATGGGACCCCCACGCCGGGCTGGGGGTGGATGATGCAATCCAACACGGGCACAGCTAGACACCAAGTCTCCCAGCAATGGGGAGGTGGTGGGGAGATACCTCGTCCAGATCCAGCAAGCCAGTGACATCTCCCAGCTCCAGCCTGGCCACGTGCCACAGGTCTCTGGAGCATTTCAGGGCACCCAGAACACCTCACCCCCTGGAACCCCTCAGCCAAGGCCACTGGCTGCTGCTGGTTCCAGTGGTGAGCACTGTCCCCCTTAAGCAGGCAACAGCATTCTTCTAGGAGCACATTTGCTGACAAATGACAGGTTTCCATCACCAGTCCATTGCCTTCTCCCTGGCTGGCAGCCTGGAGGGTGGTTCCGAGCACTCTCCCCAGCTCGGCCAGTGCACGTCTGTGCATCCCTCCTGGAAGACACCAAGCCCAGGGAGCATCTGGGGCTGGGTCACAAGGATGAAAACACACTCTGATAGCTCCAGCTGGCTATGGGCTATCAGAGGTGCTGAGCTGTGCTGCCCCAGACTTCTGGGAAAGGACATCTTTCCCTCTTCCCACTAAGATTTGAGTTTTCCAGGCAGCCTGAAGCAGCGCTGGAGCTTTCCCCATGGAGCCTTGTGGCTCTTCATTCTTCCCATTTTTCCTGCCCACTCTCTTTAACTCGCAACAAGAGTTGCCCGAGGAGGGAGACACATCTGAAATGTCCCTTTTCTCTCTTTTGTGGTGAGCACAAAATAGGTATCGGCCACATTTCCAGATGGGAATGTGAGGCCTAAGGATGGATAAAGAGTTTTCCAAGGCTTTGGAGCAAGGTGTGGACAGCGCTGAGAATAGCATCGCGAAATCTCAACTGCCAAGCCCTTAGCCTAACCAGAAGGTTATTCTTCTTCCCTTATGCTCATACATATCCATTAGGATGAGACCATATGTGTGAGATGTAGATGAATTTCTTTCCTCTTGACAAGTCCAGTTGGTCTTCCTAGGTAAGGAGATGATGGTCTGTTCCCATCCAACTCTAGGCTGGCTCTTTGCCGTGATTTCTTGGGTTGTGTCTGCCCTGGAAGAAATGGAGCTACAAGTCAGAGCTTCAGGCCCAGCTCTTCTCTGGTCACTGGGGCTTTCGATACGAGACAACCTTGGGAGCTGTAGAGGTCTCCCACTCAGTGCAGGGAGCAGCTGACAGCAGAGAACAGCAAGGTGGGATGGGGTGGTGGGAAGGAGCTGCTGACCCATGCTCCCAGCCAGGTCACATAGGGCATTGGAAGTGAGGAGGCAGCTTCTCCGACAGCAGGAGCAGTGTGTGAGTGCACCCCAATGCTCCTGCTGTTCAGGTGGCTGCACAAGGGGTCTCCCAGAAGACCTTGACAGGACCTTAGTGCATCTTAGCTTGCCCAAGAAGTTGGTGCTGCCCTTGCAATTGAACTCTGATGTTGAAGGGCTCATTGAAAATGAAGTGAGAAGGGGTATCTTGGAGTTTCTTAAGTGGTTAAGTATGTGATGTGAGAGACATGCAGTTATTGCTCAGCGTCTAAGCTTCCCTTCTGGAGGAAGAGTCGTCTGGATGTAACAGGTCCTTTTGACATCCTCCAATCCATTACAGGCTGCAGATCAGCACAGAGGTGGCATCAGCCTGGATGATGGATAGTGTTTAGATGATCAAGGGGGACAGCGTCCTATACCCATAGAGTCAGATTTGTCAGCTTCTTTCAATAACATTGATCACGTGTTGCTGCTGACGTCTTTTACGGGCAGTAAATGGGAGCAGAAAGGAGTGGGGTGGCTTCAGCGCACTGCTCCAGCGTGTAGGAGTTTGGGGGTTACTGCTCCTCAAGTCTGAGACTGTGGAGCTGGGCAAAGGAGACTAGAGAAGGTAAGGTTTGAGAGCTCTTTCTGCAAGGATGGGTGTGCTTGGCTTACAGCCACAGCCCCTCTGGCAACAGGTTCTCAGTCAAGGCTCAGCTGCAGCGGCATTGCTGGGAAGAGGGGCTGTGAAATGGGGGGGAAATGTGTCCAGGCAGGATCTCACAGCGGAGGGACCCACTGCGTGCCTTTTCTTAGAGGCCTTGTGGCTGTGGGAGGTGACAGAGCATCCTTTGTCTGCCAGACTGTCTCAGCCTCACTCAGGCTTTCTCGCTGCTGAACACGGTGCAGCCTGGGCACTCAGTGGGGTGACCTGACCTGCCTCCGCAGGGATGCGGCAGGCAGTGGGGGTTTTCATGGGGAGCCTCAGAACCCACAGGGTTAAACTCTGCTCGGAGGTTACTCTGCTTCTGGGGCTCCCGAGAGATTAACTTCTTCAGAATGTCCCCCCAGGTTGGTGTCCTCGCTGGCAAGGGCCTCTGCTCCCATGGCTCCTTGTGGGCCAGCTCACCCAAACTGGGCCCTGCCATGGTGCAATGGGTTCCCTGTAAAATGGGGCTGGTCCCCTGCTTAGATAGCCCAAGGATCATCTCTTCCTGCACCCATGGACACTGCTGGCTGCTGGCTCATGTACACCAACATGCTGCCGTGAACCAGGTCTTACACCACAAGCTCCAGGCCATTGCTTCTCTGTGGTCTTCAGGAAAACACAGGCATGCTCAGATGAGACTAACCATCATCCTCAGGAACCCAGATTCCTGCTGCCTGCTGAGGCTGCCTGTTGGCAAGGTGTGTGGGCAAGACCTGGGATGCAGTCAGCATGGAGGTTAGCGTGCTGGGCAGAAGGTGATGTCCTGGCTGCCATATGGGTGAGGAGGAGGCCAGCACAGTTTTCATTGTGTTTTCTCCATAGCTTCTGACTTAAGGGTGCCCAGATTAGCTCTTGCCATAAGTAATTTCAATATTTCCCAGGAAAATCATTTAACTTGCATGTCTGTTTCTAAGATCACAGTTGCCTTGACCCTTCGCTGTTTGCTTGTTCGGGTGGATGGCTGCAGCAGGCAGAAGCTGTTTGGAAAGCGCTGTCTGGCCCCACAGCCCCGGCCGTGGGGGCTTGCAAGGAGGGACCATTCTGGGAAGGTGTCCTCTCATCCCATGTGATGAGGCTGAAGGATCCTGTCCTACCATGAGACTGATGCTGAATTTGACATGGTAACACAGGGCTGGCCAGGAGACAAAACAAGGGAGGACATGAGCTGAGCAGGAATAATTCCTGCCCCGAGTCTGGCTTGCTCTGCGTTTCAGCTCCCAACTGAAGAGCAACCACCCTGGTCTGAGAACGGGCGTTTTCATGCCACTAGTGTCTTTCCAGACCTGGCTACTGAGCAGCAGCTTGGGGCAAACCAAAAAATCTGCAGGCATTGGGAAAGCTCCCATGTTAATGTGACCTGGGACCAGTGTCCCCTGCCTGGCCGTGCATCACAGCACTTGCCTGTCCCTCTCTTGTTGGCAGGGCTACCCTGTCAGCCCCCAGCAGCAAAGGCAGGCAGCAGGAGCCACCAGGAAGGAATCTGAGCCATGCCGGCGTGCCCCAGCCCCGCGGCTGCCTGCCCTGCCTGCGCAGGCAGATGGCTTTTGCAGGGCGCTCCGGATGTTGGAGCGAGGATATTTTGGACCACGTGGGCGTCTGAATTCCAGGCGAATCCCCGGCTCAAAAAAAACCAACACAAAAACCAACAAAACCCCCTAATGCCTGCCAGGGTCCCCGGAGGTGGAAACGCTGCATCTTGAGTGTCCCCGTGGCTCTCCTGCTGCCTGGCACGTAGGCGTGCCTGCAGCTATGCCTGCTTGCCGGGCAGCCCACCCAGCCCCCGGCTCGTGACAGGGACCCACTGTGCCTGCTCGCCCTTCTCCTGGCAAGGGCTGCATGCCCGGGGCACCCGGACGGCTGTGGTGTCCCTTGGCACCATGTAAGCAGCTCCTCAGACCCCGGAAAGGGCTGATTTGAGTGGGGGTCTTGCCTTGCCTCCTTGCTGAGGGCTGGGGGATGCTCACCAGGCCCTGCAGCTCTCCCTGCCGCACTCCCCCCTCACTCCCCGGGCTGGGTGGAAGAGGGCAGAGGGAAACGGGCTTCCTCCCTTCTCCCAGCCGCCGGCGCAGCGTCTGTTTGCTTTGAGGCCCGGGTCCCTCCTGCCAGGACATTCCCGGACAGCGGCTGCTGCCGTTTGCAGAGGAGCCGGGGGGGACAGCCTGGACTGCAGCCCCCCCCATTTGCAAAGGCACCCATGTCCCCCTCCCTGAGCCCCCCTGGGGACACAGGCTGGGCTCCCATGAGGGACATGAACCATTCATCAACCCCGTGGGCAGCAGGGGTTCATGCCCCCCCCCCCCCAGCCCTTTCCAGGAAGGGATGGCCAGTCCCTGTGCAGCGGAGCGGCTGCGGCATGTCCCCTGGAAGTGAGGCCAGCATGAGCCGCTGCGGCCAGTGCCCGCCATGTGGGAGACAGCTGGGGTTAAAAATTAACACAGACAGAGACTCAATTAACGGGCAGCTGGGGCCAGCGGAGGGCTACGTGCTGCTTGCTGCTCAGGGCACCCCTTTTTTCTGGGACTCAAGGCTTTTGCAGCCAGGAAGGTGGGGGCTCCCATGGACCCTCAGCCATGGGACAAGGGGGTTCGGTGTCCCCCATGCTTGGCTGGGCACAGGCAGAGCCCTGTGCCCCCAGGCAGCCAGCCCAGCACAATGGTGGGTCACTCTGACCCCAGGCATGGTGGGCATGTGGGGGTCGGTACCCAGAATATGCAGGCTGCTCCAGCTCCACTTTCTGGCACCATCAGGGCCAAGGAGAGCAAATTGATTTCTAAAAAATATAAGGGGTTTGTGCCAGCCTGACACCAGCTTGCTGGGTAGGGGCTGTCCCAGCACAGCATCCGGAGGAGCTCGTCCAGCTTCCCAGTGCTGGGTCCCACCAGGTGCCCCCATCATGGCAGCTGAAGACATCCAGCCCCCTCCAAAACCAGGGATGTCACCAAGGCCTGGGGCTCCTGGCACAGAATCTGGCTGGATTTGGGTCCCCTCTGCCAGAAGCCGCCCTGCACCCGGTGCAGAGGAGGTGACAAGCAAGTGCCAGCTCTGTAACCCACTTGGATGGCAGCGGCCAGGCTGTGGGGGTTTCGGGTTGGATTTGGGTATTTTGGAGCATGTTTATGCTCCTGAGGCTGTTGGGATGTGTCTCCTGCTCATGTAGCCTTGGCAGCCCTCCAGCTGCTATCCCATAGTGCCCCACTGCCACCCCAGCGTGGATCTGTGTGACCCCCCACTCACTGCTGCAGGGTCAGGCTGCCCAGCATCACCTCAACATCCAGTGTGCCCCTCCGAGTTATTCCCAGCCCCGTGCCTCCCCTGAAGCCAGGCAGGGGGGTCCTGAACCCCATCATGGGAGCCCAGTCCCAATGTGGCAGGAGAGGTTTTGGCACTGGTTCTGGCAGGCGGAGGCAGGAAGCAGCACTGCTGTTTGCAGGCAGGCTTTCCACCCTGTCCCCTTGCCATCTGTCCCTGTCCCATGTGCCTTCCACTCCTGTGCCCTATGGACTCCATCTCCAGCCCTGTCACCCTTATCCCCCTCCCTTTCCCTCTCCAGCTTTGTCCCCCTCGACCGTCATCCCTGTCCTCCTTGCCCTCCATCGCCATCCCCCTGAACTTTCATCCCCAAACCCATCATCCTCTGCCCCCGTCCCATCACTCTCCATCCTTGTCCCATTTGCCCTCCACCCTCATTCCCATCATCCTCCATCCCTGGCCCTCTCCCTCTCCATCACTGTCGCTGTCATCTTCCATCCTTGTTCCCCTCATCCTCCTCCCCTCCATCCCTGTCTTCTTTGCCAGCCATTCTCATCCTCCTGTCCCCCATGGCCCCCAGCACACAGCAGGAGAAAGGTCCAGTAGCAGGATGGAGGCTTGTGGGCTGCATCCCCGGGTGGATGTCCTTATGCCATGTGGATGAGCCAGTCTGGGGACACTGGGGGACCTCATTTCCATCAGGGCTGGAGTGCTGGGTGCCAGGCAGTGGGTACCAACAGGGGGATGCTGGGGAGCCCGGAAGGTTTCTGGGGAGTGCTGGGCTGGGGCCCACTTGGCTCTGTGACTCATTTTTCCCTCTCTTAGACTACTGCAGCCCTCAATAAAGGTGATTTTTTTTCTCACGTGAGCTTTCCAAATATGCTGAGCAGTAAAATCCAGCTGCAGGTGGTAGAGGACCTTTGGTGGGTGGGAAACTCCAGGTGCAGCCGCTGTGGGCCCAGCCTTTGCAAGGGGGACATCAAAGCCCTGCAGCTCCTGGTGGCACCAGGGGGTTGGGTCAGGTCCTTAAAAATAGCAAAAACAGGGCAAAGGAAATGCCCTTGGTGAAGCCCACCCGGATGAGAAGGTGTTGAATGCTGAGCCCAATTGCTGGCATCACTGTGGCAGGGCTGTGGCAGCTGGGGTGTGGCACTGGTGGGATGCTGTCCCTCCTCCCATGTCACTGGTGCCACCCGCATCGCACACGCCTGGCACGAGGCTGTTGCACTGCCGCCTTTTTAGGGGGGCAGAGGCTGAAGAGTGGAGGCAGGCAGGCGAGGAGTGTGCCGGGGCAGGCAAGCAGAGGAGTTGAGGGTGGCAAGCCAGGGTTGGCGGCGATGCCAGCCTGGGACCGGGCACAAGGGGTGCCCAGGAGGACAGGGCACTGCCCCCCCTTCACTGCCACCTGGGAGATGGGGTTTCGGGAAGCCAGAGCATTGTCACAGCGCCTGCGTTTGAAAATCCCAGTTGCTAAATATGCAAAAGGCGCATAATTAACGAGACATGGATCAAATACAAACGGCGCATCCATGCTGCTCGCCCCCCCCGCCCCTCAGATTTTTTGTTTCATTTTGAGGCGGGAGCAGGGTGGGAAGTGATTTCGCATTCCTGTGAAAAAAAAAAAAATCAACGGCAACACAAACCCAGTTTCATTTTTGTCAGGGTTTCTGCTTTTGGGAGGTTTTGGGTATTTTGCTGGCAACTGAAAAGGCTGCAGGAATTGGGGGTGGTGGGGTTTTTTTTGGGCTGTTTGTCCCTGGAAAGCTGCTCTCGGCTGAGGAGTGGGGATTTAATGAATTTTTTAAACTTCCAATTTTTCAGTGCCCACCCTTCAACGGGGGAAAAAAATCTCCCCCTTAGCAGCATAAAAATCTGCCAAAAAGTTGAGCAGGAAACTTCTGGGGCAAGTGTGTCCCCCCACGGGGCCAAACCTCGGTGGGGATTTGCCCCCTCCCTCCCGGTGACTTATTGGCTGCCATCGATTATTTGCTCTGTATCCCGGGGGAATTGGTCCCACGCGCTGCCCTGGGGGCCGGCAAGGTCCCTCCTGGTGACAGGCTCAGGGCTCAGGGGCTCTGCGGCTGAGGTTACACACTCCCGCACCAGTGCAACGCTCCCTGCGAACCCAGGCATGGCAGTGGGATGGGGGGGCTCTGCACCCCGGGATTCCCCCCTCTGCACCCTGGGCACACGGTGGTGACCCTCACTTCTGTGCCTTTCTTCCAGCCGAACCCCACGGGGACGCACAGAGGGGTGGGGTACATCTGGTGCAGCACCCCACAGAGGGGACAGAGGGGTGGTGTACCCATGGGGGAGACACAGAGGGATGGGCACCCCAAAGACACAGAGGGATGGGGTACTCGTGGGGTGACACCTCACAGAGGGGACAGAGGGCTGGGGAACACTCTGGGGTCACCCCACGGTGGGGGACATGGAAGGATGGGGGCCACCTACCAAGGTGAGGCTTCATGGGGTGGATGGGGCTGGAGGAGCACCCTGGGGTGACACCCCTGGCACACACTGAGGGTGGGGCACAGGGTGACACCCATGGGGCTGGACAGGGGACAGGCCACGTGGTGGGTGGGATGAGGGGGTCATGGGAATGCACATGGGGATGTCACCCCTCGGGGTGGTGTGGGGTGGAGGTCTGGGGAAGGCACGGCAGGGTGACACCCCACAGGAGGGATGGGGAAGGATGCTGGGGTGACACTCATCAGGGTTGGGTGCAGACTGGGGGGGCACGGTAGGTTGACACCCATGGGGGCAGATGGGACACGATGGGTACACCACAATGGCATCCTGGGGGGGGACGGGACGACACACAGGGTGCAGAGGTGGGTGACACCCGTGGGGGTGGAGGGGGGCACACTGCAACGACATTCGTGGAGGTGACCAGGACTGGAGGGGGGGCACACCACAGCCACACCTGTGGAGGATGGATGACCCGTGGGGGGACACAGTGGGGTGGCACCTGTGCGGGCAGGTGGGACACCAAGGGGCACACCATGGTGACACCCATGGGTGTGGCTGGAACACGGGGTGGGAGGAACACCCCGGTAGGGGGGGGCAGGTAAGACACGGGGGTCACAGCAGGGTGACAGCTGTGTGGGGTAGAAAGGTCACAGGGAGCACCTGTGGGAGTGGACGGCACATGGTGGGGCACAGCGTGGAGACACCCGTGGGGGTGGCTGGGACACGGCGTGGGGGGAACACTGCGGTGACACCCGGGGGGGAGCAGGTAAGACACGGGGGGCGCCGCGGGGTGGGGGCGCCCAGGACCCGTGTGTGCGCGCGGCGCGGCGGGGCCCGGGGGGCGCGGGGGTGTGCGGCGGGCGGCGCGCGCGTGGGGCGGCGGGGGGGCGCGCGCGGCGCGGCGTGGCTGGGCGCGCGGGGCGGTCCGGTCCGGTCCGGGTTTTGCCGGCAGCCGCGGGCAGCGGCGGCAGCGCCGTGCAGCGCGATTCGGGGGCTGTGCACTCCCAGAGCGAGCGGCGATGTGGAGGTGGGTGTGCGGCGGTGGCGAGGCACCGTGCCCGCCTCGGCTCCCCTCTCGCCGGGCCCCCCCTTCCTGGCGCGGGGCAGGTGCTGACCCCCCTCCTCCCCTTCCCTCCCCCCGGTCCCCGGGCAGCCCCCGGCAGCGCTGCCCGCAGCGGCGGCGGCTCCCGGACCGCCGGTAGGTGCCGGCCCCCGGGGCCGGTCCGGCGGGCGACGGCGGAGTTGGGGTGGGGGGTGTGTGTGGGAGGTGGTGGAGGAAGGGGAGGGGGGAGAAGAAAAAGTTTGGCGGGGGGCGCCTGCGGCTCGCCCCGCTCCGCCCGGCGCCGTTACCGGGCTGCCCGCGGCGTCGGCGGGGCGCGGAGCTGGCTGCCTGCCCGCGCCGGGGCCCGGCCGGTGCTGCCTGCGCGGCTCCCGGGCGGCCCCGCTGCTTCCCGCGGGGGGGGCGGCGGGGTAACGAGCAAAGTTTTTCTCGGTGCAGCTGAACCTCCCCCCCGCTCCACTTCTCTCGTCCTCTTCCCCGGTACTGTGCAGCTCGGCGGGGATGCGCTGGGAGCCGCGGCGTGAGGAAGGGGGGAAGGGGGGGGGGGCAGGGATGGGGCGACAACCCCCCCCGCCGCCCCGGGCCGCCGCGGCATCGCCGGGTGGTTTCCCCGGTGACAATGGTGGCGGCAGGGCCGGGGCCGGCGGGGGCGGCGGGGGCGGCCGCTCCGGCAGCGCCGCGGCGCCGGGGGGCGGCGGCGCGCCCCGGGCAGCGGGCAGCGCGCGCGGCCGGCCGCTGCCACCCGCGGCGGAGCTCGCGTAGGGGGGGCGGCGGGGGGGAGCCTCCACCCGGCGCCTGTCGCGGCCCCTCCGCGCTCGGGTTCACCCGCGTGGGCTGCTCGCCTCTGCTGGGGCTGCGCCGGGCTTCGGCGGCAGTTCGGCTCCCCCGCCGGTGACCGGCAGCGGGGTGGCCGTGGGAGCGGCTCCGCTCGCCATCGCCCAGCCATGTGCAACAACTAACCCAACTTTATTATTACCCCCTCCCTTCCCAAGTAATTTCCTCCCCCGCTTTGCCGTCAGATGGGATGCCCACACCCCCCGCCCGGCGGGGAGGGCACCCAGCGCACCCCGACACCCCGAGATGCGGCCGATCGCAGCGCCCACCGTGTCACAACCCTTGGACGCGCCCGGCGTGGGTGCTGCTGGCCCCCCAGCCGTCGTGGGCTGTGTGGATTGTGCCTGAGCCCTGGCATTACGGCACCAAACTCCACCGAATCGCGGCCCCACAGGCCCCGTGGTGTTGGTGGGTTCCCCCCCCCCTCTTATTTTATTTTTATTATCACTATTTTATGGGGTTTTTTTCACCGCATCCCACAGCCGGCGACGTCCTTCTTGCGGGCCCGCGTTTGCTTTGGGTCGGTTTATTCTTTGCCGGGATGATTGATCGGAGAGAGAAGGAGGGGGGTGGGATGGGGATGGAGGGGGGGCGAAGCGCCGCCGCCCGCCCCGCTCCGCGTCCCACGCATAAACAAAGCTGCGCACACATCCTGCGATAACGGGTCACATGTGTGCGCGCGCCGTCGCCCCTGACCCCGGCCGGGCAACCTTTACCCCCCGCCGCCCGCCCGCTCGGTGCGAGCGACCCCGGGGCCGGGGGGGGGGCGGGGGCGGGCTGGGGCGCTGCGGGGACGGGGAGGGCTGAGGCAGGGTTTGGGGAAGGGGGGGATGCACAAGCCCGGCTACCTGGGGTGTGGGGCCGGAGCCGGCGGAAGTTTTGTTTCTCTGGAAACGGGCCCTTGCTGTGTCAGCAGCCCCTTTGTGCCGCTTTGTCCGCTCCCCCCCCCCGGCCCCCGCGCCCGGCGGCGGGGCCGCACCTGGGGCTGCAGAGGGACGGACCCCCGCTCTGCTCCCCAGCCCCTCGCTGCTCCCCGGGGGGCCAGTTGCATCCCCCTCCCCGGGAGGGCAGCGGGGTTGAGGTGAGGAGGGGTCGGGTGGGAAGGTGAGGGGGGGCGAGGTGGGGTGACCCCCCAGAGGTACCGCTCAGCGGGAGCACTTGTAGGCATGGAAACCCTTCTCCGTCAGTCTGTCCGTCCATCGTCTCTCCTCTCCTTCAAATTTCTATCCGGAGAAGCTTTGCAGAACCATCCTCTAGCAGCACGCCTGTTCCCGGCACCCGAGCCCAGCGGGGATGCCAGCGCTCGCCTCCCTGGCGCAGCCGGTGGCTCTCGCCACCACGTCTAATTCAAATTGGTCGCGGTGTCACGTGGGCTGAGCCTCGAACCCAAAAAGTGTCACCACGCGTGGTGGCTCCAGCTCCCAGCGGATGCCCACTGAAGGCCCAGCAAACCCGCGATGCTGGTACCGGTGTCGCCCCGATGATGCTGCCTGGTGAGCTGGCAGATGTCGCACTCTGACCTCAGAGCTGGCGTTGGGGCTGTGTGAGTGTGGGGGGACACACGAGACACACGGTGATGGGACGATGGGGATTGGGACGCGCCAGCCTGTGACAACAAAAGCAAAGTAACAAAGGACCCGCCGGTGACGCACAGAAGTTCGTCCCGGCCCCCTGCTGCGGCCATCCAGTGCTGTCCTGGGATTTGGTGGCCTCACAGGCAGGGAGGGGGTTTTGCCTGTTTGCCGGCTTCGAGGGTGCAGGCAGGGATTGGGGGGTGGTATGTGTGTACTGGGTGCCGTGCATGCCCCCCACCTCCGCCTTGGTGGGAAGAAGGCAGGAGGCAGCCGAATTGTCCTTGACATGGATTTTGTGGCGGAGATGCGGGCAGCCAGCGCCGCACTGCCAGGAGCCTGGCTGCACCTCCTGCCCCTGGCGCTGAGTGGGTGGGCAGGGGAGAGGGGCTCTGGGTGCTGTGCCCCGAAATTCAGCCTGCCCCTCTTCCTCCTCCTCGGCAAAGGTGGGTGGCGGGTGAGATGCGGTGGGCATACAGGGCAGCCAGTGTTTTGAGGATCCACCACCCCAGGAGTCCCTTGCCCACCGGCATCCCCTGGTGTCACTGGGGCTGTTCCAGGCTGGGGATGGGCGGGTGTCAGCGGTGCAGGTGCTGCTTGCCCAGGCCTTGGGGATGGTGCAGGACTTGGGGGTGGTGTTCTCTCCCCAAAATTGTCCCCTCTTGCCAAATCTCCTGTTTGGGGGGGCCAGGGGCAGGGCCAGATCCTGGGCGCTTGGCCCTTGGAGCTAGCATCCCCTGACACGTCCTGCTGTGGCCGTTTAGGTCTCAGCTGAGGCTGGATCCAGCCCTGGCTGGTCCCAGACCGTCTGCCTCTGACCCCCCCAGCAGGGGACATTCCCCGGGGTGGCGGGAGCGGGTTCCGCTGCTCCCCTGCCCCTCCTTGCCCTGCCGGTGCATTTGTTTTCCCAAACCCTGGCCGTAGGAACAACCTCTTGATTAAGTGTATTAATAGTTAAACTTTCAGCTCATAGCTTAAACTCACCAGACCACGAAAAGCTCCCTCCTTTACTCATGCTCTGTTGCTCAACTAAAATATTGCACTCAAAAGGGTTGGTTGGGTTTTTTTTTTTTTCTTTCCCCCTCCTTTTCCCCTGACTTGACTTTGACTCCTGGGAGTGTGGGGGGTCTTGCAGGGCCCCCTGCATGGGGGAGCCCTCCAGCGGTCCCCAGTGCCCCTCTGTGAAGAGGCTGGGCCTGGAGGTTGGGGGTCTTGGCTGGCGCTGTGTGTCCCCTCAGTGAATGGGGCTCTTGAAACTGAGCCAGACTGGGGAAGAGGATGGGAACCACCATCCTGGGAAAAGGGTGGCACCCCACCCAACTGGGGACATGTGGACAGGCTGCGGTGGCTGGGGAAGGGATGGGGATGCTGGTGTGTGGCTGTTTTCTGCCAGGTGGGTGACAGGGCAGGAGGAAGGGTGGGAGGTTCAAGCATACTGAGTGCAAGGTCCTGCACTGGGGTGGGGGCAACGCCCAGTCCCAGCACAGCACGGGGATGGGTGGGTTGGGAGCAGCCCTGTGGAGAAGGGCTGGGGGATATCGGTGGGTGACAGATGGGATGTGAGCTGGCAATGTGCGCTCACAGCCCAGAAAGCCAAGCGTCTCCTGGGCTGCATCACCAGCATTGTGGCCAGCAAGGTGAGAGCGGGGATGTTACCCTGGTGAAACCCTCCAGAGCGCTGCATCCAGCTCTGGGGTCCCCAGCACAAGACAGATACAGATCTGTGAGAGTGGGGTGGCGGGGGCCGGGGAGCACATTGAAATGGCCTGGGGGTTGGAAAAGCTCTGCCGTGGAGAGAGGCTGGGGGAGTTGGAGGTGTTCAGCCTGGAGAAGGCTTTGGGGAGACCTTAGTGCAGCCTGGCAATGCTTAAAAGGGGCTTCTAAGAGAGATGGAGAGAGACTTTTTACAGGGCCTGTCGTCGCAGGACAAGTGGCAACGGTTTTAAATTGAAAGAGGGCAGGCTTAGATGGGACATAGGGAAAAAATGTACAGTGAGGGTGGCGAGACACTGGCATAGGTTGCCCAGAGCAGCTGTGGATGTCTCATCCTTGGAAGTGTTCAAGGCCAGGTTGGATGAGGCTCAGATCAACCTGATCTAGTGGAAGATGTCACTGGCCATGGCACGGGGGTGGACTGGATGGTCTTTGGAGGTTCCTTCAGATCCAGACCCTTCTGTAACTTGATGGAGGGGGGCAGTGGTGTAGGAGGGGTGGGAGGGAAGAGGTGTTGGAGCAAAGGGGTGACTGGAGGAGGAACCACTTCCAGGAGGAACCATCTGGGAAATCCTAGCCCTAGGCCAGTGGGGAGGAGAAGCGGGTTTGCTCCTGCCCATTGGTGGCTTTGCCCTGGGGAGCAGGGCAGGATCAGGGCTGCAGCAGACTTTGCCTTCACCAGCGAGTGGCTGAGGGGGACTGGTGGATCCCATCACCTTTTGGAGAGTCTGAGGGACACGTTTTACCCTGGCCACTGGCCCTCAGGTGCCTGAAGACCAGAGGCAGAAGAAGCTTTTGGGTCCCTCAGCATCTCAGTGCTGACGGTACAAATGTGCCATGGAGCAGGCCCAATAGTCTCTCCTTTTGGAGTGTTGTGGGGCTGGGGGGGTGCATTGATAATGTCTTCGGAGTAGTTTCATCCCAGCTTGTCTTTTTGCATGGCTTGCAAGCAGGTGGAGGGTATTGACGGTCTGAGATGACAGCCCTTGACGCACATGGGTGGCAGCCTGTTATTATGTAGATAAAAGGATTTTTAAGGTCAGAAGGTTTTTGAGAGACTGCCTTGGTGTCTCTGGTTTCTACCCATCCATTGTTATGGCACGGAAAAGGGACCTGAAAAACGGCCCTGCTGTGGTCACCTTGTGAAGGCTTGGCTCCCAGGCTGTGGTCTTGCCTTGGGATTTGTGGGTCTGGCTCTATGTCATCATCCTCAAACATTGTTGCTTGTACCAAAGCATCTTCCATTGTGTGAACTTGGACATCCTTTGTACTGGGAGGATGAGGACCCATCGCCTCCTCTGAGTGATGCGTACAGGTTGGTGCCCCAGCGTGGGAAGGTATGTGTTAGCCCCAACCTTGGAGCTCATGGCAAAGAAAGAAAATGCCATTTTCTGATTTTCCAAGCAGGATGTGCTTTTCTATCTCCATGCTCCCAGCTCAGAGAGGTGGGAGATGGAAAAGAGCTTAGGTCACTGGCTCTGCCCCATGTCAATGCTGTGATACAGTTCTACAGCAGGGGCACAGTGTGGGTGATGAATGGGACCTGCACCAGTGTGAGGCGTAGCCTGTAATTTCTGGGTCACTTCTGAGATGGGCCTTATTCCCAGGGTCCGATTGTCACCTTCGTGGCACCAGACCCTGGGTGGGAGCACAGGCTGGGGAGCAGTGTCATCTTGGTCTCGTAGGCTACAAGGTGCTTCTGGGTGATTCCAGTGGGTTCTGGGTGACTGCTGCCACCCATGAGACCCCCCAAGTTGACCCTGGCATACATTTACTCAGCACTTGCTGAGCATCCTGGGCATGGTCGAGGCTTGAGCAAGGGTTGTGTTTGTGCTCTGGTATAATAAGGTTGGGTCCATTCTCCTCCGGTGTCCTCTACTGCTGCTGCCTCTGGTCATCTCTTGGTTCATGGGTGGTTGCCCACTACTGGAGGTAGCCCTCGTCTCACCTGCGGCTGTGGTTTGATGGAGGTTTCATTTTTGCCTTTGCAAACCTGCCTTGAGTTCATGCCTGTGCTCCAGGTGTTCATAGGGATGTCTGGGCAATATCTACCTCCCAAGGTCTTCCTTATGAGAGTCTTTGGCTTTGCCCAAATGAGCACCATGGCTCCATCCGCTTGAACTCCAGGTGGTCTCTTGGTGTCCCCAGGGGTCCTGGTGTCATCGATTCTCACTTCTTCTTGCTGGAACCTGCCCGTGTGGCTTTTGTGCCTCTTTCTGTCCCTCAAAGGCTGGCTGAGAAAAGCAGTTTGGGGTCCAGATCAGAGTCCTGAGTCTCTGACTTCAACATCCCACAGGCAGAGGGGTTCTGACTTGAACATGCCAGCCCTGAAGGGTCTCAAGGGTCTGCAGATCCATGTGGTCTCAGCTCTGGTTCCTCCATGCCCTGTAGGCTCTTCTGCACCTGCTTGTGGCTCAGAGGCAGGTTCCTGCTCTCCAGCCTCTCCTGGAGCTGGACCGTGGCCCACGGGGGGCCATTCACGTGCAAGGAGCGTTGATGCCTTGGGAATGGCTTGAAACTCTTTGGCGCTGGTGCAAAGCCTGATGGAGGGGGGTCTACACCCATAGGAGATGCAGACCAGTGCTCTGCTGTCTGCTTTGCAGGAGCCTGTCTTTGGGTGTGGGTCCAGGTCAAGGGAGAGCAAACGCGCTGTGCCTGCAGGCATTCCTTGGAGGCTGTGTGGGGTCTTGCCTCGTTTTACAGACTCATATAATGGTTTGGGTTGGAAGGTACTGCTGAAGATAATCTAGTTCACCCCCACCTCTGGAAGATCTAGGGACATCTTTCACTAGATCAGGTTGCTCAAGGTTTCGTCCCATCTGAACCTGAACACTTCCATGGGTGGGCATCCACAGCTTCCCAGGGCAACCTGTTTCAGTGTCTCGCCACCCTCATTGTACAACGTTTTTTCCTTATGTCCAATCTAACCCTGCCCCCTTTCAGTTTAAAACCCTTGCCCCTTGTCCTGTCATGACAGGCCCTGGTAAAAAGTCTCCCACTGTTTTTCCTATAAGTTCCCTTTATATGTTTCAAAGTCTTTCAGTAGTCCAGGTCTCACCTGGGCCATTAGGGAGGTGAGGGTGGGAGTGGCTGAGACACGGCAGCAGGGTTGCGGACAGCCTGTGTGGCTGAACCTGGAGCTGCGAGTGCTGGGCTGTCCTTCCCCACCTTCCCCTCCTGCACCCATGCCGTGTCCAGCTGGGATCACAGCAGGGAAGTAGATTCCAGCACCCATCGCTCCTGGGGTCCCCACGGCTGCTGCCTCTCCCTGTGCCCCGCTGCCAACTGCAGACATTTCCCCCAGTTCCCGCAGCCCGTGGGAGTGAGCGGCTGAGGATCGCTGGCTCAGGGAGCACTCCTCTTGCCCTCTGCTTTACCTTCTGCATCTTGCTAATCTGATGACCGGAGGTATGCGAAGCATTTCAAATATGGCCTCGTTAGCTGGCTCCGGACAGAGCACGCAAGAGCCGTTCCTTCACACTCCTATTCCAGCTGGCTGTTGCCGTTCCCTCCTCCCACGGGCATCCCGCTGCCATTTGCCCTGCGCTGGCTGGGATCAGCACGGCCGGTCAAGCCCATGCTGCCTGGCCGTGGGATGGATGTGCCCCTTTGCAGGTCGGCTCTTGGCTGCGCGGGTGGCTGTGGGTGGGCGTCGGGTCCTGAGAGCATCACTGGGCATGTGGACAAGGGGCAAGTGCGTGCCAGTGCTGGGGAGTGGGATGTCCCGTCTGTCCCCAGCCTTGGCAGGTGCTCGAGCCTCCTGCAGTGTGCCCAGCCTGCTGGAGAGACCTGGAGGGGCAGCTCAGGGTAATGCATGATGGGTGGCCCTGGGGGTGCTCCCAGGGTGCTCTCTGAAAGGCAGTGGGGTCAGGGACATGGGATGGCGGGTTCCGGCCCTGGTGGGAAGCACCCAGCATGGGAAGTACCCAGCGTGGGAAGCAGACGTGTGTGTGTGTGTGTGTGTGTGTGCCATGATGTGGCTCTGGGTACAGGGGAGGGGGGGTCCCTGGGATCCCCAGGGAATGGGTGCTCCCCAGGGGGACTGCAGCCTGTCTCCAGCCTGCTCTCCAGGGTGGTCCTCGTGGTGCTGTGCCTGTGAGGGTGCTGTGGCACCCACCTTGGGGCCCTCTGCCTCTGCCTGACCCACCCCCCTGGGTTTGGCGGGTGGAGCATCCCATCCATCTGTCCATCCGTGTCCGTCTGTCCCCCCCATCCCCGCCGCGCCCCAGTGCACATCACTGAACCGGCACACTGGGCTGCCCGCTGGAAGGGGCCCCATCCCGGCAGCACTGCCGTGATTCTGCCTGGCCGGTGCCACCAGCCCCCGCGCCGGTGCTGGCGGGGACCTCTGTGTTCTGCGTCCCCTGTCTTGCTGTGGCGGCAGCGGGAGCCTGGCAGCGTCTCCCCGCTCCGCTGAAGGAGCTATTTAAAGCTGGGGCAGGGGGGGGAGAAAAATAAATGTAGAAGATGAAGATGATCATGGGGGCTCTGGCCACCCTGGGGGCAGCTGTCCCAGCATTGGCATCCCTGAGTAGGGGATGCCGTGGCACGGCCCGGCCCGGCCCGGCCCCAGCAGGGCTGGGAGCTGGACGCCAGGCGTTTGCGCTTTAATGCATCAGGACAGCTTGCAAATTCCAGCCTGGCGCGGCAAGGTGCCGGCCGCGGTCGAGCGTGCGCTGTCTTGCGGCCGAGAGGGCCGTGCTGCCATAACTGGTTAGCTCGCCGGGCGAGGGCCCACGGGGGGGGCTGGGGCAGTGCTGCGGGCAGCCCCTGCCTCCTGCCATGCTGGGGAGGGCTCTGCGCAGCCCCCGGCAGCAGCAGGGGCGGGGGCCAGCTGCGGAGCGGTGGTGGTACAGCGGGAGGTGAGGCCTGGGAAGGCCAGTTCTGCAGGGACCCTTGTCCTCCCCATCTGCAGGGACCCCCGTTCTGCCATCTGCAGACGCCCCTGTCTCCCCTGGCTGCAAAGCCTCCCATGTGCAAAGCCCCCTGCTCCCCCTGCCTTCTGCAGAGCCCGGTCCCCCCACAAGTACAGGGGTCCCTGCCCCCCCCATCCACAGGAACCCTTCTCCCTTATCTGCAGCCCCCTGTTGTCTGCCTGCAGAGCCCTGGGATGATTCCCAGGCATCCCCCTCCCCCAGCACCAGTGATGAGTTGGAGGTGGTTCAAGGGCAGCCTCTGCCGTCTGAATCCCTGGGGAGCGGGGGGTGACCTGTCATCTCTCCACATGGGGGAACTGAGTCAGGGGCCATCAGAGCTGCTGCCCACACCCCGGCAGCTGCCATGGTCCAGGGCCCCGTGTGTCTGGCAGGCTGGGGGCCAGTGCTCGGGGATGCTCCTGGGGGTCCCTGTGCACCTTGGCCGTGGGGGGTGCAAACTGGCAGTGGACGTTTTTTCACTGAATCCTTCCTAAGAGGCCGTTTCTTATCCTTTCCCTAAATATTTCTTAAATGTTGGAGCCTGTCAGTTGAGCTGAGACCCACAGGCTTCGCTTCCGTTGCCTGACATGCTTGCATCTCGCCACCACTGTATCACCTCCCTTCTCCCCATCCTCACATTTGAGCTCCTTAAATAAAAAGGCTTTTAAAAACATATATTGGCCACCTTGCTGGGAAAAAACAAGAGTCGCCTCAAGTGATAAACCCCCAGCACCCAGGGGCCTCAGCGCATGTTCCCCGGTGCCACTTCTGCCGGGTGCTGCTGATGGTTGCCACATCTCGGGCTGGTGGAGGACAGGGCTTTTTTCTTTGTGAAGGCATTGGGGGATTAGCAAGAGGATTAGTAAATATGACCCCAGGTAAAGATTAAGACCCCCAGAAAAAAGGAAGAAAGGTGAAAAAGGTGTTGGTTTTTTCCTCCCATGCTGATGCACTGTGAAGATTAAAATGGGATGCATTCATGCCATGGCTGGCAGTTCATTTAGGGGTGGAGGGTGGCAGGGATGGATGGGGAGGATGGGGTGGTGATGGGGGCTGTCTCTGTGGGTCCAGAGACACCAGAGCCAGGGAGGGATGGGGACCCTGGGGGGCCAGCAGCAGGTCCCCAGTGATGCTGAGGGGCCAGGCTGCCGGTGGCTGGTGCTGGCTGCAGGCAGCCACAACTGGCATTGGGTGATGGGGAGGAGGTTTGTGGGGGGGACATATTGATAACCGCTGCCAGCCTGATCCTGGAAATAATTGGCACTGGGCTGTGGGGTGATGGCTTCAGCAGCTTGTCCCAGAGGCTGATAGCTTGACAGATAGGGCAGGGAAACATGACTGGCAACAGGGAATAAGTCCCCCTGCCACCCACAGCTGCCTGTGTTAGAGGTGGGACGTGCTCTCCTCCCACCCAAGCTCCCTGGCCCGCATCCCACAGACTGTCCTGCCATGCGGCTGCTTCCAAGGATAACTGGGGATCCGGTGCTGATAATTTGGGTAATAAATCTCCTTGCCTTTGGCTGGACCCCCCTCCCTTGGTGGCTTTTGGGCCGTAGGGCTGAGGAGGCTCCTGGCAGAGCCTCCACAATCTTGGCTTTCCCAGTGGCAATGCTCCTCTGGGAAGCACTGGGAGGAGGGGACAAGGGGGTCCACTCCAGGACACGGAGGGTCCACACTGCACTGGGGATGTGCCCCCTCCCGCAGGCAAGAGAGAGGGCTGGGAGGGGACCAACTTCCCTGCCATGGTGCTCCCGCATCGTTTTGGTGATGGAGAGGGAAGCTGCTGAGACCTGGGGAGACCCCCTCTGGGCTGTCTGGCCTTTCTGAAAGATAATGTAACCAGTATGTGTACTGGGAGGAAACTGGAGTGGCCATCTCTGGGGAAGATGGGCAGCGGTGATCCCGGCACAGCCATGTCCTTGTCCCTTCTCCTCCCTGCCTGCCCAGGGCAGGGCTGGCCCCGGGGGAATTCCTCTCCCCGGAGCCCGGACCTCTCCCCTGGGTCCCTTCCTGCTTTGTGGGGGTGAAGCAGCGCAGTCCTTTCTTCAGGCACGTCCTGGCAGGGTTGACCCCTCCACTGGGGCTGAGCCTTTTTGGGGGGCTGAGCACTGGCTTGGTGATCAAACACTGTTTGGAGGGCTAAGGACTTGTTTGGGGGGTCAGGCATTGTTTTGGGGGGCTGAACACTGTCCTAGAGGTCAAGCATGGGTCTGGGGTGCTAAGCATCCGCTCAGGGGTTCAGTGCCGGCTTGTGGGGGCTTCGCACTGGTTTAGGGGTTGAGCGCTATTTTGGGGAGCTGAGCACTAGTTTGGACATTGAACATTGTTTGGGGGTATAAGCACCATTGCAGGGGCTTGAGAACTGGCTCAGGGGTTGAGCAGTGTTTGGGGGGAGCTAAGCACTGGTTTTGGGGTCAAGCCCTGGTTTGAGGGGCTGAGCACGAGCTTGGGAGTCAGATGGTGGCTTGAGGGGCTGAGCGCTGGCACCACAGCTGGGTAGGCAGCTATTACACTGGGGTGATGTGGGCAGGTCCGGCCACCAATTGCTTGGGCATTTCGCAGCCTGGGGGTTTGGATTCAGCAGTGGCATCTACCAACAGGCTGCCAGGGGCTGCAAGCATCCTGAGAGTGCTGGTGGGGCATACCGCTTGTGCTCCTGCCTTGCACCTAGTGCTGTGAGGCTGAGGCTGATGGTGCTGGGTGGCAATTGTACCTGCTCTCTCTTTGCTCCCTGTCCTCCTCCATGTGTCCTCATGCTGCGGTGGCAGTAGGATGGGGGGGAGCAGCAGGAAGAGCTTGCTCTGGGTCCATTTGCTGACACCAAATGCATGGGCGCATCCTGGCCCTTCCCTACTTCAGTTTTCCTCCTGCAGTGGACTTCTTCCACGGGTCTCCCCCACTGCATCCTGTCTGGCTGCTCTCCCACTGGGCTGCCATGGGGCATCCCTGCGGCAGGAATGGGAAGTAACACCTCATCTCCATGCCCTGCAGCAGGGTGCTGGTACACAGGGCGATGCTGAGCATCCATCTGAATATTCCCCTGGGAGGTGGGGTGTGCTGGTAAGCCTCACCTGGCCAGCTCCGTGTAGGAGCCTGAGCCTGCTCTTCCAGCAGTCCTGGCAGCTGTTGCCAGCCAGGAACTGAATCCACCAGGACCTTCTCCTGGAGCAGAGGTGGCCCTTGGACTGGTAGCCATGCCCGTGCTGTGGTACTGGCGTGCGAGCGGGTGTGTGCATGTGTGCAGGGAGCATCATTCCGTTCCGGCTGAGCTGCTGCTGTTGGAGGCAGGGAGAACTGCATAGTCTCCTTCCCCCGGGGGTCTGCAGGTCCAGGGCAGCATGAAGAGGTGGTAAAGAGGAGCCCAAGGTGTCTCCCAGCCATGGGGCAAGGAAGGGTGCAAGCTCAGTTGTGCTTCACAGGTCATCTTGAACCCTGCCGGTCCTGGGGACTCATCTGTCACCCTGCCTGTGCCTGGGTGGCAGCAGCTGTACCTTCCCCTCTGCCCCAGGGGAGGCTGGGGCACACAGGCCAGGCTTTTCCTGGCACCAGGGCCATGCTGTGTCCTGGGACTTGTCCCTCATGCCATCCCTACCGCAGCACCTGCTCTGGACTGTCGGGCTCCTCCTGGCATTTCCTTTCCTTCTGTGGGATGCAGCCCTCCTCCTCCTCAGGGATGTCCCCTCTCCTCCCGAGGGGTGGGGGACAGATCCAGTCCAGGAGGAGGATGCCTGTGGCTGCATGTTCAGCATCTGCATCAGCAGTGCCTCCCTGCTGTGGGGCTGGGCTCTCTCTGCATCCTGCCATGGGGGTCATGCCCATGCCACGTACCATGGGCTTCCTGGGATGTGGTGGCACTGGCAGGGTGTGATGTGGGTAGAAGGTCCCCTTGAAGGATAGGGAGGAGTGACACCACTGGGGACACTGGTCTGGCCGAGTCCCATCTTGGAGGACAAAATCCTCCTTTTCCCCCCACCAGCTGGCTTTGCCCTGGGACACTGCTACCGGCTGCATCTCCAGCTGACCCCAAAGCTCTCCTGGGGGGTGACCATGGCATGAGGGGCCAGGGGTCTCCCTGCACCCCTCCCAAACTTGCACAGAGACCCCATACTGGAGCTGGAGTCAGTGTCTCACAGAGGGGAGGTGCTCCTGGGTCCCTCAGGAGCAGGTGCACCCTGCTTGGCCCCGCTGCCTCTGAGCACCTGACATAATTTATTTTATCAGGTGGACATAAAAGCAATTGAGAAGAAACTTGGAAGTTCAAGAGGGGCCTAGGGCTGCCTGCGGACTTTGAAGACATGGGTGGGTGCCAGGGGGGCAGAGGCTGGAGCATGGACAGGCACTGCATAACACCGCCGGCTATTTTCCTGGATGCAGCACCCCTCTGTGCACACTTGTACTGGAGTGGCCATGGGATGGAGACTAGCATGAAAAACCGAGTCTGGGTTGCTTAGCATGGGCACATCCCTGCCCTTTCCTTGCTTCAGTTTCCCTCCAGCAACACAGCTCTCCCAGGAGTCTCCCAGCTGCCTCCTGCCTGTAGGGGTTTGGTTCCAGCTGCCCTCCTGCCGGGATGCCATGGGGCATCCTGCCCAGGCAGGCAGGGACGGGCAGGAACGTGGTGCCCTGTGGCAGGGTGGTGCGTACTCGGGGTGATGTGGGTTGCTGAGAGCATCGCTCTGAGTATTCCCCTGCAAGTCTGACCATGAATGTGAGCAGGGGGGCCAGGTGCTCCATAAGACACAACCCCCCAGTGCCCTCCAGGCTGAGGCTGCCCCAAACTCATCTCACAGGTGGAAATAGCTGCAGAGCAAGGAGAATGCTTGGCCACATCCCTGCCCAGCTCGCCTTCAGCCGCATCCTGGCTATAGGGCTGTCTTGCTCTAGAGGGACCCTGCAGCAGGGGCCCCCGGCCAGGCTTTGTGCCGGCGGGGGGGGTGTGTGTGGGGGGGTGTGCTGCAGCGTGTAGGAAATCACGTGGTTTGGGGACCTGGGGCTTTACGGGAAGTGAGGGTTGAGGCGAGGGTGGAGGGACCCCCGCTGGGCAGCTCACATCCCGCCTGGGGGGCAGCTTTGCCGATGTTAAGCTCAGAATTGGGCCCCCAAACCAGCTGCCCCGCGGCGGCTTGCCGGCAGCGCGGGGTGAAGGGCGGCGGGGGGGCGATGAGCCGCCATCCCTCCCTGGAGCAGATGGTCCCTCGGCAGCAAGCTGCCCCTTCCGCATCGATTACCCGGCTTGGCCGTTTAACGATTGCTTTCCGGGGTTAATTAAACTCTCCTCGCCGAGGGCTGCTGTGCGGTGGGGCCCTACCTGCCTGCAGCTTTGACAGACAGACCCCCCCCCCCCCGACAGCCCCCCGACACCCCCCAAGAAGCGGGGGCTGTGCCTCTGGCTGGGGCTGGGGTTTGCTTCCAAGCTAAACCTCGCCCTTGCTATCCACCCACCCTGGAGCACGGCAGGCGTGCCAGGAGGATCGCTGCCGGCGGCTGCGCTTCTCTCCAGGGCATCCGGAGCAAGGTCAGCTGCCGAGCGCAGCCACGTCCCTCCCCGGGCAGCCCGGGGTGCTGTCGGAGAGGCAGCCCAGCACCTTCCCCCCCCGACACACTGTTTTTTCAGCGGTGGTCCCTGCAAGCTTGCTCCTGTACAGTTTGGGCTGCAACTGACTGCCTCTCTTATTTGCAATGATTTTGGAGAAAGGCGTCGAATATTTGGCAGGCAGACAGACGGTCACTGTGGAGCAGCGTGGTTTGCAGAGCAGGTCGCCAGCCCTGCAATTGTTGGGAGTTGCTGCTACTTGCATATCTAAATATGCCCTTTCAGCGGGCGCTCTCAGTCGAAACTGCCATCTTTTGCCTCATTGTCAACCTCGGCGAGGTTACGCATCGTTTGCTGACTCACAGCCTCCTGCTCTAATTACTCGTCTCCCCTCCCTGGAGCCGCCCGGCCAGTCCCAGCACATTGCATCTCACTGCCCGGCTGTGCTGCTTGCTGTGGGGGCTGGAGCTGGGGCACCCCAGGCAAACCCCCTCCCCGCACCCATCCCTGCCCACTGGCATCGCAGCTCCAGTCCCTGAGTGCAGCCGCAAGCAGCTCTCCTGGTCGCCTGGTCCGGTATCCCACTGCTTGCGCCCCCCCTGAGATGGTTTTGGGGTGCAGCTGGGGGGGCTGGTGGGCACGCACATGGCGTTACCCGACCCATCATCCAGGCGCAGTGCTAGGGGGGTTTCAGGGCTGGCTGCCTTACCGGGCATCCTGCCAGGCATCACCCTACCGAGGGGTGTTCGCTCCTGCACACGCCCTCTGGGGTCCCTTCGAGCATCCTGGCCACACAGCCCCCAACCCACCCCTACCCCCACCCCCTTGGTGAGCCGGAGCCTGGCCTCCCCCTCGGCAGCAGTGGTGGCTGGGACGAGCCATGCACTAAACCCGTTAGCTGAGCCTCTTTGATCCCCATCTGATATGATCAGCCGGCCAGTAAGCTCTCAGCTGGGCCCAGCGTGATTTCCAGTGTCGCAGCTATTCGAACAGACGCCGCGATTACTGCCAGGGTCGGGCTGGTCCCACTTCTTGTCCTGCTCCTCTGCGCTGACTGGGGCTCCTCTCTGCCCAGAAACAAAGCTGCAAAGGAAAGATCCAGCTCTGCCCTTAACAGCAACAACAATTTAATATTTATTATTTATATTTTTATATTAATACTAATAAATATTTATTATTTAAATATCCCCTCCCCCATCCTGGGCTTGCCATCACGGTGTTGTGCTGGTGGGAAGAGCCTGCTCTGTGCCCCGGCAGCTCGCTTCTGGGAGATTTGCACCTTCCAAGAAGAGGCGACCCAAACCCACCCATCCCAGCAAGCCAGATGGGTACAGGGGCTGAAGTTGGCTTTAATTAATTTAATTTTTATCTCCCTCCACGTTTGGGCAGTAATATTGGGGTGGAAACAACATCCCTGCAAATCCATCTTGCTAACAGAGGTGAAACCAAGCCGGGTAATCCGGTGGTAACAGCAGCACTTCAAGCCGGGTAATGCAGTTGCGCTCGCCGTGGAAGAGAAGATATTTTATTTATTTATATATCAAGAGAAAAAAAAAAAAAACATATATGTGTTTGCACAGGCTTCTGTCTGTCACAGAATGGTACAACCACGCATCTTATCTCGTAAAGCCATATTTTGGCCCTTTTTTTTCCCCCAAGAAAGTGAATTTTAAGCACCGGGAGACAGTGATGGTTTCTTTGGAGCTGTTACGATCTGCCATGTACAATAAATCCGTCTTAGTTTGTGGATTATTGGCCCAATAGACCGTAACAGCTCTGTCAGCCCCTCCTGGCATGCTGTGTCCAGCAAGCTCAGCCTTCTGTGGGTTTTCCTTTCTTTTTTTTTTTTTTTTTTTATTTTTTAGCAGAAATTTGCTAAGGATTTTTCCATGCTGTGTGCATGTACAGCAGCTGATATGGAAATCACAGGAGCTCAGTTGCGTGCCCAGGTTTTGGGGTTTTGAGTTTTTTATGCTTTTTTAAAAATGTATTTCCCCCTCTGAAAATACCCAAAGGCACGAACTTGCACGCTGAAGTTCAAGCCCCCAAAATACGATGAAGCAGGAAGGCAGATCTGTCCCTGCCAGAGCGCAGCAGGCTGGTGAGGGGCTGCCTTGGGTCGGGCTTGTTGGGGATGGGGTTTTGCTGCTTTCCAGCAGGATTTTCCCTGGACAGCCCCGCTCCTGCCAGCCGTCCGTTCCTGGTCCCCTGTGCTTGATCCAAGCCTGGAAAAACAGGATTTCCCAGGGATGGTGTGGGATGATGTGCTGGCCCCTCCCTCTTCACCAGGCAGGGTGCTGTGTGGCACATGCTCCTGTCACCCCCAGCCTGAATTTGAGTGGGGTCCCTCTGGAGAGGGGGGAACCTGCAGCTGGTCCTGCCCTGATCCTGCCCCAAACCCAGGCTCCCCTGGTCGTGCAGTGTGGGCTTAGCACGACCCTGGGTGATGCAGTGGGGTGAGATGTGGGGTGAAAAGTGGGGTGCAGGCATAGGGTGAGCCGTGGAGGGGAGGCACAGGATGCCAGTGTGGGGCACAGGTGTGGGGCACAGGTGCAGACATGGGGTTCAGGCACAAGGCACAGGCATGGGGTGCTGGTGCAGGCATGGGGCACAGGTGTGGGGTGAAGTTTGGGGTGCAGGTGTTGGGCACAGGCATGGTGTGAAGTATAGAGTGCCAGTTACAGGTGCAGGTGTGGGGTGCCAGTGCAGGCGCAGGTGCAGGCATGGGGGTGTGGGTGCTGGCACAGGCAGCAGCGGGTGTACTGGTTTGCCCTCTGCCACCAGCTTGCCTGTGCCCCTCTCTCCCTGGGCCATTCCCCTCTTGCCCAGTACCTGTGGGCTCTGCTCTCCCTGGAGGTTGCCAGCAGCCAGTGGCATGGGTTGGGGAGACTGGATCTGCTGTGGGGCTGGGGGACACACATGTCTGCCTCTGTCCTTGAGGCTGAGCAGGGGACACCTGCCTGGAGGAGGGCACATGGGATTTGGGATGGAGCAGGCTGAGTGCTCGGTGCCATCAGCGATAGCTCATCAGGACAGGGCTGGCAGGTAGTCCCCACCGTGCCAGGGATGGCTGGTGTTGGTGGTGCCACGGGGGGCTGCTGGCCGGCGGTGCCTTTTAAGTCCCCCCAGCCCCTGTGCTGGGGGAGCAGCTCTGGTCCCAGCAGCTCTGTAAGCCCATTAAGAGCTCAGGGAGCCTTACACCTCGGGGGTCTGCAGGAGGGACTTGCACTAGTTCAGCTTAAACCCCTTGAGCTGAAGCAGGGCTGCCTGCTGCGGGGACATGAGGACGTCCATGGCCATCCTCCAGAGACACCCGTCCTGAATCCCCTGTGGGTACCGGCTGCTTCCCTTGGCCACGAGGGACGGTGCAATCTTCAGCCCTGGGAGTTCCCTGCTGTGGGGTTTTGGCTTTGATGCATTGTTAAAATGCACTGTTGGGGTAAAAAAGTACCTCTTTCTCTGCAAAATCCTTAAAGGAGGATCCTCCTTCTCTGGGTGCTGTGGTTCAGCTTCGTGGTGTGTAGGGAAAAGATGTGGGGAGGGCATGTGGGTCCATCCAGGGTGCACAAGGGTGGGGAAGCCACACTGGTCAAGGGGAACCTGGTCAGGAATTTCTGGGGAATTTTTTCTACCTTTACCTGGATGTGCCCTATCTTAAATGTGTCAGAAACTACCAAAAGAGGAAAAAACCTCCAAGGATGGGTTCTTTGTGAAGCCCTTGGGATGGAAATGTGCCTTCCTTGGCTTTGTGAGCACAGCATTGCCCACAGCCTGCCCTCAGTCACACCTTGGGTTTGTTGATCACTTGCCAGAAGACCAAGGAAGGCATTGTGGACAGTCCCTAAAATGCTGGTAGCTCATCCGAGCCGCAGGCACAGGTTTCTTTCTGCGTGATCCACCGCCTGCATGGCCAAGTTCCCCAGTGCTCCTGCTCACTGGGGGATGGAGATGGCAGGGGCTCCTTGCCCAGCTTGCCCCCACAGCCCCTGCTCATCCCCCGGGCTGGCTCGGGCTCATCCACCATGGAGCATGTCACTGAGGGCAAGGTGCAGGACTCCCTGGCATGGCAGTGCCAGCATGGGGAAGAGGGAGGAGATGAAGCAGGCTGGAGAAAGCAGCAGGTGGAGGAGGATGTCCATTGTGGAAGTTAAGAGCAGGCGGTGGGGACACCAACCCTCTGGGTTGGTGGCTCATGCACTGGTGACCCTTTTCCTCCCATCTTGGGGGCTTGCCAGTGCTGTGGCAGGAGGTCCTGTCTGGAGATGGGGATGTGGGTGCTGGGTTTCAGGAGGGCATGGGATCAAACCCTTCCTCATGGGTGAAGGAAGACGTTTCTCTTTAAGGGGGTTCACAGTCTAACAGGCAGGTCCCTGGGGGAGGCTGGGGGCTCTGATCCCACCCTAGGCTGGCTGGAGAAGGAGTGGACCACCACGGTGCAGGCACCAACTGTGACAACCACATCCAGCTTGTTCCTTGCCATTCCAGCTTGGCACCTTGTTCCTCAGCTTTTGAGGAAGTGAGTAAAGGCAGAAGCATTGATACCTAACTCAGAGCTTGGGGCCAAGAAGGACCAGTGAGTCCAGGAGGATGCTTGCACCCTGTAATCGGGTCCCTTCAAAGCACATCTCCAGTGCGATTAGCTCATCACATCAGGACCTTTCCAGCTCCCGCCATGCAGTGTTTCCTTTATGCTCAAGGCTCGATCTTGTGGCTGTTCCCTACCTTTTTCTGTGTTGTGACAACTTTTAGACAGGTTTTTCCATGTTGTGGTCATGTGTAGAGTGAACCCCTCTGTTTCTTACTGTGTGTCCTGCAGCTCTTTCATCTGTGGGTCCCCCTGTCCTGACCCATGTCATGGCTGGTGGTGACACCTTCCCGCTTCCCAGGGCCTGAACTCTGCTTGTTGGCTGTCTTGTGGCTGGTTCTTTGAGATCTGCGAGCTTCACCATCACACTTGTGCTTTTTTTGGTAGGGCACAGTGCGTGTAGTTGAATTACTGCAGAATCAGAGAATGGGTTGGGTTGGAAGAAATCTTCAAAGATCATCCAGTCCAGCCCCACTGCCATGGGGCGCATGGCTCTGTCCAACCTGGCCTTGCACACTCCCAGGGATGGGGCATGCACGCTTCTCTGGGCAACCTGTGCCAGTGGCTCACCACCCTCATTGTTAAATATTTCTTCCTTATGTCCAACCTAACCCTACTCCTCTTCCAGTTTAAAATCATTGCCGCTTGTCCTGTCACAACAGGCCTTGGTGAAAAGTCTCTCTCCACCTTTCTTATACACCCCCGTCGTACATGGAAAGGCCACAGTAAGGGCTTGCAGCTGTGTGTGAGACACCCACTGAAAATCTAAGCGTTGTGTAGCACAGTCTGAATGCTTTCTGCAGCCAGGCTGGTAGCTGATCAAAGACAGGAGCTGGGTCTTGATACGACCCCTCCCTGCCATGCCACCGCATCCCTGTGGCAGGACTTCTTGTCCCAACAGTTTCCTGGGAACTGTTTTCCTAATGCCCTTTCCCATCAGGTTGCCCAGGATTGCTGTTCTTCCACTTTCTGCTGGCATGCTGCAGGGAAGGAAGGCACCCTTCCTCTTGGGCTGATTCTTGAAGGAGCATCAAGACCCAAGAGGGCTGTTACCTCCTCCAAAGGAGACCTTGTCTTGGGTAGGTGCATCGCCTGTGCTTCTCTGGCCTCAGACGTGTTTGCCCATCTGCAAGCATGGTGTGCGTGGGTGCAGGTCTCCTTCCCATCTGTGGTCCTGGCTGACGGTAAAACTTGGAGCTTATGCCATCATGGGTGGTGACCACTGAAGCTGGTGTCATGACATCTTGCCACAACAGCCAGGGCAGGGCACCCCAGGAGTGCCCCAGTGCGAGGGCTTACCGAGATGTGGTGCAAACCATCCCTGCAGCTGTGACAAGCTGGTTGCTCCCTGGGTTCCAGCAGGTATGAAAGGGAGGAGCATCACTGGGTGTAGTGCTATGACTACCTGTCATGGAAAAGCCAAAGGGGAGGAGGAGGGCAATGAGGGTCGCAGGAGACCTGAAGACTGCTGAAACCAGCGTCTGAGGTGTTCCCTGGAGTAAGCCAAAATGATAGAGCATCTGCAGAGCCTCACAGTCACTGAAGGTGTCGGCAGCAAGTGGCCCCATCCACTGGTACCCACTGGCCTTCTGGCAGAAGGCTTTTCTCCACCCAGGTCTCCAGCACCATCCTCTTGCTCAGCATCTCCCAGCCCACCACGCAGAGCCCAGCAGGTCCCACTCAGCTCACCTGTGGTGTCTTGAGTTGTCCTGGGCTCTCTGGTTCCACCCCTACCACCTCTGGCAGGATCCAGCTCAGTGCTGGGGTCACGGGTGTCCTCTTGGTTGCTCCAGGGATGGGGAAGCTCCTGGGGTGCATGGGTGAGCTTGGGTGAGTGCTTGTGTCCAAGCTAGAGCACGTCAGGGTTTGCTCTCTATTATTCTGGATCTAAAAGGAAAAAAAGTGATTGCTTTTCCCAGTCCCTGCATTTCCTGAGAGCAGCCTAGTTCCTAGCTTATCTTCAGACAGCCTCAGGGGTATTCCCTTGGAGTTTGGGAGTTTAATCAGGCATTGCTGGGGCATGTGAACTCTGTGTCGAGTTGCTGTTCCCATGGAGGGGAGCGCTTCTTGCAGATATTTGGGTTGGCGTGCCTGGGCTGGGGGCTGGGCTGGCTGGGAACACGCTGCTGCTCCTTTTTCTGGGGATGTGATGGGGAATGGCCGGGGGTTGATGATCCGCCTGGCCAGGGGTGGCTTGTGGGCAGGATGCTGGCAGAGGCTGTGGGCAGGGCGGCTTCCCAAGGACAACCCCGCAGTGGGGCTGGCTGTGCTTGGATGCTCTGGTTTGGCCGCAGTGGGAGGGAGCTTTCGTCCCTTCCAGCCCTGCCTCTGCCACCTGCCTCTTTTCTGAACCCATGGATTTTCCTTGCAGCATCCTGGGCGGGGTCCACTGGTCCCCACCATCCATCCTGACCTTGTGCCCTCCTCCAGGCCCTGGGGCTGCTCTGGCCCCTTCAGCCCTGACCCAACTCTGCCACTTATTTTATTTCTGGTGATTCTGAATTCAGCAGAGAATCAGGACCCGGGTGGAAATGCCCGATGCCGGGCTCTGTTTCACCAGTGAAATCAAGGGCTTTTGTTGCTGGCTCTTCAGCAGGCAGTATTTCTTTTTTTGGGGGCTGGATATATTCCTGGCAAGTAAAATGACGGATGCTCTGTTCCGTTTCCAGTGGCAGTGTTTCAGATTCCTTGCTCCAGGGCAGGAGCCGAGCGAACTCCGATTCCGGAGCAGCTCTGGTACCTTGGCAGCTTAAAGGCCATGGGGTTTGCTTGAATGACAAGTGCCGCTGAGCACGGGGAAAGCTCGGGAGAGGTGGTTTTGTGTGGTGTGCCCTCCATCTCTTGCAGGAGAAAAAGCCCACCGAGCAGGGAGGCAGCTTTTTATTGTCTTCATATTTCGCAGGCAGCCCAGGCGGTGGTGGAAAGGTGATGCACAGGAGGCTGGTGAGCCCTGCGTTGCTGGCGAGCGGGGATGCTCCCTGAGGCACTGCCGGGGAGGCGAGGAGAGGCGCAAAGACTTGGGGCATGGCTGTGTGTCTTCAACCTAGGAGCTCTTGGATGCCTCTTACCCGGCTCTGCCCGCACCTCCTGCTGTACCCGGCTTGGAGGGATGGGTGTGGATCCTGGCAGCTGGCTGAGCTGCATCCTGCAGCACTGGCGAGCCTGAGCCATTGGGGAGGACGGGATCTGCCAGCAGGGCGTGCCTGCTGGGAAGCTGCAGTGCTGGGGATGAAGCATGAGGGAAGGGGGTCCACAGCCTGGTGGGGGTCAGGGCAGGTCAGAGACCTGCCTTCATGAGGCTCCCCAGCCTTTTTTTGGCCCGTCGGGATGGACCTGAGGCATGTGAGGGTCTGCAGGCAGGGCTTGGGATGGTGCTGGCAGCGGGCAGGGTTTTCTCATCCCTGTCAGAGCTGCCCTGTGCTTTCTTTTGCTGCTGGAGGTGACCCTGACTGCTGCCTGCGCAGGAGGGTGCTGACAGCTGGGCAGCAAGGCCTGCCCCCCAAAACCTCTCAAGCCTCACTGGTCCACTGGGCTTATGGAGTTTACTGGGAGGGATTCCCCTGGGCAGCACGGGAGGCTGTGATGTGTGGGCTGGCCAGCCCCATCGCTGCGGCAAGTTTTGTCTGTGCTGAGCAAGGCTGTGGGGCTGAAAGGAGACCGACCTGGACTCCCTAAGGTCTACAGGGTGCACCACTGCCCCCTCCCAAAGCTGAGCTGGTCTTCTTCCCTCTGCCAAGCCCCTTTCTCTTCTTCCTCCTATTTCCCTCCTGCCAGCAAGGCCAAGGAAAATGCATTGCTGATCAAAAATAACAACTGCCGGCAGATCCAGACAATGGATAAACCCCCAGTGAGGGCGAGGGCGACCCGAATCCTCCCAGAGGAAGACGGGATTATTTGCCGTCCTCTTAGACATCTGTCAATAGCTGTCATTGGCGGACCCGGATGGCTTTCCGATGGTGCCACCGCCTTTCTGGCAGTAAAAGCAATTCCTCCAAAGCAGTCGCCCTGAGGAGTGGGTGCTCGCTGGAGGCTTGGGTAGAATTGCATGCCTTAATTCCACTGGCACATAGGCAGCAGGGACGCAGCCCTCCAGGGTGTTTCTGGTGTCAGCAGCAGAGATGCCTTCTGGATGCCAATGTCTTCTTGAGACTGCAGAGCGGTGGCTGGCTGGGCTGCATGCTCACTGCACCCTTGCTTGTGCATCTCCTGCCCTGCTTCCCTGCACTGTCTTTGTCCATGGGGTGCAGGCACTGAGGTGTTAGCCTTGACCTGCCACCCTGGAGGTCTTATGACTAAATTCCCCACCACTCATTAATGACCAAACTCAAATGCACTGAGCTGGCTCCGGTGCTCTCTCGAGTGTGTGCTTCTGCTGCCAGCATGCTTCTTGCCCACCAGTGGTGACAGTGACACAGGTGCTGGCATGGGTGAATTGGCCTTTCCCACCGCCAGCTCTCCTGGGATCTGGAGCAGACCCTTGGTTTGTGCTGTGCCACCACGGAGCTGCCTAGTGGGATGTGGAGGGGTGATGTTTTGAGAGAGTAGGGAGCACAAGGGGACCTCTCCAGGCTGGGGCTGCTCTTAGAGGTGGCACTTACGGACTTGGGCACCACTGGAAGTGGCACTGATGGATTTGGGGCTCTTCACCATCAAATATTCCCATGTGACAGTGCCTACAACTTTTTTCTTATTTTTAATTAACTTCTTGGAGCTCTGTGCCTGCTGATCAGTCTCTCTGTGACCTGGTTATTGGTTAGACCCCAAGTAATTTATGCTGTAATCGCTCCATCTGTTAACAGGAACAATTCACACGTCTTAGCTTGGCCTTGGTGGGCTGTGTGCGGGCCTGCTGGGGGCGAAGCCTTGTCTGGGATCCTGCAGCCCCTTGTGGTGGCTCTTGGGGCTTCTGCCAGGATGCCCGTTTTTGCTGGCATCTGCCCCTGGGCAGTACCTGCCCCCTACCCACCTGGCCCCAACACCCTAGGGTCATTCAGCCTGGTCTTCTGAACTTCAGAGCCGTGACATCACCTTGGAGACCTGCCTTGAGGGAGGGAACACTGGGGACTAGCTGGACCAAAGAGCTGGGGGTCCCTCCAGGAGGGTCTGGGAGGGCTTTGCAGAGGGCACGGGGTTCTTGCTGGGCTGGGAGTGATGCCACATCTCCAGAATGGCAATGTTAGGCAAGGCGATGCCAAGCTGGGGGGAGTGGGCGAGCAGCAGAGAGCCGTGCCATGGCGCGTGAATGTCAGCTGCTGCTTGGCTGTGAGCTGGGCTCGTGCGAGCTTGGATCTGTTCAATCCCATTTGGAGGGGGGGCACAAGCCAGGGGGGGGGCCTTCCCGAGGCTCAATCTGGTAGGTTTTAGTTACAGTCATTTTAGGATTTGGGCAGCAAATTGGTGCAGCTTTGGCACTGGGGGGAGAAATGGATGAGCGCCGCGGAAGTGAGGCTGCCAAGACTCCCTCATCCCCCCGAACTGGGGAAGGGGGGGGTCGTGCAGGTGGGTGCAGCCCCCAGGCTGAGCAGTGTGGCCGTCACCCGGCTCTCTGGGTAGCAGCTGGGTGAGCGGAGGAGGGGAGGAGGTGCTTGGTGTTGTCCGCAGGGCACCCGCAGCCCTGCAATGCTCGGGTGGACGCTTCAAATCGCGTTATCTCCATAACCGCCCGGCTCTGGCCGCTCCGAGTGGCAGCGGAGATAAGTGGATTTCCAGGGAGCGCCTGGTCGTCTGACATTTAAGACTCCTTAATCCGTAACCACCACCCTGCGGAGGCAGGACGCAGCCACGTTTCCCGGCCGGGCGGTGTGGGGCTGCCCTGGGCGCAGGTCGGTCCCTGCAGCGGTGGCTCTGGCTGTGCTGGCACCGCAGCTCACCAGGGTGGCGTGGTGTGCTCGGGGCTGGCCGCAGGGTGAGGTTCAAGGATGGGCATGGAAGCAGCAGTGTCCCTGGGGACATCCTTGTCCTCTCCGCAGTGGTAACCTCCTTGGAAGTCCAGGGCGTGTTGGTGATCGTTTCTGCCTTTCTTGGGTACAAGCTGGGCATCCCTGCATGGCTGTGCCATACCAGGATTGTGTGCCAGTGCATTGGGCAGCCCACTGCAGCCATGGGGTTATGTGGGGAAACCCACCACCAGTGGGGGAAAAATATGTCTTGGATGGAGCGCTAGCATAGGGAGCCCACCTGGCGAGGTGACATCACCTCCTGCCTGCTCAGCTGGGCACCTGCAGGACAGTGGCATGGCCTCACCTCACCGTGCCTGGAGGGTGTGCTTGGCAGGGCACGTGTCTGGCCCTTGGTGGCTGGGCTGTGCGTGCATCCAGGGCTGCTCTTGGGAGGCATCACCACAGCAGAGCGGCTGCCTGCAAGGAAGAGACGGGTGAAAGCCACTCTGTGCACCATGATGATTTGCCATCTGCTTCCAGGGCTAACTCCAGATGCTGGATTTAATCTTCCATAGCCTTTTTAATTCAGGAGTTGGCTTCTTAACATCCCTCAGTGCCACCTCAGCAGCAGAGATGAGCAGAGTGGCTGCCACAACTGGCCCTTCGAAGGATGTCCTGGAGCACGGGAGATGAACTATATCCACGCGAGTTGCCCATCTGGCAGTCCGTCGTACCTCTGGCTTGTTAACCTGCAAACACCCAGGGCGAGGCTTAGCATTTATAACACCACTCAAACCTCTACCAGGCCTTGGTGTCCTCTCCTGATGTCTGGATAAAATTTGGTGGGCGATGGTGACTTCCATGGTGCATCCAGGAGTCGATCTGGCTGGACCAGTTTTTCGGAGGATGAACTGGAAGAGCAGAGCTTGGAGGCTGTTGGGTTGATGGAGGCAATGGCTTGCAAACAACAAAATGAAGGACATCCTTTGCCTCAGGGTGCCTGGTTACCAGGCACAGCGTTCTTCCTGAATGGGTGTCCCAGAGGGATGTTCAGCCTTGGGAGATCACAGCTTGATTTCTCTCTTCATTCACCTCATTTCCCCATGTGGCTTTCATAGAAGCAGCAGCCCAGAGGTGATGGTGCCATGGGTCTCTGCCCTGCCAGCAGTCCCAGTGGCCAGTTCTTCCCTGGCTGAGTCCCTGGAAGCTCAAGACTTGATGGTGCTTCCTAGTGTGGTTGGAGAGGTCCAGTAGCCCTTCGGTCTGGTGCCTGCTGCCTGACTTGTGGTCGATGAGGCTGTGATGAGACGTCACTGCTGGCTTTCAGTTGACCTGTGTCACCTGGTGGAAAGACCAGCAGGTCTGACTGCTGTGGAAATTGAGTACCTGGGAGCTGAGTCAGGTGTTGTGGTGCTGGGATTGGAGGAGCTTTGAATCTTCTTCTGGTGGTGCTTGTTCTCCTGAACCTTTGACCTGGGTTGCAGCTAGACCCTCTGACCCTACAGGGTGCTACAGGGTGGTGGTCCTGTTCTACCTGCTGGCTTTGCTCATCCTAGGGTGTGTTTCAGACACCAGGAGCCTCAAGGGTGTCTTAGGATGCCCCATGCATTGCTCCCACCACCCATGGCTCCGGAGTCCTGCCTATCCCTCGGTTTTGTCCATGACTGTTGGCCAGGGTGGCTGGGGAGCACGGCCTCTGGAGCAGTAGCTCTAGCTGGGATGGTGCCTTCAGCTGCAGCATCCCTCAACCTACATCCTTCTTGGGATGCCTTGGAGAGGGGCAAGTGATAGTGGTGGATGTCCTCCTTAGGGCTGCCTGTGGTGCAGCTGAGTCTGTCCATTTGTCCATCCGTTTGTCCGTCCATCACCAGGGCTTTGCTAGGGAGGTGGGCACTGCTCTGGGCAGACAGCCGCATGGCGAGGGGAAGGAAGCAGGGACAAAAACCTGGTGGAGGGGACAATTACTGCCTTTCTCAAGGCTGAAAAGATGCCGGGGTCCCTTCCGTCCTCATCCTCCGTCTGCTTCGGCTGGACAAAGCCACCGCCCCCAGTGCCCACCCAGCGCCCAGGGATTAGAAAAAAGCCGAATTTTTATATTCTCCCTTTGTCTCTGGAGCCCGGGAGCAGCTCGGCTCTGGCTTTGCTGCTTTCTTCTCTCTTTACAGCCGTGTCTGTGCACGGCTGACGGCACGGCTGACCAACTGGCAGCTTTTCCAGGAGGAGGTTGATTTATTTAAAATTAAAGGAAAGCAGAAGTTCTTTCTTGAAGACGAAGACTTTTTACATCGCAGGAGCTGATGGCTTTCCAGCGATGCAGTGAAATAACACAGGGGAGCGGGCTGGAAATCGCAGCTTGTCATTTTTTTGTGAGAAGCAAAGCTCCTCTCCTGCTCCCGTCTGACGGTAAATGGTGCCCGCAATCAGGGATACTCTTAGTCCATCAGCTGGTGATGGTTTCTCTGGATGCTGAACTACCAGAGATCCTTTTGCAACCTTTATTTTTCCTGGCGCTGCTAGGACTATTACAGCACGGTCCTATGAGGTCAGCCTGTGTGTCAGGATGGAGGGAGCCCCGGGGCAAAGCGAAGAGGGGCTGTGGGGTGGTGCTGGGCTGAGCTTTGGGGGGAAGCCCTGGGCTGAGCTGCTGGGACACTCTCTGACCCTCTGGGCTCAGGCTGTACTTGGCAGGGAAGTTGTGGAGGGCGGGGAGCAGGGGCTTGCGAAGGGCTGGGAAGCTCCTGAGTGCGGGCTGGGGCCTCCCGACCTTGGTGGTGTCCCCTTGAACCTTGGCGTCCCTCCAGGTTGCTAAGCTGCCCGGTGCAAAGACCCGGGCGAGGGAGCCCATCACGTGCCCCTTAATGCCATGGCTGGGACTAAGCACCTTCTGACAGGGACCCAGATGACGCTGCCCGGCGCCTTCCCCGGGGGATGGGGACCAGAAAAGGGGCAGAAACGGGACGGGGGGGCCCTCATGGTCTTTGCTGGGGTCAATCATAAAGAAGGGATTAAGATCATTAATTCCTCCCCCCGCTGCAGTTAACAACCTGCCTGGGCAGAGGCTGGCGAGGAGCAGCTGAGATGTCTGCTGCGCTGGGTGGTCCTGCAGTGTTGGGCTGTGAGGGAGACATCCCCTTCGTGCAAATTAGCCAGGCACCCCACAGTCCTGGGGTCCCTGGAGGGGGGACTGGCCCGTGCCACCTGGCATGGCAGTGGTGCCCGGTGCCTGCCGCTGCGGAGGAGTGCGGCCCTGGGGGGCTGGAGGGCAGCGCCGGGCCGTTGCAGATGGCGGGAGCTGGCGGAGGCAGAGCAGCAGCCAGGACAATGGTGGGATTGTGCGGTGGCGCCACTCAGCATGGCTCGGCACAGCTCGGCATGGCTCAGCACAGCTCAGCGTAGCACCCTGTGCCAGCAGCTGAGCACCGTCTTGCGTCACTGGGGCTGGGAGGGGACATGGCGGTGTGCCCCTTGTCCCCACAGGCAGCAGAGGACCTGCATCTGGTGGGCTGGGCTGGCTTCGTCCTGCAGGGTCACCTGCTGCGGCAGTGGGTGCTTGGGGAGCCCGTGCTCCAGGCTCTGCAGCCGTCAGCCCCAGTCGGAGGAGGCTGCGACTGGTGGGGGCTTGGAGCTGTTGGCACCCAGTTTATGCAGCAGGGTGGGACTGGCGGGCAGCTGCCTGCTAGTGCCAACTGGGAAAGGCTGACTGTGGAGGAAGATGTGAAGTGATGGAGATGGCGACCATGGCATGCCTCCATCCCATGTCTTCCCCACTTGAGCACCTGGACCCTGCTGCCCTGTGCCATGGGGTAAGGGGGACCCCTCGGCGTGGCAGCAAGATCCACGTGGGCACGACTTGGAATTTTTTTCTGAGTGATGTGGGACGTGCCCCTGGAGAGCCCCGGTAAATGCTACAGCAGCACCACAGCTCGGTGGTTGTGGTGCTGCCAGGCAAGCAGGCAGGCTGGTAAATCCTGGGCAGATCCGTCCTGGCACTGGGCTCCCACGCTGAGCGGGCTGCGGCACCGCGGGCGGAAGAGGCGCAGGGCCGCAGGAAAGGCAGCTGCGGGCAGGCGCAAGATAACACTGCCGCGTGGCTTTATCTCATATCCTCCTGTCCGGTGCTTTTCCTGCTCCGCTCCCTGCTCCGGCCCCAGCACCCGTTGCTTTCGACGTTAAGGTGTGACCCATCCTAACGCCTCCAGGGATGGGACCCCACCTCCCTGGCAGACGGGGATGGGAGCCCCAGCCGCACGGCAGCAGCTCACCCACGCTCCCAGCACCCATTTTGGGGGCACCCCAGCCTCGCCGCCCCCTGGCATCCCCCTGCCCAGAGCGCAGCGCAGTGCCTGGGGAAGGGCTGCTTCCTGCTGCCACAGCCCTCCCTCTCCACATGGCCTGGCCAGCTCCAGGCTGGAACTCAAGCCCTGCATCGATCCGCGCTGCATCTTAAATCAGCTGAAGCAAGCGGTTTTTAGTGTGAGGGTGGGGGGGCTTCTCCGCAGGCAAGCCAGCTCTGGCACTGGGGTGAGACGGCTGCCTTCGTCTGCCAGTACCGTGGTGCTTGGCGCGGTGACCTTGCCCCTGTCAGCGTTTTAATGGTGATGCCTGCAGCTCAGCTGCAGAACTGTGTCCGTAGGGAAGGGCCTGGGCTGTAGCAGGGTTGCGGGGGTTGCGTTGCAGCTCGGCTGTGGTGAAGGGGACACGAAGGGTGATGGATGAGCAGGGTGCAAGTGGTGCAGGGATGCCCCTCACTCTGCTGCATCACCCCTGGGCAGGAGCAAGGGTCCCAGCAGGGCTTTCTGCACATGGCCACATCCTTGCCCAGGCTCCAGAGGGGAAGCTGGCGGGATAGCTAGGGTAGAGGGTGGGGTAGGCGAGTGGCCTCCTCCTGGTGCTGCCCTCCCCCAGCTGCTGCTGGGGTGGGGACGTGGGTTCCTGCTCTGCTAAGCCCTGCAGCTTTTCTCCTCTAAAGCCTGATTACTCTGGCGGTGCCTGTGCGTGCGTGCATGTGTGCTCGGGAGGGGAGGAGGAGGAATTTCACAACAACAAGTGTTCACAGGCACACTGGGCCCAGCTGCCCCAGAGCTGCCCCAGGGACGGTGGCATTGTCCCCGCAGCGGGGAACGGTGCTGAGAGGAGGCTTTTGCTGTTGCTGCCAAGCCCCTGCCGCCGCCAGAGTGGCTGCGTGGCTGTGGTGGGCATGCAGGCAGGGCACGCAGGGCCATGGCCAAAGGTCAGCACTGGGGCATGGAGGTGGCTGTTGTGGCTCCCCGTGGGGTTTGAAGGGGACACCGTGGTTGCCCATGGGGTTTGGTGGTAGATGCCACAGGGGTTTGGAGGCAGATGCTGCAGCTCCCTATGGGCTTTGGAGGTGGCACTGCAGGGGCTTGGAACGGGATGCCGCTTCATCTCTTTCGTGGAGTTTGGAGGTGAAGCTGTAGCTCCCCATGTGGCTTCCTTTCCTTGCCTGGTGTGCAGTGCTGGCCTGGGGACCAGGGTCCAAGGGGTGGAAGAGAAGGAGGAGAAGGGTGAGAGGCTCAGCATGATCTGAGCTGGGTGAGCAGCAGATGTGGAGGGGCAGGGGAGCTGGGGTGCAGCCCTGCAACCTGCTGCCTCTGTGGCACCTGGCCAGGGGGTGCGGGCAACTGCTGGGTGGGGACTGGGGGCCCCTTGCACGATCTCTGGCTGCCAGCGCAGGGACATCCTGTGAACACCCGCGGTCCCATCCGGCACAGGGGCTGCATGTCGCTGGAGCAGAGTAGGGGATGAGCCCCGTGACTTCCCTGGGGCTGCAGTCCCTGGGGGAGGAGAGCTGGGCACAGAAAGCCTTTAAGCATTGGAGTGCCATTGCTACCACGCCAGGACTTCCCCTGTGACCCCCCATTTCTGTCTGGACGGTGACCCTTTTAAAGAGCAGTGGAACGGATCTCCACCGAGGTCCGTTCCCTGGAGTTTCTTTGTTTGCGGCACTGAGACTTTCATGGCAGGGGGAGGAAGAGCTGCTTTGAAAAGCCTGTTGGCTCTTGCCAGTGCTAACTCTCTTTTCTTTTCTACTTCCAGAGCCGCATGTTGTGTACCAGAGCCGCAGAGTATGTTTTTGCACTGAGATCGGCCTGAAGTACTCTGCAGCCGACGCCAGAGGAGACGCCCCATTGATGAGCGTTCCCGTCTGAGCTTTCCCTGGTGGCTGGCGGGCTGGTGCTACTAGAAGGGCTTTGGGGGTCTTTCGCTTTGGCATTGGGGGTGGGGTTTTGGTGTTTGGCTGGTTTTTTTTTTTTTTTTTTTTTTTAATTTTGGGTTTGGTTTTGTTGTGCTCTGGGCACCATGTCAAATTTGGGCTCCCATCAAGACACTGGGAACAAGCCAGAGACGGAAAAAAATAACCAAGATGACTCTCAACCCCCTGTCAACTCCGAGAGGAGGAACAAAAGTGGAATAATAAGTGAACCTTTGAACAAAAGTCTTAAGAAGTCCCGTCCACTCTCCCACTATTCCACCTTTGGTAGCAGCAGCTCGGTAAGCGAACATTCAGAGAAAGGCAACCCCTTAGCTAATGGCAATGAAGCGACTGTGGATAAAAGTCATTCTACCTCAAAGCACAAAAACATCTCTAGTATGCTGAGCAAATTAGACCGGGTGTCGGAGATCTCCTCAGAAGGACAGACCGCCCTACAACAGTTTGCTCAGTCGACAGAAATGCTCAAAAGAGTGGTACAGGAGCATCTTCCTCTAGCAAGCGACCACGGGACTGGTATCTCTGACATGGAGGCAGTCTCAGCTGCAGAGACAATGAACGGCCCCTCTGATTTTCCTTACCTGGGGGCTTTTCCCATCAACCCAGGCCTTTTCATTATGACCCCTGCCGGCGTGTTTCTGGCAGAGAGCGCGCTCCATATGGCTGGCTTGGCAGAGTATCCCATGCAGAATGAGTTGGCATCTGCCATCAATTCGGGGAAAAAGAAACGGAAAAGATGCGGCATGTGCCCGCCCTGCCGAAGACGGATAAACTGCGAGCAGTGCAGCAGTTGTAGGAATCGCAAAACTGGCCACCAGATTTGCAAATTCCGAAAATGTGAAGAACTCAAAAAGAAGCCTTCTGCAGCACTGGAGGTAACCGGCCCCTCTCAGGCACCCTAACCCCTCCTCGGGCTGCACTCCTGGGTTCGGATCTTGCCCTAGATAATAAAACACCTGGTACTTCTTACTTTCTTATTTTTCCCTTTTCCATTAACAGTTGTCACCATGAGATGTGTGCTCTGCCCTGTGCCCCCAGTTCCTGCCCTCCTTGACGCACTGGAGTTGATCGGCTTAGGGGGGAGGGCTGGGGCCTCTCCCTGGGGTCCCCGGCCATGTGGGGAGTAGCTCTCCCCTTTGCAGGCGTGGGCAGCAGTGGGTCTCTGCTTGACTTTTAGCGTTGGCATCCCTTGTCCCCAGTGGGCTGCAGCTTCCAAAGCCAGGGAGTGGCTCCTGACCTGGCAGTCGGGTTAGAGGATGGGGAGGCAGGAGGCGGCTTTTTGGATTGTGAGTAATCGGTGATAGTGATACCTGTGGCCATGTTGCAGCTGGAGCCCAGACCCTTAGCTCACCCTTTGCTCTGAGCAGAAGCACGGCGGTCTGTGGGTGGTAAACAACTGCAGCGTGTCCTGAGCAGCGTCTCCCATGCTGTAGCCATGCCAGGTCTCCCTGGGCCAGCATGTCTGGGGCGGTCAGGATGAGTCCACAAGGTACCAGCTGGGTTTTCCAGTGGTGGCTGAGCTGTGGTCCCTGCAGGCAGCGTGCCTGCTTTGGCACCTGGAGGAGCAGGATGCCCAGATCCTCCTGATGTGAGCCTTTGGGGCGGTACTTGGGCTGTCAGTGCCCACCACAGTCTGCCTATGGATGTTGCCCTTGGCCTCGGAGGGGAGCTGCTGTAAGCTACTGCTGGGTTGGGGTGCCACCTTGTCAGTTCTGCCAGGGAGGTATGATACTCACATGGGGAGCACAGGACGAGTCTGGTGACTTGGGTCATCACACGGGTCTGAAGTGCAGGCAGGGCTGTGGGCAGCTGCTGGTGGCATGGTGTGGCGTGGGTGAGGGCTGGGTGCCAGCAGCACTGGGATGCAATGCAGAGGTGGTGTGTGTGCACGCTGCTCTGGCAGAGCCTGCTTCTTGCCGCACCCCTGTGGGTGCTCTGGGCCAAGACCTGTCTTCTGGGTCCCCCACGTGCTGTGCTTAGGCCAGGTTTGATATTTGTGGGAGGCAATCCCACCGTCAGCTGTGCTGGCATGCTGCTTCCTGCCAGTGAGCGCATCCCTGGAGCCAGCAAAGGCTAAGAAGTCACCCGGGCATCAGCTGGATTGCATATCCTGGCATGAGGGCATTGCCCATCCTCTGTCCCAAAGAGACAACAGACCATTTTCTTAGCCACATTCTACGTTTTTCAATTAGCATCAGCTCTGAATGAATAGTGAAGGGGAAAAAAAAAATCTGTTTGGGCGGTGGGGATGAGGAGAGGGGGACTGTGTCTTTCAAAAACCGCTGTATTGCTAAATTATATTCTTGTTCTAATTTGCTGAGTCAGTGATCTGGAAAAAGGGAAAAAGGGAGAAAAAAAAAAAGTTCATCTCTTCCAAAGAGTCCTAAAGCGGGTCAATAGACTCAGAGCTTGCAGAAGCTGGAGGAGTTGCTTCCTTCTCCCAGCACTGCGCTGGGTCTGGGGATGATAAATAGCACTGGGAGCCTGTGAAACGGTCACCCCCTTGACTGGTTTCCCCATCCTGTGGCTGGTTGAGAAACTGGAGCCACTGAAATAGGACTCTTCATGTGATAGAGTTAGGCTCCCCCAGAGATGGGTTCCCATCCCTCCTGGGCACGACCGTGGGTGTGTTGAGGCTGAAAAGAGATGTGCTGGTGGGGATGGATGCCTGGGAGATGTGGGTCACTCCAGGACATCCCTGTCCCCTTTTCAGAGCAGATCTTCCTCTCTCGCAGGGTATCCACTTGCGCCGTGTGTTGACCTTGGTAGGGTTGAACGAGATTGTGGCTGTGTGTGGCTGGGACAGGGATGCTAGGGCCCTGGTTGATGTCCAAAGGTCACCTGCGTCAGTGGCTGGGTTGTTAAACCTCACCCTATGTAACCAGCCCTGGCAATGCGTTGTGTTGGGCCAGCCGTAAGGCAGCTACTGGCACCTGCCTCGTGGTGGAGACCTATCTGGAGGTGGCGGTGGCCAGGATGCAGAGCTGCTGCCAGTTTGGCGGCTCCAAGGACTGCTGGTCCTGATGGGGTGCCATCACACTGTAGTGCTTAATACCAGGACAGGAGCGGCCAGTCAGTGGCCCTTTATATGGGGCTGAAAAATTCACAGGGCTTTGTGAAGCATCATGTGGGGGAGTTGTGCCATTGCCCCGGAGAAGAGCAGCCAGCAGTGGCTCTGGTCTGGCAGCCCAGTGCATCCAGAGGAGCGTCCTTGGAGAGCCTGGACAGGGGCCGCAGCTGTGATTAAACATTGATCTAAAATCAAGCAGTAAAAAAAATAGAATTAAACCTTTATGGTGGCATAAAAAAACGGGCTAAATCCCTCTGCCGCCGTTAAGCTTTATCTGCACATCTACAGAGCCCGAATAACCGGTTGCTGCTGGTGTCCCAGTGGTGGCTGGCTGAGGCTCTAAGACCAGTGAGGCAAGGTGGATGCTTGGAGCAGGCAGCAGCATGTCCCTGCACTGACCAGGCCCCTCCGGGCTCTGCCAGTCCCAGCAACCCCAGGTAATGCCATGAGGGCTGGTGGCCATGCCTGGGCAGGTCACCCTGGGCTTGTCTCTGGAGCTGTAGGTCACATAAAGGCCACAGATAGTCAGGATATGACTGAGCAGAGGTATTCTCCGTCCTGAGAAGCCTTGGTGAAGTGCCTTGGTGCCTCAGCTAGTGCTGGTGTGAGGGTCACTGCCACCCTCACATGGGTCTCACAGACAAGAGACTTCTCACCAAGGCCATCATGACAGGACAAGGGGCAGCAGTTTTAAACTGGAAGAGGGCAGGGTTAGGTTGGACATAAGGAAAAAATGCTTTATGATGTGGGCAGTGAGGCACTGAACACGACGCCCAGAGAAGCTGTGGATGCCCCATTGCTGGAAGGGTTCAAGGTCAGGTTGGACAAGGCTTTGAGGAACCTGATCTAGTGAAAGAGCTGCACACAGCAGGGGGGTTGGACTGGATGGTCTGTGAAGGTCCCTTCCAACTCAGGTAATTCTGTGATTCTGTGATCGTGGAGATGAGGGGGTGAGCTATCCTGGGCATCCACATTAGAGCTAGCTGTCCATCTTCCTTTAATAACAAAGGAGCATAGGTGTTCAAGGTGATCTGTATCAGACATCTCCCTCCAGACCCATTAGGAGCTCCCTCTCCCCTTACTCCTCTCTCCTGGGATGATGTATCTGTGTTGGTGGCCCTTGCTAGCAAGTCCGCTATGCTCTGCCCTGCCAGGTCCATGTCTGGTGCCTTGGGCGGCATCCAATGTGGGCAGCATGCTGTGCCGCAGCCCCGTGCATCATCGGCCAGAGGCACTTGTATCTTCCCCAGATGCCTGATTACATATTGCAGAGACCTTTGGGGAAGCGGTGATGCCTGCAGCTCCTTGCTCACTGACTGCCCGAGCTGGGTTTGCCCAGAGGACCAGGCACAGGCTGGAAGCAGGAAGAAGGAGCTGGGCACCACCAGCTCCTGCCCATTATTGCCATTTGCCCCCCTCCCCTTGCGCAAGCCCCATGTTTATCTCGTGGTGCCGATGGAAGTGAGCATGTTGGGGTCCGTCCCACAGGTGTGGGGGGAGATGCTGTCCTGGTTACTCATTGAGGTTTGGTGAGTGTCTTGATCAGAGAGAAGGATCCAATGAGAGCCGTCTGGCTCCTGCATGGAGTTAGGGACTGGACTGTGGCATGGTTTTGACTCTTGGGACAACACATGGGGTGTCCCTAGCCCTGCACAGGGGCCCGACACTGGGAGTGGGGCTGGGGCTGGCTGTCACCCACACCACCCTGTGGCAGCCCAGACTGCAGCCCTGTGCCCATCACTGCAGCCTGTGGCTTCTTTTCCATTGGTGTCCCTTGCTTGTTTGAAGAGGCAGGAGCCCAAGGGCCCTCTGAGGCATGTGCTCTTGGTGATGATGTCCTATGTGCTGGCTAGCATAACTTGGCCTTCCTCGGGGGCTGTTGGCATTGAGACGTTGTGGCCCTTGCATACTCCACCCACAGTCTCATGAATGCTGAAGAGGCTTCCAACACCATCCAGCTGGGAAACATGCTGGGCTCTTCTTCCAGAGGATGGCAGAGCTGTTTGGGCTATTGCCCCACACCGCTTCTCCTGGAGGTGGCTTCAGAGGGGTCTCATCTGTTGTTGGGTGCTTTGTTATGTGTGGGATTGAGCCTGGTAGGACTCATCCCTCTTCCCCTGCGAGACGCTGAGAGGTCCTTGCTGGTGCCGCTCTCTTGGGGACAAGGTTGTTCAGCGTGGCTGGGTGGCAGCAGGGTGCTTCCTATGTGTCCTGAGCAGCTCCCAGGCCCTGTGGCCCCAGGCCCAGCCAGCTCACTCCCTGACCCATCTGCTGGCCGGGCTCCTGTCCGCTGGGCGTCTGCCCACCCACGGCAGGGACGGTGGGGGCTGGCAGCGAGGGCCACGACGTGCTGGGCCGTGCCAGCTCACCGCGGCCCGGCCATTGTGCTCGGTGCTGGCTGCAGGGGAAGTTGGGGGCCCCGCCATTGTGCCGGCCGTGGCGCGGGGACGCGGGAACAATGGCCGAGCTGTTCTGCCAGGGAGGGGGGGCCAGCAGCAGGGGGACCCCGTCTCCCTCCTTCTGGCATCCCAGCATTTGCCGGCAGGCTGGAAACCTTGGGATGTGTGGCGGCAACGGGGGATGCTGAGCCTGGGCTGGATCTGTCCCGAGGCCAGTGACCAGGATGCAGGGCAGGGGTGGGAGCGGGGGGTGTGGGCATGCAGCCCTGGTGCCGCGCGGCTGTGCCGGACCCGACCTAACGTCTTGTCCCTTCTTCTTCTATCCCCCTCCCTGTCTCTCTTCCTTTCCAGAAGGTGATGCTTCCTACAGGAGCCGCGTTCAGATGGTTCCAGTAGGAATGGGAATCCCAAAGCTCTGTCATCCAAGTGCAATGTCACTGCTTGCTTGTGTTGTCTCAGGCAAGGGATTTTTGGCTGAAATGAATGGATGCACCTGTGTCTCTTTAGAACCAAAAATATTTTCTCGCAAATCTCATTCCTGTTTTTATAATTTTTTTTTTGCGTTCGTTTTAACATCTTCGAGTCCTAGTCAGACATTTAACTGCTTTTCAAATAAAAATAATTAAAAGAAAAAAACAATGGATCTGTAAAGTACCAAGACTTAATAGACAGAGTATGGACAATCAGTTTCTTTCTGTGTTTTGGTGTTGATGTTGTTTATGTGTGAAAGATGCAGTACTTGTGTAGGGAATGTAAATTTACAGTAACCTTTTAAAATCTAGTTACTAATAAGCACTACTGTAATTTAGCACAGTTGTTTAATTGCACCCTCATTTATACTTTTTATTTGATTCTTTCCCATCATACAATAGAGTGGATAGTTTATAGAATGCCTCAACTTCATGTTTATAAATGAGAATATGTTTAAAGCGATGTAGTATCCCTTTTCCTAGCCATTCACCTATGTAAGTTTAACCCGCAAGAGGTTCGGTATAAAAGGTGGAAGAAAACAACTGCTACACAACTGGCAGTCTTTGAAAAAAGAAAAAATAATTAAAAACAAAAAAGAAAAAATGTCAATGTTAGTTTATTAATATAGAACAAGAAACACTGCATACAGAAAAACCTCCTAATTGCAACGGTTTACTCCTAGAAGTAATTTTTGTAAACTTACTGAAGTTAAAATCAAAATAAAAATAATACTGCAGGACCTGTGCTGAAGCAGTTACAAAAAGTGATATTTCTCTCCTGTTCAGATCCCCGTCTCCCCAGCTCTCTCTACATCATTAAATTGAAATGCTGTTTGTAATGTTTTAGCGATCCAGGCTGTTTTTGTGAATAAAATGAATGCATGTTTTGTGTCATGATTTACAGCTTTGTTATTTCTCTCCCACCCCTTTTTCCAGCCATCCAGGCCCCCCAGTGCCGATGGCAGCTGGTCCCCCCGCCAGCCTTTGCCTGCCCGTACCCCGTCCCACCACTGCTGCCTGCCAACTGCAGGGGACCTTGCTGGTGCCGGTGCCGGAGCATGGCGGCGGCTGGCCCGGGTGGGACAGCGTGATGTGCTGAGCTGGAGTCACCCCGGCTGCTAAATCCGCACGGTTAATCCTGGCAGCGGCTGGGCTAAGCCAGCCCCAGCTCTTCCTGGGGATATTTCCCAGTTTGACCTGCCGGGAGTTTTACCAGGTAGCGTGTCGCCGTTTGTTTTGGTAAGACAGTATCAACAACGCACCCTTGAGAATCACGGTGAGGCTCATTTTATCAGGACAAGTCCAAAACAAGCTCCTGAAGGTGGGTGAGCTCAGCAGGCTGAGTGCCCGATGCTTTCCAGCCGGGCCCGGTGCCTGTGTGGTGTCAGCGGGAGCCACTTGGGGTGGGGGGAACGTTGGATGGGCTCAGCCATGGACAAGCTGGAGGGGTTGTGGCTGGTGCTAGGGGTGCTGTGCTCAGCATTGCACTGGGCATATGGGCTGTGTGCCCCCTGCCAGCCCCCGCGAGGGGCTTCTGGACACATGGGCAAGGCCATCCCAGCTTATGGGTAGAGGCAGATCTGCCTGGAGCCAGCAGTGCCAGCTCTGCCTTCCTGCGGTGAGGTAGCGAGAGCCTTTGTCCCTGGCTCCAGCCAGCGTTTGGGCCAGCATCTGTTGACCAGATGTGCGCCTGGAGGAGAGGGGGAGTGACGGCGGTGCGTGGGCTCCGTCCCTGCTGGGCAGCGACCTGCCAGGACTGAGCAGAAAGTCCTTGGGGAAAACCACCCCAAAATGCCTTTTGCAGCAGCCTCACACCCACCCGCCCCAGTGGCTCCTGGGCATTTGGAACCTGGCCTGGGCACCTGGGACATGCCAGCGGCCAAGCCCGGTGGTGCTTGTGGGAGCGACTGGAGCTCACAGCGATGGTGGTGCAGCTGGGCCAGCATGGTGAAGGACAAAGCTCAAGGCCTGCAGGGACGGGTGGACCCTGCTCACACCCCAGGAGTGCTCTGGTGTGTGTCATGCCCAGCCTGTGCACCGACGGGTGGCACTGGCAAGGGGCTGTGGGGAGCTGGTTCCCAGTTTGTGCTGCTCAGGCAACAGCCGAAATCACTTAGCAGGAATGTGGCGGTGGGGGGGTGTTATGGGAAAAAGGAGTCTGGCTGGTATTTTTATGACTGTGGCTAATGGTTGGGGCTGTGTGAACACACAGTACTGGCACCTGGGGGGGAAGCAGCCCCTGACCCACACTGGGAGAGCGTCCTGGGGAGTGGCACACAGACCCCCTCCCCAGGGCTTTCCAGCCCCAACACCCTGCAGGAGCTGCATGGCGGGGTGCTGCTTCATCCCACCAGCCCCCACAGGGCTGTTACCCCCAGTCTGGCCACGTCACCCCCAACAGGGCTGTGCTGGACGCTGTGTGTGCAGCATGAGGGGCTGCTGTTGGTACAGGCTGGTGCTTGGTGAAGTGCCATCGGGGCAACTGCAGACATGGCAAACCCTGCTGTGCCACACTGCTTCTCTGCTGTCTGTTCCCTCAAGGGACAGCAGTGTCCCCAACTCTGCTTTTCCCCCGGGAAGCCACAAGGCACAGGGCATGTGTCCCCCATCACCCCCATGGGCATCACATCTGCTCGGCACATTGTGGCAGCCCAAATGCTCCCAGGAGCAGCATGGGGCAGCACCCAGCCCCTGTGGGCAGGGATGTGCGGCTGCTGAGCGCGGTGCTGCTGCCTGTACAGACAGGGTCAGAAGCCATGCCCTGCCACAGCCCCTGCCTTCACTACCACCCCAAGCACAGTGCTGCCAGTGCCTGCATGCTCCTCCAGCCTGGGCATCAGCAGGGACCAAGGGCAATGGCAGGGACTGTGGGCTCCTGCGTGGACCATGGGCATTAGCAGGGAAGGTGGGCACCGGCAGGGGAGGGGAGTGATAGTGGGGCGTGTGGTGCTTGCAGGGAGGACGTGGGCATTAGCAGGGGTCAAGGAGAGCCAGGGCTTCCCCAGAGGGGTAAACAGGATTGGGAGAAAGGAAGGAACCAGAGAGGGTGGGATTCAAACCCTACCTGTGAGTGGGATGGGGTGGTGGGGAGGTGGGAGATGGGGTGCTGGGGCTGCGAGGTGGCCCCTCCACAGTACTTCTAGCTCACCCCCATTCTGGGCTGCACCTGTGCCTCCCAGGGTTGTGTAGGTGGGGACACACCTTACCAACAAGCCCTACCTAATGAGCTCTTGCCCAGGCAGGCAGGACCTCAGGCATTCCCTGAAGGTGAAGTCCATCCTTCTCTCCATCCTCTCTACCACGATCAACTGCAGTGCCACTGTTGGGCACAGCCCCTGTGCTGGGCTGTCCCTACTGCCTGCCCAGCTGCTGGTGGAGAAGTGGCACCTGCCAGGGCTGCTGTCCCCAGCCAGGGTGGCCACGGGCAGCCAGGTGTCACAGGGGGCATGGGGTGATGATAATGAGCTCAACATGGCACTGAGAGAGAACCCTGGGTGCTACCAAAAGGGCTGGCCTGAGGTTGCTCTTAATTAATGTCCTCATTAAACAAAGTTAGCAGAAGGGCAACAAAACCTGCCTCTGGCCCTAGGGCATGCTGTCACAGAGGGCACAGCCATGTCTGAATCTCTGCTTGGCCTTGGTAGCTCTGCATGGGAACGTGCCAGCAAGTTATGACAGGAGAGGACAGACCCTGGTGTGGGGCTGGTGCAGCGGCACAGCGGCGATGCCAGTGGTGGTTTGTGTGGTGGAACTGGCCTGATTCAGAAGACAGTATCCACAGCCCAGAGTCCAGGATGAGCTGCAGCGGAGCTCATGGCAGGAGCTGCAACCTCTGTGCTGGTACCAGAGGCATGTCCTGTCCTGCCACAGGGGAATCCCAGCATGTTGAGGGGTGCTGGGCTTGGCTTCAAGGTGTCTTCCATCCCTCTCTGCAGCAGAACCCACTGCTTCTGCTGTGTTGTGTCACAGCCTGGTGGGGTGGGCTGGCAGCTGCCTTGTCCCGCTGTCCTCTGGGCTGCAATTAGCAGCCTGACCCTGGGCTGACCCGTTCCCCGGCGCGGGGATGGGGCAGGATGCAGGAAGTGCCGAACAAAATGTGCTTCAGCTGAGCCGGATGGCAGGCTTGCCGCGAGTGCCGCTGGCCAGGCGTGACCTCCCAGCCAGCAGCCTGCTCCCGCTGCTGGGCAGCCACGCTTCCCACAGGGGCTCTGACCTATGGCGGAGGGGCTGGTGGGACAGTGAGGAGCTGGGGTCTTGGCAAGGGGGGCTGCAACATCCTTGGTGGTGGGATGGGAACTTCCAATGAGCATGGAGTCCTGGTTGCTGCTAGGTGCTACAGTGGTTCATCCTGACGGCAAGAGCGTGGTAGCGGGTTGGGGTGATGGAATCTGCTCAGGGTTGCTTGATAGGGACGCTGCACAGCCTGGGGGGACCATGAGGCCAAGGCAGGGTCTGGCCAGCTCCCATGCCAGGCATTAGAGACATCTAGCATCCCCTGCACAGCTGGGCCACGTGTGGATGCTCCCCAGAGTGTCCTGGTGCCGAGCTGATAGCAGCTTGGTTGGGGCTTTGGCAGCCCCACCGCAGCAGGGCATGACTGACACAGATCTGCTGGGGGTAACTTTCTCTCACGAGCCATGGGCAGCTGTGGGGGATGCTCCCCACCACACAACTGGCTTTGCTCATGCTGTCTGATCATCTTCAAGGCTGCAGCCTGGGGCTGCTGGGCCAGCTCGGATGGGAGCATTGATCTAAATAAATGTCCTCCAGTTCAGCTTCCTACAGCTGCCCAGGTGACCTTCCCTGTGTCACATGCCTCCTGGGAGATTTCCAGACCACTTTTTAGCTCTGGCTGAAGTTCTTCTGAATAGTTGCACAATTTTCAAATTCAAGCTAAGGATCTCTCATCTCTTTGTAGCTGCTGCACTGGGAATGAGCACTGTGTTGGCTTCTTTCCCCAGAAACTGCCTGTACTGAGGTGTGGGACAGGGGAGCAGGAGGGTCCCACCAGGACTCTGGGATGCTGTGCTCATCACTGTCTCCATACCAGAGCAAGCCTGAAAAGGGCTTTTCTCAAGGAAGAGGAACCATGGGCCCTCTTATCACCTGAAGGCTTGTCTTCCACATCACTTTATCTCTGGGACTTCCAGAATTCCTGAACTACCACCATGTATTGAGATCTTCCTGTGCCTGAGCTGGGACAAGAGGATGTTTACACAACAGCATCCTTGGAAAGGATCCTGTAGATGGGAGCTAACACCCATTCCTGCATCTCACCAGCCCACCCTGGGCTGAGCTGGGTCCCCAGCAAGGCAAAGCTGTAGCTCCAGTGGCTGAGCGCCCTGGCTCACCACCCTGCTGCGGTCTGCAGGAGGTTGGGGACTTTGCTGCAACCATCACTAGATGGTTTCTGTAGCTGGAGCTGCACAGAAACTGATCGAGGTCCTCCTGCCCTGGGGACTGGTGTGTGACCGGACCTGGTGCCCTGCAGCATCTCAGCGGTACTGCCTCCGTGGAGGAAGCTGTCTTGGTCTGGGGCCTCAGCTCCCATCCCTGCACCTTGTAGAGTGAATGACTGCTGGCTTGCACAAAGGAGGATGCCTTCTTGCATCCCCAGCTCCTTCAGCCCCAGCAGGGACCCCAGCCTCCAGCACCCCATGGCTGTGGGCAACAAGGACTTCATAGCCTGGTTGAGCCGTGATGTCCCTCTTTTTAATCGAGAACAATGCCTGATTATTCCTGATGAGCACATAGGTGCTCCTCAATTCAAGCCATGCTGTGGCTGCTCTGCTCTTCCAGCCAGTGTCTGCTGGCTGCAAAGCCCACGCCAAGCCGCGGCAGCTCCTGCTTAATTGGGGACTCGCTGCTGTGCCAAGGCTGGTTTCAGCACTGCGTCAAGATGTTTTAAGGCCAGAGCAGTCAGGATTTGTGAGAAATAGGTCGGCCTGTGACAGCAGAAGGAGGCTACTCAGTGCAAGATGCCGTGTTATTGGGCAGAGGAGGGAGCGGCTGGTACGGCATTAGCCTTCAGCCTTTGGCTGACAATGGCTGAATGACAGCAGCTGAGTAGGGGCTTAGCAGAGGTGACAGGTACCAGTGCAAGCTAGGGGGTTGCTACCTGGAACCTACCTCCCCCTTGGCCAGACACTGGTGACGCATCAGTCTGGGGTTTTATGTCTCCCCCTCACCAAAGTGCCACAAGTGGACACAGTGCTTGTGAAGGTGGCCAGCTGGTCCATGGGTAGTGGGAACGCAAGACCAAGCTGCCCTGTCCTTCCCTCCCAGCCAGTCCTGCAGTCCTCCTTGTGCCTCTGAGCCAGGGCTGGAGGATGAGGCACCCACAGGGCAGAAAGGATGCTCTGCCCTCTCTTGCCTTGTCTTTGCGACCCTTGGGCTGGCTTCTCCTCCAGCTGGCTGGGCTGGACACCACGCCCCAAGTCTGTCTCATCGCACAGCTGCCTCCCCCTGAGCCCAAGCAAGGCTGGGGCAGGCCTGCTGGGGGTGGAGGAGATGCTGGGCTCTGTATCGTGGGCAAACCCATGAGTCAGCAATTGCATAGAGCAGGTTATACTAAACCCAGGAAGGGTATAAAAACGGGCAAGCCTGGATGAGACCTCCCAAATGATTAAGTTCCTTCTCTTCCATGTGGCAACTGGTGCCACCTACTTTCTGTCCATGCTGGGTCTCCTCCTACTGGTTGAAGAGGAACAGTGGCCAGGGTGTTTCACAAGGCCACCTGCTGCCATGAGGGTTCCCCATGGACAAGAACAAGATGGCAGGACAATCTCCCCCTCTCTTTCCTGCACGTGCCATAAACCAGTATCATTTTGTCCCAGGTTTCTGCATCTCCTCACCTGCTCTTGCCATTGTGGGGAAATCCTCTTCTCTTGTGGGACATGGGTGCGGGCAGGTGGGCAATGCCAGTGCCTGATTGCCTTCTGGTTGTGCTGGCTGGGACTACAGCAATACAAGGCAGCCAAGCCCACCGCCAGGAGCCGACGGCTAGGGCCTCGATGAGGACACCCTGCTTGACCTTTACAGTCATTAATTTCTGCATTTTACCTCACTTGCTGGCCCTGTTCTTTTTAAAGCTCCATCTGTTCTGGGTAATGATACCTCCAGCAGTGGCACAGCCATGACCCTCCCCACCTCCAGCAGATGTAGTTTGCCAGCGTTGGGAGCAGACCAGCCAGGAGACCGCTGCCCATGAAGGCCCTGCAGCTTCTGTACCTCTCTCCTGCAGAGCTGGATTGTTCTGGACCCCAGCAGTGAGCAGGAGCACTTGGCATAGCTCAGCATCTCTCAGCTGTGCCCTGCAACCCCTGAGATGCTCCTGCTCCTGCAGTGGTGGCATTACGAGCACTGGCATTCTTCCACCTTGCCACTGTGGGCAGAGATCTCCCATTGCCTGTGCCTAAGAGGTGCGCTTTGCCCACTGAAAGGGCAAGGTCAGTAAAGCCAGAGGCTTTGCTCTAGGTTTTTCCTGGTGCTTTTAACCTGGAGTGGGTGGGGTGAAAGCAGCCTGGGGCAGAGCCCATTTCTGTGCTCCCCACTGCCCGGGGTGAGGCATGGAGTGCAGGCACTGGGCTTGCACCGAGCCCCATCTCCTGCCTGCTCTGCCTGGCCTGGAGGGCTCCCACCAGCAGCATGGTTCGGTTCGCTGCCTTGTGGTAAGTCCTGACGTTTCTCCAATGAGACAGCCGCAGGGGGAGGTACAAGTTGACTTTACCACAAGTACGTGCATGTGTGGTGAGGGCTCCCTGCCCCCTCAGCTCCAGTCCACGAAGCACCTAAGCTAACTGGTGGCCCTTGCCATCTCTCCTGGAGCCCGATTCAGTCACAGTTCCTTGCAGAATAAGCAGGAGCATGGCTGGGGGGCTGAGCTGCAGGGCAGCTGAAGAGGCAGTGGGGGCTTGGGAGAGACCGAGCTGAGGGAAGGAGCCAGGGCACGGCAAGACACGAGGGGTTGGGGACTGCACAGGGAAAGAGAAAATGCTTGTTCTTTGGGCAGAGGGATGAGTGAAAAGGGCAGGAGAAGAGGCAGGACATGGGACACAGTGGGGATGGGAGTCCTTGGAAAAAACACAATCTGTTGGGTGCCCCCACATCCTACCTGGTCCCATCATGAGATGGGTGGTTAGGGACCCAGGACACCGTAATTAAGCCCCAGCCTGCAGGACAGGCGGTAAGGCTGAGCTGGGCCCTCCAGGGTGGGCAGTGTGGGGTCTGCCGAGGGTTGAGGGATGTCCACAGACATCTCAGCTGACGGGTGCTGACCTGCTTGCACCCTGGAGAGGGTCTGCAACCTGAGTCAGCTCTCCAGCACAGTGCAGAGCTGCCAACTCTGTCCTTCCACCTCCATTTTCTTATGTCTCCAGACAAAGTGACCGTTTATCCGCTTGGATTTCAAGCTGTGTGCACAGCCCTGCACTCACCCCTTTGGCTGGACACCGGGACAAAGAGGAATGCAACCAGGCAGGTTTGTGCAAACACAGGCACTGCATGGTCCCCCTTGGTCTTTAGTCTGGTAAGCAAAATCAGCATCTAATCCAGATCAAACAGGACTTTAGCTCCTGTCAAAGGACTGATCCCCTATTCTGCCCAGGCTGTGGTATTTAAAGGGACATGGCCAAGTTAAGTACAGCTGGAAACAAAGGGTTCGTGAAAATAATCATAATAATAAAAAAACCAACAAAAGCTGGGAAGGATTGGTGGGAAGAGAGATTGTAATGAAATATAACTGCCAAAGAAAACTGGTTAATGGAGACATCTCCCTGGAGCATTTGAATCCTCAGGTAGTGGAGGAGGAAAGAGATAAGTGAAACCACTCAGAAATCAGCAGCAAAATGGACCAGCCTGTTCCTGGATCAGGGCAAGATCTCCTCTCCTCTCCTCTCCTCTCCTCTCCTCTCCTCTCCTCTCCTCTCCTCTCCTCTCCTCTCCTCTCCTCTCCTCTCCTCTCCTCTCCTCTCCTCTCCTCTCCTCTCCTCTCCTCTCCTCTCCTCTCCTCTCCTCTCCTCTCCTCTCCTCTCCTCTCCTCTCCGCTCCTCTCCTCTCCTCTCCTCTCCGCTCCTCTCCTCTCCTCTCCTCTCCGCTCCGCTCCTCTCCTCTCCTCTCCGCTCCGCTCCTCTCCTCTCCTCTCCTCTCCTCTCCGCTCCTCTCCTCCTAGATGCAATGCATAATTTGTTAATTTGATTTCCAGCCTTCGATGGGAGCAGCTCCTGGCTGCCCTGGTGCCAGGCAGTGGTGCTGCACATCCCCACGAGTGCCAGGGTGCCTCCGTGGGCTGGCACAGCCCTGCCATGCCGCAGCCCCCAGATAGGATTTAGCCACCCGACTTCTCCTGACCTTAATAACTGGCGCTGACTTAACTGGGAGTCTGGTGGCTAAATCCTGTGTGAGTCTGGAAGTGTAGGAGTCAGTGTCACAAGTAATTTATTCCACACATCTCTCAGCCTCCTAAACCTGGGGAGCCCAGTTCTTCACACAGATCCCGGTGCTGCCACAGCCCCCGTTGAGGAGATCTACAGCAGCCTCTCTTTGTACCTGGCTTTCTCCTTTTTCCCCTTTCTCTCACAGCTGCTGGTTTGCCCAGGCTGGAGAGCAAAGCTCTGCTCAGTCCGTTCTCCCAGTCCAGGAACAGGCACCATCTAGACCCAGGCAAAGCCCCCACTGCACACAGCACTGTGGAGCATCCTTCTAGCTGTGGACAAGTTCCAGGACAGCCACCTCCAAAGAGGGGAAAGATGTCCAGAAAAATGTGACTGGAATAGGTACAACCCCTGCAAGCAAGGTCTGGCTCACACATGAGTGCTGCACATGGATGCTGCATCCTGGGGTCCTCAGTCTTGCTCAGTGGGTGCTGTGGGCCTAGTGCGGCTTTTCTGCCTCATCCCAAATTGCTGCTCTGGTGTGTTTACATTGGAAGACCAGAGGAAACTCTTCAGCTGGGCTCTGCAGTGCTCGGGCTGGGTAAATGCAGGGTAGTAATGCCCACACAAAGGGAGCCAAGAATGAGAGGGCAAGGCGGTCCTTCTCTGCTGGACACGGTGCATGGCAGCCTTGCCTGAGCCTTTCCTGGAGCTTCTGGCCGTGTTCAGAGCCAAAGTGCTGGAGGCAGGCGGGACCCCCCATGGATACAGGCTCCTGGGCAAGGGTGTCCAGCCCAAGCACCCCATTGCTGCCCAGCCGTGGCAAGTGGCCAGCACCTGGGGGTGCAGTCCCCTGTCCTCACAGCCACCACATTTCTCACATCCACATCCTTGGCTCTGCTCTCCATTGTGACACATGTGGCTGCTGCTCCCTGCACATCTCATTATGGATGCGAGACCAAACCGAACCCAATGGCCTAGGCCACTCCCTAGTGCAGCCATGTACAGACTACCCCCTCTGCTTCAGCATCTGTTCAGGTGGCCTTTGCCAGCAACCTCTGCCGTGCCACAGGGATGCCAAGGGCCTCAGTCACCGCGGGAGCATGGGCACGGGCAGGTAGGAGAGCTCTGTGGGCAGGGGAGCAGGTGCAGGCAGCAACCAGCAGGAGCTTGCTGGCGGGCTGGTGGGAGGTTTGTCAGCTGGGGCTGGCTGTCGATCCTGCTGCCTGCAGCACGGGACGGACCTTTGTGGCTGGAGAGTTCAAGCTGGGTTACAGCCGCTGCTGCAGTCTGAACATCATATTCATATTCCAGTCGCATTTTTTTTGGCATCTTTTCCCTTCTTTGGAGGTGGCAGAGATCCAGGAGGGCAGAGTAAAGAGGGAAACAGACCTAACTTGATATCTCCCTGCTGCTCTGGCTGTCTCAGAGGAGTTTGCCAGTTGTCCCGAGTCGTGTCTGAGCTGAGCAGAGCTGAGCTGACACCAGCACAACCTGGACAGTTGCATTTGCTGCCTGGGATCCTTTTTATTCCTCCTGCTAAAGAGGAATCAGGCCACAACCTGTCCTACCTCAGTTAGACAAGTGCTGCTGGCCCAGGCAGGGGTGGACATGCCTTTGCTGCCCAGCACAAGACAGCTGCGAACCCAACAGCAGCTGCAGGGAGCTGGGGACCTCACCTGAGGCTTGCCCTCTGAGGCCCTCCTGAAGGGCAGGTGCAGGGCTGGCAGAAAATGCTGTGGCAAACACAGCCATGTTAGGATGTGAACACTCTTGAGTTTTTTGGCCTTGTCCTGGTCCCCCTGCAGGTTTCCGTGGATTTGTTCGGTCCCAGTGAGGTTTGCTTGCCTTCACTTGGTAGCCCTGCTGGGAAATTAAATCCTTCTGACAGCAGAAGGTCCTGGAGGAAGCAATTCTCTCTGCAGCACCCATGTATGAAGGGCCATCATCACCTCCATTTGCCCCAAGGAGGGAGCCAGGGGGGTGCACTAGCATGGGCGTTGCAGTGGCTAGGTGTGAAGCAGGTGAACTAGCACTAGAGTTTGAACCATCCTGCCTGTAGAGCTTTCAAATCTGGCACAGAGAGAATAGGGCAAAAAAAGCAAGAAAGAAGAGAAAACACAAACATCCCAATTCCACCTTGCAAAGTCCTTGAGCCGCACATCACCAGGGCTGGCAGCATCTCATACGTATGTGCCCTGCCTGTGTGCCTTCCTAGGCACCGGCTGTGGGGCACCGTGGTGCTCGGACCTTTGGTGGCCCCGCCACAGCTGGGCCCTGGGCTGCCCTCTGCTCCCTGCCGACTGCTCCGCCAGAGGAGCCCAGTTTTCCAGAGGGTGAGCATATTCTGTGGCATTGGCAGTTTGCAAACTAATCTGCAAACAACCGTTTCCAGAGGCTGATAATTCACCCAAATGTGTGTGCAGGTCCTCGGGAAATGGAGCAGCCCCGTCTGGGCCCAGCGCAGCCATCTCCTTCCTGATTTCAGGCGAGGCAGTAGGAAAGCTACATGGTCCTGCTTGATGAACAAATGGTGTTCTCAGAAATGAGCATGTGCTTAAATTTTGGAGAGAAAAATTTAGTCGGACTGATCCACAAAGCATGGAAAATTTCAAGTGGGCAGTTGATGTGTGGCAAAAAGTGTACTTGGGCTGTGAGAATAAGTGGGGTTGTATTGTTTTGGCTGTTAAAGCAAAAACCCAGGGGAAAGAAATCACTTTAGGTCAACCAGAAATTAACTGTTCTAGATATTCTTTCTGTAACAAAAAGGCACTGCTTGGACAGGAAGAGATACATGGTTTTATCCACTACTGATATTAACTACATTTCTAGACAAATTACAAGCAAAAAGTTGCAAAGTTCTTCTAAAACCACAGAAGTCGAAAAGACCCACTTCTCTTATTCCAAGATAACAGATGCTTCTTGTCCTTTCAAATGGAGCCCAAATTCACAAATAATTGTAGTCTCTCTGAAACTAGAGATTTCAGTGCATAAATTATTAGTGTGACCAATTCCAACCTGGCCACCTAGTTGGAAGCTACGGATGGATCCATGACAGGTTCTGCTCTTCCTACACCATCACCCAGAGGATGCAAAGCACTGAGTAACCTTTCTTTTGTGTGCTGCTACAGCCCTGATGGGCAATACTTGGTGGGACAGCTGGCAGGGCAGCCACAGTCCTCCAGCCAGGACCAGGGCCTGACTTGCTTCTGGCGGGTAGTGCACCCTGCTGGCTTGGCCCATGGATCTGCTTCTGGAGCTGAGAAGTAGAGACAGGGTTGGTTATAAACTTGCAGCACTGGCTATGGCTCTGGCTGATGGAGGAAAGGGTGAAGGACCCCCCTGGGAACGTGTTAGGGTATGCAGTTCATGATACCACTGCTTGTCCCGCCTGGAATGGACATCTCCACTGTGGCACAGGTCCCAATAGAGACACCTCATTCCTTTGCATGCCCAACTTCCCTGCTCACTGCCAAAGCAGCCTGCAAGCAGGCAGGACCCTGAGTAGGTCAGCACCTCAGGAGGCCACTGACCCCCATGTCCCTCTGGAGTAGGATTTTCAGCCTAATTTCTGGGTCTCTTTTGGCAGGGTGTGGTTCTGAGCTCCCTAGGGGCTCTCACCCAGGCAGGATCCGGCCCACTGGGGAAAAGCACCTGCACTCCCTCTCCCCGTCCTGCTGGCTCAGCTGTGCAGGCTGCAGGGCTGCCTGCCTTGCCCGGGGTGAGGTTTGCCCAGGGAGTCCCATTAGTTCTTTCAGATGGTGCCTCTAGGCCTTCCTTGGGCAGGACCAGCACTGCTTGGGGTGTCCTCCAGGCTGGAGCAGCCTCTTGCCCCATCCCCTGCCCCAGGGAGCTCTCATCACTGCCCTGCTTCCTTGGCACCGGTTATTCGAGTGGATTTGGAAGCAAGACAAAATTGCAGTGGGAAGAAATCATCGTGCGGCTCTGGTGGGAAAAGATATTATCCTGCGTTGCTAGCAAGACTGGCTGTCGGCAGGTAGAGCCCGGAGGAGAGCTGTGTCGCAGAATGATTGCTGATAAGATGCTGGGTCCTGCTCCAATGGCCTCGGGAGAGGGAAGCGCTGCACCGTGAAGCTATGGAAAGGGACAGACTGGATGTGGAGGGTGCCGGGTATGCCCGGCCGCTGTGTGTGCACGCCCGCCGGGAAGCGCGCGGCTGCGGAACAGTGATGCAAAAGTCGCTCCATTGGAAGCAGCTGCCCCCCACCGCCCCCCCTCCCTGGCCCCCCGCTCTGCCTTTGAGTCACCTCTGCGGCGTGACGGCTGCATCCGCCTCGCGTGAAGGTCACGGTTAAAAGCATTGGCCATGGCTAGGCGCGGAGGTGGGAGAGGCGCCGCAGAAGTCGCATCGCGTTTGAAGGAGTTGCGGCCAGGGCAAACCTCCCCAACGTGCCCTTCGAGGAAGGGGGCTCCAACAGCCTTTCATTATTTGCCAAGAAACGTAAGCCCAGAGGTCCGTGAAATTGTCAGGATGTGTGAAATCAGGCACCGCCGGGCAGCTCTCCTGCACGACCATTTTAAATATTTAACATGTTGATTATACAACGTTTGTATGGAAACGCTGGTGTGGGCCCAGACCTGGGGCTTCGGTGCGGGGGGGTGGTGGATGTGGGATTTGGCCACCCTGCCCTGGGCTCCTGGCAGCTGCCGCAGTGCCGGTGGTGGGGGGGCGGCGTGGGGGCAGCGGGGAGGCTGTGCGGGAGGCACTCAGGCGGTGAGCCACTCCTGCTTGGGAGCCTCAGAGTGACAAACGCGCTCAGGAGCAGGAATTCATTCCTGTAAATATGTTTGCATTATTTATTTTAAGCATTTTTATAAATCATAATAGGAGAGACATCTGCTGTTAAAACTGCAAACTGCATTCATGCCTAGGGCAAGGCGGGAAGAGGCTTTTCCCCGGGAAAGCTTGGCAAACTTTGGGGAGCACCACAGGTTTGGGGAAGTGTGGTGGGGAAATGTGCGGGGGCATTTTCCTGGCGTGGGTTAAACACCCAGCCTGCCCACTCCTTCCTGGGGTCTTTATTTAAATGCCTACAGTCCTCACCGCCTCCTCCAGCCCTCTCGCTTTTGACACCTCTTTATATGAAGCTTTATCATGAGGATGGCATCTTGCTCTTGCTTTCCTGACAGCCAAAGAAGCCGGGACTAAAACACTCTGCACCTCTGCTGAGATACACCAGTGCGTGTCGATATCGGTAGGTCTTGTTTCCCTTAGGTGTGGCAGGGGGGCCGGAGGGGGAGCCGGCACCCCTCTGCAAGCAGGGCTCTCAGTTGGTGGCACAGCATACAAAAACCTCCCCTCTCCCTGAGCCCAGCAGCGTTTGCAGGCCCCCGTAGCCAAGAGCTTCTGGAGACGGCAGCGGCTCATTCTGGGTGAGGGGAGGAAGCTCCGGGTGACTCTGACTCACGGCTTCGCAAGATTAATTGCTGGGCGTTGCAGGAGGTTTATCACTGCCACCCCGGCTCGCTGCATCTCACCTCTCGCCGCAGCTGCCGGCTGGCTTTGCCTGCCATGATGCTGCCCAGGGAGCTGGGGCCAGGAGGAGCCCACCGGCACCCTTCTCCGCCCGGCGTGCCTCGGGTGTTGTGGCAGAGCTGGCATGTCACTGCAAGGGGGTGGTGATGGTGTATTCCCTCCCCGCTGCACACCTTGGAGGTACCCCCATCCATCATCTTGGGTGCCCCAGGGTGCAGGGAGTCCCAGATCTGTTGTTTGGAGGGGTCGCATCATCGTCTGCTTCATTTCACTGTCCCCTTGAGGCAAACGTTGTTCGAGTTGAGCTCTCGCTGCCAGGCTTGGCTCCTACCCACCTTGCAGTGATGCCCACCGTGGGAAGCTGGTGGCAAATCCACTCACCGGGGCTCATCCAGACTTCCCCTCCATCCTGATGTCCTCAGCTGTCCGGTCCTCCAGCACTGACAAGCTCTGCAACTGTGATGAACAAAATCTTTTGCATAATCAATAATTAATGTCTGGGGTTTCCAAGCAGCTAATTAATCTCTGGGTGAATCATGAAAAAAAAAATATTTAGAATAAATGTAAGTGTTTTCAAGCCAGGTGAGCCACTGGTTCATGCTCAACCCAGGCTCTTCTGTCAACCTGCATCCTTTCCAACCATCCCTGGAGAGCTTCTTGCTCCAGTGATGCTATTCATTGCCAGGGAGTGGACAATATTGACCATAAATATTTGCCTAATGAGATCATATCTGCTTTCCAGTGTATGCAATGAGTGACCTCAAAAGGCCTGGTGTCCTTTGGGTGAGCTTGCAAAGAGCTTAATTGTCTAACTGAGTCTCGCAGCTCAGGAGGTGGGCTGCACTGGGCTTGTGTGGTGGGGTCAGGTCAGTCCCAGCCGTGCTGTCCCAGGTCAGAATGGGAACACGAGAGTCAGGGAACAGACCTTTGCTGAGGCACATCAAAGTATCCAGTCCTAGTGCTCCCACCCAAAAGCTGGGAAATGCAGCACATGAACTGCTCAAGCTCCAGGTTTAGGCAAAGATTTGAGACGATTTCTCTGGCCACTGGTTTCAAATTCAGGGAATACCACAGGCTTCATCCAGTGAAACACCCCACTCCAAATAAGCTCCTGCTTGAGAAACCTCCACCAGTTTCACCATGAGCTCCAGCAACAGCTGCGCTCAGGTACACCAGCCCTCGGCCACAGCTTTGATCCAATTTCAGGTAACTTGGGGGAGGCTGAAAAGCCCTTGAAGCACCTATTTCTCTCTGCGACTTTGGGGGACCCTATGGGACTCTTCCCTGTTGTAGACCTGTGAGGTCTGGTAGATAAACCCCATGCCAGATATGCAGCCATGGCTCTTCGCAAGTGACCAGGGATGGGGCTTTGTAGGTCTCTGATCAGGTCTTCGACAAATGTGTATCTGCTCTGCCTCTGTTCGGGGCGTTGCTTAAATCCAGGCTTGCTGCAGTCCATTTATGTGCTAGCAGGCTATGAATTTGCTCTCCCCAGCACTGGCTCCTCAGCTCGTCCCAGAATAGCCAAGTCACTGACTCGTGGCTCATTTTGAACGATTGCCAAGCAGCTGCAGCTGTCCTTGACTTTATCTCTGCTCCAGTGTGGCTTTGCCCAGCTCCACAAGTTCACACTAGGAGACTCCACTCCCCCTTCCCAGAATAGAAGACATTTAGGGCCCAGCGTCAGCAAGTTTAGCAGCTGTGGGAAGTGCTATCCTTTGAGCAATCAGTAATTAGTCTGGTTGAAAGGCCAGAGTCCTTGTGGCTAAAGAGTAGCTCCAGATGAGACCTATGATCTCCTGACCCTCTTTAAGTCTTGCTGGTGACTTCCAAAGACTTCATGGCTTGCCCTCACCTTTTCTGCTGGCTCACAAATGGCTTTCTGTTGTGGAAGTTAGCGCTCTCCAGCAGATCAAAAGCTCATGGTCAGCTCTGGTTATTTCCCGTTCCTCCTCACGTCACCTGTCTCCACATTGCTCTCAACCACCTGTTCCCATTACACCTTCCATGTCCCTGCCCACTTACAGTCTACTCCCTCCCTGTCTGCAGCTGCCGTGTCTAGGACTGCTGCCTCCATGAGTTGGAGTCGGCCTCAGTCAGCGCTTGTTGAGGAGACATCACAGGGACACCACTGTAGGCAGAGGGATTGATGGCTGATGGTGGTGATACATGGATCTGTTTCTGACTGATGTAGCTAACTCCTGTGTATCCAACCCCTCTTAAACCTGTCTTCAACCCGGAAGAAAAATACAGCTCACTTTCTGAAGATACTTAACTGTGTGAGGACTGACTTTTGGGTTTGGCTTATGCTGAGGAACTGTGAAACCAGAGCATGGGACAGATAATTCAGCCAGGGGAAGAGGCTGGTTAGGCAGCACCTGCATTTCTGTGAAGATGCTTAGTGCATTGAGCCACTGGTTCTTACAGGAGTAGCATGTAAAATGAAGGCATAGTGGGATTAAGGGATTTACCTGAGACCTATCAAGCCTCCTTTTCCATTGTTTTACGTACTAAATATCTCTGCTTCCCTAGAGAAAGCTGAGTTCTTACCGAAAGTGGTTTTTTTTTTCTTCAGAGGTATTCCAGCCTAGGAGTATTCATAGCCCTGTGTTATCATGTGTCAGCAGAGGGATGGGAACATCTTGGACTGAGCTGATTCAGTAGATTTATTGTTCACAATTCTTAGAGCAGTCCAGAGTATGATGGGATGTGATCTGCTCATCTGCCTTCTTGTTTAGTGGGATTGGGGTGAAGAGGGTCACAAGAGCTCTGGGCAGCTGGGGAGGACTGTTGCCTTCTCTCAGCTGGAAAGGATGGTGAAAACAGCAGCAGTAGCAGGAGATTTATTCTTGAGAAGGACTCAAGGGGACCTAATAGCAGCCTTCCAGTACCTATGAGGAGGTTATTGAGAAGACAGAGCCAGAATCTTCAGAGCAGTGTATGGTGAGAGGAAGAGAGACAGTGGGTATAAGCTGAATTCAGAGAAGTTCAGGCTGATGACAAAGACGCACTTTTTTCTCCATGAAGGCAGTCAAGTGTCAGCAGGTTGCCCAAAGAAGCTGTACAGTCTCCATCCTCTGAGGTTTTCAAGCCCCCAGTGGAAAACGTGACCTTACAGCTGACCTTGCTATGAGAAGAAGGTTGGACCAGAGACCTCCTGAGGTCCCCTCCAACCTGAATTATTCTGTGGGACTATGATAAGGTCAATACGGATGAGCTCATAGGAAGGACAACACTCCAGGACTGCTCCAGCTCCTCACATGATTAACCCCAACAAGCAGCTATTTGAGTTCCTGAAGGCTGGGAGTAGGTGGCTGAGCCGTGTCTGAGGCCATGGATCACCACACACTGGCTTCTTCTGTTCTTGTGCTTTTGGAGGTTGCTTTTTAGCAACTTTTAGCTCTTTTTCACAAGCTGCTCACAGCATGGTCATATGAAGCAGTTGGCATGACTGCAGGCACAGTAAACACACAGCAGCATGAGGGAGAGGCTGGGTAGAGGGTAGGCTTGGCCACTGGCTGCTGCAGAAGCTGGAGTGCCAGGACGCTGTGGCCTGAAGAGAATGGGTCATACAGTGATTGGGTGTCACTTTGGGATTCCTTGCCGGTGCTGGGCCACAAAAGTCTGTTCTAGGGTAGCAAGTGTTAAACTAAGTCACAGTGCTTGCAGATAAAGCAGTGCCTGAAGAGAAAGGGCCCATAACTCCTCTGGGAAAGAGAAGATTCATGGTGTCTCTCCTGCCTTCCCACAAATATCTGAGTGGCCCTCTTCTGAGCTAGGACACTGGATTTGATTGAGCTGATACCGTATCCATGGCACCTCCTGGGCATGTGTCCCATCCCAGGGTCTTCCCAGGTATCAGAGTGAAGCAGAAGGAGACTCACAAGGTCTGGCAGCCAACCGGCTGTGCCTGAGCCAAACGGAGCCAGTGGGATGCACAGAGATGCAATCATGCCATCCCCTGCTGTGCTGCAGGCCACTCTGGAGCACTCAGGGCCTCCAGGGGAGAGAGGGATGTTGCAGCAGTTAATTCAGTGCCTCTGAGCTCAGACTCTTATAAAAAACCTGCAGCCTGCAGTGGCTGGAAAGGCTGGGGATGGGATGTGCAATACAGCAATGGTTTCTCCCTCTGTTTTCTGTGACCTCTTTGCAAGGCAGCTTTTGGCACTGAGGTTCACATCCTCTCTGGATCTGCTGGCTACATCAAAATGAAACTGGGTCTACAAAATCTCCCCAGCTTCCCATGCACTTCATCACTGGGGAGACAGAGAGGTTTAAATCCCAGTGTGCTGGTCATTTGCAGGGCAGATACCTATCAGCAAGGCAAACCTCACCTCGGGGTTGCTCAGGATTCCTCCAGCTTGCCCAGCTCCCTCCTTCCAGCTCAGTTCCCCTTTGAGACATGCACAGCTTTGGCTGGAGAACGCTGATTCTTTAGCAACTCGAAGTCCAGAAAAACCTGCACTCATGCAACTATATATAGCCCGAGAGAGGCCGTGAATATGGTGACGCAGTCTGGAAGTGGTTCCTGGCCTTTGTCCAGCAGCTGGGAGCAAGGCGTGTGGCTTTTGCTTTTTAGGGGCAGTGGTGTGCAGGGGAGGTGGGGCTCAGGGGCTTGACAGCATGATGGGCTTAAGAGGGGACTTCATCCTCATGTGGCTCCAAGTGCAGGCTGGTGGGGTGAGCCAGCAGATGTGATGCCACTCATGCTGTTTGGGGCTTGGAAGGGATTTCAGTGGTATAGCGATCTGCTCCAGGACTTCACTCAGCTGAAGCTTCATGGTAGATGGGACTTGGAGAAGTCCTGATACAGAGACCCATGACATTTTGTATTGTGGGGCTGGGAACCCCCTTTAGCCCCAAAAGAGGGGCAAAGGCTCTCAGTGCTGGCACTCCTGGGAAGGTCACAGAAAAGTTCTGATCTTACCCCCTGGTTTCCTCTGAGGTCCTGCCTGGGGACCATGGCATCTCCTGGGCTGTGAGACCTCATCAGAAGGGATGCACAAGCTTCACCACCAATCATGGCTCCAGCAGGGTCAAACCAGCAAGGCCAGAGCACAACAACAAGCCAACTAGCCCCAGCCCTCTCTGCCGCCACATCCTACACATTGCCCTGAAGGCATCTAACGAAGTGGCAGAGACCTCAGGCTGGACACCACGCTCAGTGGATATCTCCCTCCTGCACGGGAAGGCAAAACTGGCTGTGACTAGGTGGTAGGATGGAGTCAGTGGGGACTGACCCCTTGCTGGGCACCATGCTCATGCTGAAGTGCAGAAGTGTTCAGGTTTGGCCAATTCTGCCTCAGTGCAGGGCTGGCAGCTGCTGGGAGCATCCCCAGGCAGGACCCAAGGCACTAAGCACCCTTCCTCTTATCCCCATGGCAATAAGAGCTCACCAAAGAGGAGATGGGGTACAGGGAGAGACATCTCCTGTCTGGCCTCACACTGGCCCGCATCCACTTCCATGGGGACTAGATCCCATGCCAGAGAGGACCTCTGTGCCTGCAGCTCCAGTATCGCCCTCTTTCCTCACCCAGTCAGCTGCTACTGCCACGAGTCCACTGCTGCCCCAGAGCTGGGCACAGCATACAGGTGGGATGGGGTGGTCTGCTGGTCAGTGAGAGCTGCAGAGCTTCAGCCAGGACACGCTCTGGTCCTGCTCACGACCCAGAGCCACACTCAGTGCTTGGCTGCTGAGTGGGAACATCTGGGGCCCTTTCCAGGCCAAATTGTAGGTTGGCTTGACAGGATTCAGCCTGCCAAATCTCCGTCTGCCGCTTAAAGCCTTTTGGGATCTATCTGGGAGTGTTCGTACCCTGCATCAGCCCAGGTGGCTCACCCTGGTCAGGCTCTTGTTGTGCACCCCAAAGGGGGAAATCTGGCCTTGACCCCTGCCGCAACCCATCAGCATGGAGGAGTTCCTGCAGAAAGCTGGCTTGCTGCACCTGCCTGTGCCAAGGGAAAGGCAGGAGATGGTCAGAGCAGCCCCCACCCTGAGGTGCAGTCAGCACCCCTCCACGTCTGGACATGCAGACCTTGTCTGCAGGTTGATTTTCTTGGGACAGATCCCCTTTGCCACGGTAGCAACCGGGTTGTTAACACTGGAACATACAGATGGGAATCAGAAGCAGCTTCTGATCTGCTCCACCCTTTGCTCTGAATGATTCTTGTGCCCAAAGAGCCTGAACAAGGCTGAGGAGGGCAGCAGTAAACCTGACACGCCATCCTGGGCGGCTCGTCGTGGGCACAGCTCTGGCTGGCAAATTGTGTGCTGGGAAGCCAGGCACAGAGAAGGGTTTAATGCACCTCACAGTGCTTGCCACATCCCATGGAGCAGTCCTGGTCCTCCTTACCGACGTTTGGGTGTGTATGGTCAATGTTACAGGAAAAAGCATAGAAGAGGTGGGTGACTAGCACCTGGATAGAGCAAGGGGACGACGCACCCAGCCCTCACTCTGTCCAAATGCATCCTCCCCTCTCTGCCCAAGCAGCAGTAACTCTGGATTCAGGCTCACCTCTTCCTTGCCCACACGGAGATGCAGAGCAGTCTTCTGTATACTGAAATATTAATCCGTAGGTTTTACAGTGCTGAAGGAGCAGAGAGTGCCACAGCATGAGTACTTGGAAGCAGACGGCGCTGCTGCACGGCAATCTATGCCCAAATGCTCCATATCATATCGTACAGCATATGTCTAGAGACAGGCCAACAAATTTAGACCTGAAAACGTGTATAATTGCCAGGCAGGACTTTGAGACTGGAAGAGCTTCAAAGAAAACAGAACTCATATGCCTTGACAGCAGTGTGGTGGTACTCAGTGCATTAAGTTTAGTGGGACAAACCCTGTCTTTGCACGTTACTTAGTCCTAGAAGCACCTGAAGGTCAAATCTGGCACACTAGAGCCTGCTTCAGCTAATCAACTTGCACCACTTAGTTTTTGTTGGTTTGGCTCAAAAATAGAGCTTGCTGGGTTTAGCACAATACACAATATTCCCATCTAGCTCTTTTTCTCTCTCCTACTATGTCTACAGCTTATTTTTTATAGTACATTGCCTAGAAACTGCCCTGCGAAAGTGGAAAATGCTGTCACTGGCAGAGGATCTTACTCTGGTCAATGACACATGGCTGGGAGCAGCATGCAGGACTGATTGTGAAGACTGTTTCCCCTGAGAAGCCAGCCACACTGCCTCTCCTGGTCCCTAGCACAGGTCCTCAAGCAGCAATGCCACCATCCTCTGCTTTGACACACCCTTGTTGTGCTGTGACACACGCTCACCGTATCAACCACCTTGAGGGCGAGCAAGCCTGCAGGAGAGGCAGAGCATCTGCAGACAGGTCCCCAGCAGTGCTGCCCTGCTGAGGCAAGCAGCTCGGGGTGTGAGGTGGCCTGTATGGCTTGCACTGGTGGCAGGGTGGCCTCAGAAGTGACCCTAGTTGTGGTGTGACCTGCCCCAGAAGGTATCTGGCTGTGTGCTGTCCCTCTACAGGTGCTGCCAGAGGGCTCCTGCCGGCTCCTGGGCTTGCACCACTAGCAGAGCAATGCCTGGGCATGCACCCAGTCTGGGAGTCACGTGAGTCTGCAGGAAGTTTGGTCTGGTCAGCCCTCGCAGCGGGAGCAGGGAGCCTCACCCCAGCTTCCCTCCACACCTCTCATCACCTTGGCTCTGTGGGATCTCCTCCCATGTCCTCTGCACGCCCTCAGCACTCCTGGCAGTATCACCAGCCGCATCCCTGAAGCCCCCTCCCTGCAGCTTCACTTCCACGGTGTCCTGGACCTCACTGCCAGGGCAGTGGTGACTGTTTGGGTTCTCCCTAGCCCTTATTTTCTTTCAGAAGCCAGGTGAAACCCAGCAGTTTTTAGGATCTGTGTTGGCAGAGAAGAGTGAGCAGATGGTGCCCTAAAATCCCCATGCCCCGAAGAGTAAGCTAGAGATCATTTTTGAAGCTCTCGAGATTTTTTTTCCCAGATCCTGCTGAGTCTGGCGAGCGCTATAATTGCAGCCTGGACTGGCTGGAGAGGGCAATACCCGGATGGGCTCCCTGCCTTTCAGGCTGTAATTGGGCCCTGGCGGTACAAAGCACAAAGCTCTTTCCTTCCTGTTTGCTGTGCTCCCTCTGTGAAACCTTCCCCTGCCTGTGCTATGCATGCTGGAAAATATGTAAATACCAGGGCACAGGAGAATTACTCCCTCGTGCCTGCGCCACGTCTGAAATACCCATTAAAAATATATGTTCTAAAAAGAGCACCTCTGCACTGAAGCACAAACTCTCCTGGCAATGGGGGGCTGTTTGAAGGGGGCAAGAGGGAGCGGATCAAAGGGTTTCACCGCACACATCGTCAGGAGAAGGGACGATGTGGCCATCCCAGCTAAATTAGCAGCAGAAATGGGGTTTTGGAGGCTACACAAAATCAATAGGACTATCTGGGAACGCCTGCCACTCATGTAGGAGATTGTAATTCAGCAGCAGGCCCTGCAGTGCTGTGCCATGGCTTGGCTGGCCGTGCCAAGCCTGGGGAGGGATGCAGCCTCCAGGGCTGCACTGAGCCTGGGACAGGGATGAGAGGATGGAGTGAGCAGGGGAAGAGGCTGCAGGGGGCTCGTGAAGCAATAAGCAAGTCTACAGAGGAGCCTTGAGGACATTCATCTCCCCCAGCCTGGCTATGTCAGTCCAGCACCGGTGGGATGGGGCTCTGGTGACATCATGTCCCTGTCCCCTGTCTGTGAGGTCCTGTTCTGACTCTGGATATGGTGTGACAGGCTGGTGGGGAGAGCAGGGAGCCCAGCACCACATGCATCCTCCTGACCCCTTCCCTGTGTCATAGCCTTGGGCTCCTGGGGAGCTAATTACACATAAATTTTCTGCAAAATCTCCCCTTCAGCTTGTCAGGGGACACTGAATTGGCCCAAAGACCCCAGGTGATGTAGGAGCATAGCCTGAGTTTTCTGGAAAACCTGACAGGGGCTTGGAGGGGCTGTGGAATGAAGGCTGGTGAAGATTCCAGTCCTGGTCTCCCCCAGAAGCACCTTCGGGGACACACCTGGGGCCAGGGGAGCCACTGGGCAGTGGGTTCCCTCTCTAGGCTGGGCACTGGGATCTCTCACAGCTCCAGCCGGTGAGAAAGGGCAATGCACAGAAACGTTTTCTTCTGCTTCAAAGGAATTCAGTGTTTGGCTGGAGCTTTCAAAGGAGATTGAAAAAAAAGAAGATAAAAAAGAAAGTTAAAAGCTGCCCAGTGAGGGGTGGAAACGGGAACGTGGGGAGAGATCAGGGGCAGTGCTGGCAGCAAAGCAATGGCAGGACACCAACCAGCACTGCTGAGCAGCGGAGAGAAGATGAGGAAAGCCTTCATCACATGGCTGTCCAGCCAGGTTATCTGTTCCCATGCTCCAGCATCTGTGTCTGTCGTGGCCATCTGCAAGCTGGGTCTCTGCATCTCCAGAGCCCTGGAGAGCCCTGACCTGGCAAGAGGAGAGGGACTGGAGACCAGCTGTGGTGGACGACTGTGCTGGGAGCTGGGGAGGCATGCCCGGCTGAGTGGGACCAGCAGCGTGGGAAGGGTGGGATGCAGCAGGGATGCAGAGCGAGACACCGGGAGGGAAAATGTTAATCAACTGCAGTGCCTCCCTGAAAGGAGCCAAATGTAAATGAGATAATTAAGCTATTATTTAAAGCCGGGAGACGGTGGGGACAGGCCCGGGGTGTCCGGACTGCATTTTAATCAGCTGCCTGGCTGGGGCTGGTGAGCCTGTGCTCGCGCCCCTGCCTCTGCATCCCTGCCTCTGCTCCCAGGCTCCCTGGGCACCGCACTGCCCCTGCATGAGCCATGGGGCAGTGGCTGTGCTGTGCCCCCTCTGCCATCTGCTTCCCCGGGTATCCAGCCAGGCCAGGGGGTGAGAGGTCCAGGCGTGGGTGTACCAACACCTGTGTTATCACCTTCCTGTGGGATTTTGGTTAGGCTGCAGGATCCCCTCTGGTGCCTCAGTTTACCTTCTCTTGCTGTTTTAGATGCTAAAATCTAGTAGCAAGAATAAGCAATAGTGGTGAGGATAAATCCACCCAAGGAAAAGTAGAACATAAATGCTTCAGCAGTGTCGGTGGGACTGATCTCCAGAGGCACCTGGGCTTTGGAAGCCTTTTTTTACCTTCTCATGTGGAGTTACAAGTTGACCAGAAGAAATCCAAGTAATTGCCCTGTGGCTCAGTTTCCCTACCTCTGGAAGCAGCATTGAGCTTCGAAGAAGCTCTCAGCACAATGGGGAGCTCCAAGGTCAATTGTGAACTGCAGTGAGCCAGTGAATGTGGCAGGACAGGATTTTATTCCTGCATTTCTTTGTTTTGGTGAAGAATGGAAAAGAAAGCCACATCCAAAGCCATCCATGACAAGGGGTGTGAACTCATTTTGTTCCCTGTCATCAGGACCATCCTGCCCTGTGGTGGAAGATCTGGCACCTGGAAGCAGAGACCTCTAAACAGCAGGGAGAAAGTGGATGGTTGTTGGCTGCCTCTTCTCGTATATCAACTGGGATCTAGGTGAAAGGCAGTTAGTAGGGGCCAGGTTCAAAGGAAACTGAGATGTTTGCTCTGTGGAGCATCCTTAAGGGGAGCTCCTCACTGCAGGGGGTGAGGGTGCTCCCGCTTTGCATGGAGGCGTGAGAGTTGAAAGACAGAAGGAAAAAGCCCACAGAGAGCTCTTAAGCAGAAAGGCAGCACCTCTCCAGCTCAGAAAACCCTGCTCCATGAATGTCTGGAGATCAGGAGAGCAAAGAAGTGTTACACATGCGAGCCACGTTTGTAATCTCTTCCCTGGGCACCTGGCATTGCCCCTGATGGAAACGGGGGACCAGGTTAGAGGAACATCTACTGTGTGCCTGTAATACAGCCCTTATCTTTCAAGAGGCTTTCTTACTGTATGGTTAAAGAGTAAATTAAAAGCCTGCTCCAGAGTGGCTTTCAAGTGCCTTACTCTTATTTAGGTATCTAATTCCAGCAATTTCCATTCCTTTGCAGACCTGGGCCCTTAAATCCTGAAGACACTTCAGAAAATGTTATCCAGCACCTCCTTAGCAAAAATGCCCTTCCCGCCAGCCCACAGACCCCCGAGCATCCAGCCAGTGACAGCAGCTGATCCCTGGCCATGCGTGGGCTGGTCCTGCACCCTGCCTCTTCCAGGGAGCTGCCAGCACTGGCAGGGTAGCTGTGGAGGGGGCTGGTATTTCCAAAGCAAGCTGCTGGGGAGCACCATGCTGACCCACCAGAGCGTGAATCCAGCCTCCCCCTGCTTTATTTGCCCAAAGCAGCAGTTTTTTCCTTCTCTCCACCCAAGCAGCCAGGCTGCAGCTGCCTCCTCTCTCCCAGGCCTGGGCAGGGACTTCAGGTGCAGTCGAACTATAAATACTTGGCACCAACAACACTGTGGTTGTGCTGCATTTTTATTTGTACACATGGCGTACGCACGGGCGGGTCTTGCCTTTACACTTTCCAGATCAGGAACTGAGTTTGCATCTTTGTCCTCTCCCTTTCCCTCCTCCCAGCTCACGGGGTGAGGTGAGTGCCATCAGCCATACTGACAAGATCCTTTTGGGTATGGTCACAGACTGTATCCAGGGCTCAGATCTCAGTCGCACAGGGCAAGATCACACAGGTTTAGCTTGGCAGCTATGCTGGAAGTTCTTTATAGCTCGGAAACCATTCAAGGAATGAAGAAAGCAAATCCCATGTGATTTACATAGCTGATCCCATAGCAATGAGGAGGTGATGCTAAGTCTGGAGCCACATGGTGCAGGGGTTGCAAAGCCTTGGTTCAAACTGGCCATGAGACGATGTGAAACAGGAGGTAAAACGGGTGGCTTTTGGTGGTTTATTTGCCATAAGAGGAAACAATTTGCATTAATTTTTTTTCTGCCTGATATTCACAGGCAAGACAGCATCAGCCAAACATCCTTTCTCTGGGCACTGAGATTTACCACCGTGTGACTCAGTTTCCCTAACTGCAATCGAGGGATAGCAACCCTTCTTTCCAGCTGGCAGTGTGGGAAGGCTTGACACCTCTTCCTTGAGGCAAAGCTCTGTCCAGACATCCAGATGGGAAGAAACTCTGGATCTGTGTGTCTCTAATTACAGTTCCAGGACCAAGTGTTTTCCAGACTGCTGGTGGGCATGTTATAAGACCACACGGTTGCATGTGCTGCAACAAGAGGAGATGCTGACTCGGCAGCTGCTGTGGAGAGCACAAACACAGCCTGGTGCTTTCTTCCCTCAGAGCCAGCAAGGGCCCAAGCAAGGGATGCCAGGGTACACTCCGTTTTGTGCTGAAGGAGATGCTGCAAGACCTCAGAGGAAGCCTCGCAGTGCCTTGGTCTCTTTGCCTGTGAAGGAGCCATCCAAGCTGGGCAATCTTCATTTGTAGAGGTCTACTTGCAAGTAGCTTAAGGTGGCAGAGGTGACTCCTAGCCTTGCTGTGTTTGTATGGAGCAGAGGAGGGAGGTCACCTGCCCTGAAGCTTGACACCATCCTGAAGAGGTTTTTCATAACACCCATCCCCTTTGGAGTGGAAGTGTGGCTGTGAGGCTGGGGCAGGGCTGTGGACCACTCCAAGTGGGAGCTGGTGACATTGCAAGGCCGGACCTGGGCCCTGAGGGACAAAGTTTGGTGCCACAGCCCGCAGGGCTGGCACAGTTTAGCAGACTCCCAGCAATGCTACTGGCACGAGTAGTCCCTGGGCTGCTGATACTGGGTTGCTGGGGGCTTTTACAGCCTGTGCAGTGATTCCAGGCAAATCTGTCTCAGGATCAGACAGAACTAAATAAAAAAAACGTCTCAGTGCCCCAAGCACGTGTAAAGTTGTTTTCTCAAGGGTTTGTCCAAACGCCCAAGTTCCCATTCTCCCAGCAGGAAGAGGAGAGAAAAAAATCCAGGCACAAAAGCCTTAGGAGCAGGCGCTGGCTGGCGAGGGTGGGAAGGGGGCCAGGGCTGGGCGCCGTGCGGTGGCAGTAATTTTCCACAAGCGGTGGATTAGGTGAGGCTCTCGGTCAGGAGTGAATTCTGGGTTTTTTTCTCTTCTTCCCCACCTCCAGAGACTGGTGTTGGATGGGAGCCCAGGAGAGGCAAGATAAAGGTCTTCTCTATCAGACAGCTGTTGAAAGATCTCAAATAAAGAGGCAGACATCACTCAGAAACCGTTAGAGGCAGAAAATGTGAAGGGTAAACTGCAGAACAGGTACTGTTTGTTGCCTTGGGAGGCCTTTGAAGATACCTCCTCTCCTGGCCGTGCAGCTTGCCTGACCTCCGGCTGCCTGGGGCTTGGCGAGCTGCTGCCCCAGTAGGATGGGTAAGCTGTGCTCGCCCAAAGCATGGCAGCTGCCTTGCCAGCCAGAACTGGGAGAGCACCATTTTGCACCTGGAGGGAGGCAGGGATGGGGTAACCATCCACCAGTGTGGGATAGTGTCAGACTCTTCCTCCATCCCTCCGACAGTCCCCAGGGCTGGTGGCTGTCCGGGGGGGGCATGAAGCCAGCTGAGCCAAGCTCCTCACCCAGGCACACTGGCAGCCAGCCCTGACCCTGTCCTTGCCATTGCCCATGTCTCAGACCAGACACGTCCTGGAACACGCCGATCTGTCCCCTCCCCAAGCTGTTCCTGCCCCTCCTGCCACACATCAGCCCCTGGAAGCCCTGGGAGTATGCAGGTGGGGTGCAGGACACGCACCGTGGGCATGGCCATCGTGTTGTTGCCATGCTGCGGTGTGTCATGAACCTAATCAGATCTCACGCTCCAGGGAGCAATTTGCTTCACCATGGGAAAGCGTGAGACACTTGCACTGGGCCTCGCATGTGGTTCTCCGCCTGCGGCACAGTGCCCAGCAGGGCACGGAGGGCAGGCCAGTGGGGCTGGCAGAGGCTGCTGGGGCTGCTGGACCAGCACGCTGCGCTGCCCTTTGCTCCAAGCCGGGAGGCGCTGGATGGGCCACCCTGCTGTGGCCACAGGGAGCTGGCTCACAAGAGGACTTCCTGTCCCCTCCATCCCATCCATCCAGTCACTGCTTCACCCCCTCCTGTCCATGCAATCCCACCCATCCTATCCTGTCTCATCCCATCTCATCCCCTGTTTTATCCCATCCTATCCTCTGTTTTATCCTGTCTCATTTCATCCCCTCTATTTTACCCCTTCCCATGCTATGCCATGCCATGCCATCCCACCCTAACCCATCCCTTCTGTTTTATTCTGTCCCCCTCATCCCCTCCGCTTTATCCTGTCTCGTCCTGTCCTGTCCCAGTGGTCCTCTCTGATGTCATCCCATTCCATCATTTCCTGGCTGTCTTATCCTGCTCTGCCTGTCCTGTCCTATCCTCCCCCAACAACAGCTGTGTCACTGTATGCATCTCCCAGTGACCAATCTTGTGCAAGCCTTTGGTCCCGACCAGACCCCCATGGCCACCTGTTTCTCTTCCATCCCAGCCCCATTCCTGCTGGGTGCATGTCCCACGGGTGCCGGCCATGCCAGAGACAGGAGGTGGGGCAGAGGGGCAGAGCCCGGACACTCTCCCTTAGCTGTCACAGCACACACTTTCATTCCGGACCAGAGCCGGCAGGACAGGCTGCAATGAGCTCAGGGCAGCCACTCCCAGGGCATCCCTCTGGCCTGAATTTGCCCCCAGGACCCCTTCTCTGCAGCTCCTGTCCAACGCATCGTGGGTAATTTCGCACTGGGTAAATCCAGCACTGAGTCATGGACAAACGTTGAGCAGGGGCTGATTTATTCCAGATTAAGCAGCTAGGGTCTGATTCTGCAGCATGCAGAAAGGACTGGTTAGAGCGGGGTCCTAGCCCTGGGGAAGGCAGGGACCAGGCTTTCACCAGGTGTTGGGGTATGGCTGCCTCTGTGATTTTTGTGGTTACTGAGGGAAATGATATAGACCTGCCCTTGACTCAGCCATTTTATAGCATCTCTTGAGCTCACTGAAGCTAGCGCTAAACCTTGGTCGCTTTGATCATGACAAATAGAAGCTGGGAAGCCAAATTCAGTGCAAAGTCACTGGCTGCCTGTGAAGTTGCTGCTTTTTCAGGTTTTAGTTATCTGTCTGGTGCATGGCTGGTGACTCTGCCACCTGCTGTGGCCAGAATGGTGCCATCCATGCTCCTGCTCTGAGTCCAGAGGAGCCTTGGGATGCTGGTGGGACTGGTCCTGCCTGCATCTGCTCTCACCTCTGAGGGAAGAGCTGGCCTGGGGAATGTGGAGGGATGGTGTCTTGGACCTCAGCTGCACTGGCATCTTTGGCAGATGGCAGAGCTTGTGCTTTTGACTCATGGATTACGTCTTCTTGGGCAGGAAGATACCCTGAGGTGGGTAGCTGGGGGGCCACAGGGTTACCATCCCTGTTTGGTGTGTGGAGGTGAATGCCCAAGTGTCTGTCAGAACACTGGTGACCCAGGTCACACAGCTTCTGGCCTCCTTAGTTAATCCCTGCTCTTCCAGAAGCTCAGCTGGCTTTGTGGCAGGGTGCAAGGCAGGGTACACCACGTGGGGCTGCAAGCCCTGTTGAAGAATAATAGCCCAGGTATGTGTTTTTCAGCCCCTGAGCTGAGGGAGCTGTTCCCAGGTGTATGGACCTCTCCAGGCACCAGCGTGAGGTCTGTGGGTCTCCTGGAGTGGCAGAGAAGCCAGGATGTCTGACTGGGGGGTGCTTGTGGTGCTGGGACTGTATGCTCCCTGTCCCTGCTGTGCCGGCACAGCTGCATTCCCAGAGGGATGCCCTCAGAGAGACAGCATGTCCCCTGTCCCCCTCCACTGGCTGCGGCATGGGGTATGCATCCATCCCCGGGTGTGCACAGGGAGGGGGGTGTCATGAGCAGGCGGTGGGATGCAGTGGGGGGAAGGCAGCCATTCACTCCCTGCTTTCACTGTGCCTTGCTCTACTTGATGTGGTCCCCAAGCTCCCTTCCCTTCCCCTTCGCTGCCTTTTATGCAGCTCGCCCAAGGCTCCAGGGCCTGGGGATCTTTCCAGGCTTCCCCAGCTGGGGTTTGGCAGCTCTAATTTTAGGCACTTCTCAGTTTTGCTTTCTCGGCGCTCAGTTGAGGAAAAGCGCTTGTGCATGGAGGCAAGCCTGGCCCTTCCCCACCACTGCTGGCTTTCTCTTTGTCTCTCTCCCCTGCACACTCCTGCCTGATGCCTGCTGCACCGAGGTGCTGGTGGACATTAAGCCCCTTTTTAGAGCTGGGACTCTTGCAGGGGTGCAGAGTGTGGATGCACGGGGAGTCAGGGCCCCTCCAGATCTGCTGCCCCAGGGTCATGCTCTCCAGACCATGGCATGACAGCCTACCCCCCACCCTACCCCAAAAACACTCAGAAGGGCTCAGGCCCAGGCTGAGAGGCTGCAGGCTCAAAGTCCAGCCAAGGACATCAACTGACCTAGTTTTAACCACAGTGACCTAACCCTTTCCAATCCAGCTGAGTCTCTGGGAAGAAGCTGGGGAACACCTTGCTGCAGGAAACCCAAGAGCTAAACATAGATCAAAAAAGGTGATCATATCAATCCATCCACAGAAACCCCATCAACAGTTAATTCAGCCCTTAGGTCCTGTCTTGTACCCTGGTAGAGCTGCTGCAAGAGGTGACGTCAGACCCAGTCAGCCTTGGGGCTGAGTCAGTATAGCTGGTGAGCTTTAATTCAGAAGTCCAAGCTAAGGACAGCCCTGGCTGCATGATGGGATATTTTGCCCAAAGTTCTTGCTATGCTATTTGGACACAAAAGTGGACTGTAAAGCCATCCCCTTCCTACACCCTAAGGGAAAGTATCTTCTGGGGAAGAGAAGGAGAATTTTTTCCCCAAGGAATAAAATAATTGGGTGAGAAGGGCAGAGGAGGTCACAGCAGCTGGGAAGGCAGGCTGTGCTAGCTGGGCTGGATCCTGCTCGCAGCGCACTTCCACTCGGACATGAGAGGCACATTGGGTTTTGTCCGGTGTATCTGATGGGCTTTCATCTTCCAGTGGGGAACTGCTGGGGCTGGAGATGTCTAACTGGATTGCAAGCTGCCTGCTCCCGAAAGGGCTCTGCATCCCATTATCCATAAACCTGTTCATGGCACAGGGCTAATTCAGGCAATTTGTGACACGTTTATGCTGTCGATATAATAAACCAACCCGTCGGCCTTAGCTGGGCTGAAGCATCGTGTCATGAACAGCAATCTGCAAATCAGGCTCTTAATGTGGGCCCTGCAGCCAGGGTGCATGGCCAGGGCTGCGGGACCGGCAGCAGGACCTGTGCTGTGCTTTGGAGGAGGGCATGCCAACGTGGGCTCGGGATCATGTGTCCCCTCCCTGCTTTCAGAGCCTCTCTGCTGCCCGCAGGGAGGTGGGCTGGCAGGGTCCCCAAGGAAGCGCTGCCCTGCAGGTGATAGGAAGCTTAACTTCTCCCCCCAGCCTGGCACCCCTCTTGTCACAGGTTTGCAGGACCCAAATCCAGCGTTATCAGAGGGCCACAGCATCCGAGAGGGGCCCAGCTGGCTCCTCTCACCCTCTCCGCTCCACATCGCTCACGTGGAGCGGTGGGTGGACGTGGCTCTGGCTCTGCTCTGCTGCCAGATTATTTCTGGGCATCGCCGCAGACGGACGCTGCAGGGAGCGCACAGGCTGCGGAGCAGGGGTGTGCGGGGAGCCGTGCTGGGGGGCGCGGGCACGGCGGGGCCGGCAGCTGGGGGCCGGGACCCTGCCCGCTGTGCCTGCCCGCCCCCCCGGCAGCCGCTCCCCATCGCCGGCCCCGCCGCCTGGCCAGCGGCCGCCGTGCGGGTGGGCTGCCGGCTGACACCGCCATCCTCATCCTCCTCCTCGCCGCCGGCTGCGGGCGCGGTGCGTCATCCTGCGCTCCGCTCCTTCGGGGGCAACTGCTCTGCGCCTGCGATGGATCACGCTCCGCGCCAGGGCCCCCGCGCTCCCTGGCCCAGATGCCCCCCTCCCACTTGGACCGCTGCCCCCTGCCTCCCGTAACCAAGGAGAGAAATTAGCAGCGAGGGGGAGCGCTGCTTTCTGACGCAGGACTCATCACCGGGGCCGGGAGCTGCTCCGGCACCCCCCCCCGCCCCGTCTCCGCCGCCGCGGGCAGAGTGGGGGTCCCGGGGCTCGTGCGGGCCCGAGCGCGGCTGCCGCGCTCCCTCCGCAGACGCAGTGAAGCTGCCGCTCGCTGGGTGCGGGGGGTACGTCAGGGTGGCTGTGATCACCCAGGGGTGAAGCTGCTCCCCAGGCAACCCCCGTGCGGGTGGGCTCCTGGGGCGATGACTGCGGAGCACAGCACGGGGATTTGTGCTGGGGAGAGGGGAGTCAGGGGCTGTCCTCCCGGCTCTGCTCTCTGGGTCCTGCACAGGGGCTGGGGAGCATCTGCGGAGACGAGCCCCGCACCGGCAGGAGGGACGGGGATGGCTGTGCTCAGCTGCCTGCACAGCGGGGGCGAGGTGGGCACTCACCAGGCGCTGGGTCCACGGCAGGTCTGTGGGATGCCAGGGCTGGATGTGTGGATGGGGTCACGTGCCCTTTTGAGAAGATGCCTGCGTGGGAGTTTGCCTTGGGGAGAGCTGTTCAAGCAGAGCTTTTCTTCCTCTCAGCCCCCACACGCTGTGCTCCTGACACGGCTTGCGAGCTGTTGGTGCCGGCAGAGCCATTGCAAGGGGAGCGGTGGTGGGAGCATCCTCCCCAGGTGGGCACAGAGCAGCCAGGCAGTGTGTCCCTGAGCCTTGCTTGCAAGCTGTGCTGGGCACTGGAGCTTACGCGCACACACACAGAGTGCTGCATTTGAATCCCACCAGCTTGCCTTGAAACTGGGGCTGATTTTCATAAACCTTCCGAGTCTCGGCTTCAGTGGGATCTGGTATCATCCTGCATGGACAGACATGGGAAAGCCAGCTCGTTTGGGTGGGCGTGCTTTATGAGGTTACGTATCCCCATCCTCACCTCCAGATGAGGGCAGGATCGAAGGGGAGAGAAGGGAAAAAGATGGCTTGAAGACATTCATAGCACTGATGGGACCTTGAGAAATACCACTAAAGCGCACACAGTCCCTGAGGATGTGTGTGGAGGGATACACAGCCCCCTGCTCCAGCACAATGTGGATGCAGCACGTTCTCCACTGCATAAAATGGAGCAGGATGCGGAGGGAAGAATGGCTTCCAACAGTCAATTTCCATCGCTGAAAGCTGACAAGTTTAAAACAGCTAATGTGCCCCGCAAGATGAGGCCTTCAGAGATTTACAGCTCTCCTCGGCTGACTGCTCCCATACGGTGTGCATGTCAGCCAGGGAGCCTTTTAAAGAACCAAGATAAAGCTGCAGCGAGGCCGCATTGCCCACCAAATGGATGGCAGAGAGAGAAGAAAGGAAGGAGAGAGGTTGCTATGTGTGGGTTTTTCCCATCAGACAGGCTGCTGAGCTCATGTCCCCTCCTGCAACCACCACCACAGAGTTACTCCATGTCAAGGTCAAAGCAGCCCTCCTGGAACAAAGTTTTCCTAAGCTGTTGCAAGAAGAGGTTTGCAAAATGCTGCAGGAGCCATCAAGTGCCCACTGGTGTGGGTGTCAGGGGGATGTGTGGGTGGCACCACCTGGCAGGGTTCATCATATGGGGCAGGACAGTTCCATGGGATGAGGAAGCCTTGGGGAGAGACAAGGAGCAGCCTCAGCCTTCCATGGAAGGCTGGCAGGCTGGTGCTGGAGGGGGTGGGATGGTGGGGAGCAGGCTCCTGGATAGACTTGAGTGAGAGTATTCGTTCTCAGCAGGACCCCAGCCAGGGTCAGCATCCCATGGAGGGCTCACACAAAATGTAGAAGCTGCTGCTGAGCTCCTTAGCACTTTCTGTGCTATCTCAAGGCCAGGCTGGGGTGTCACGTGCTCCCCAGGGCATCTGGGGTCTCAATTTGATCTCTCTGTTCCTCCAAGTCCTCTCCTGCAGCCAAGAGCATCGTGTGCTTGAGCAGACCCATGACTGGCACCAAGCTCTGTGGCGTGCACTGGGGTGTCAGCTGGCTAGGAACGTGGCCGGGGGACCTTTGGCACATGGGGTGTCACGGGATCTGCCTGCCTGGCCCCAGTATACTTGTGGTGTCTACAGCGTGGGAACTATGTCTGCCATCACCCTCCACTCCTTCTCTGCCTGGTGGAGACATTGTCAGAGGATGCCAGGAGGCAATTCACCTTCCTGGAGGCCACCAGAAGAAATGGGCTGAATGCACCATGTCCTGAGAGCACCTCTGCCTCCCTGCCAGAGCCAAGGCCTTGCTGGGATGGAGGTGTCAATGGTCCCCATATCTAGGATTCTGCAGGCTGCTGGTCTGGGACACCCACATCTGCAGGACTAACAGGGCTCACATCGGTCCCCCTTCTCTCCCCAGCCCAGTGCAGGCTCTTCTGCATAGAGAAAAGCTGCAGCCATGTCAGCAGGCTGCTTCTGCATCTGAAGAAGGTGAAGCTGAAAACAGGCAGGGCCAGGGATCTTCATTCCTAGGCAGGCCACTAAACTCAGACCAAACCATCCAGGAAGATCTTTTGTGCCTCCATTTGCCACTCTGTCAGCCTGAAGGTCGGTCCCACCAAGCTCTGCTGTGCCAGCAGCCCAGGGGCAAGCTGCCCTGGAGAATGGGGGAGCTGGCAGGCTTGTCTTTGCACAGTGCCCAGGAGGAGCTGAGCTCCCTGCAGATACCTCTTAGCTGTGGGTACCCAGGAGAGCTGCTGGCACTGGAGGTTTGGGTAAGAAGGACTTCTCAGAGCCTGAGGATAGTTTTTCTGTGTTCACAACAAAAGCAGTGGTTGCTTCCCTGCCTAGGCTGTACAAAGATCTGGTGTGACTTGGCCCAGTGAGGGGCTGGAGAAAGATCTCCAGGCTGGTTTCAGGCTCAGTGGCAGCAGCAGGGGCTGCCAGGCTGCCAGCTGTGGCACTTGGGTGCCAGAACAGCAGAGCAGCCCTGGCTCCCCTGGCTGGTGGAGAAGCCAGCCAGGCTTGGGAAGTACCATTCTACCATGCCTGCCAACTGCCTTGGCCCCCCACTAAGGAGGAACGAGACAGGTCAGAAGAGCCACTTGCAGTGGGGTGTCTGGAGATGCTCTTCAACATTTCTGCCTGTTATGCTGCCTGACTTTGCCATCTCAAAGGCCAGGAGAACCCAGCTCCTCCATTCAGCCTGGATTGGGAGGGACCTTCCATCCCAGCACCTAACTGGTGGTGTTTCTGGCAGTGGGGCTGGGATGTGAGGGCTGATGGCATCATCCTGCACCCTCGGTGCCACCCGGTCCTGCTGCACCAGGAGCTGGAGAATCAGCCTCCACCCCAGCACCAGTGCATGGCACATCTCTGGCTCCCACGGTCCCTGGTACACAAGAGCAGGATGGGGTGAACCCAGCAGGAGAGAACAGAGCCATCAGGTCCCCTCTGCTCCTCTCCATCACTGACCATGGTGGTACATGCATGTGGGCTCTGAACAACACCCAGGACAGTTACCAGCCCTGACACTGGGGAGCGGGCCATATTATTGCTGTCCCGAGCCAGCTGTCTCCTCTGAAACCTCTGCCCTCCTGGGAGCAAAGAGCTCCTTGCATGCTTGGGAGAGAGCTGCTCTCTGGCCCTCGCTGGTTGCTGCACTGGGTGCTGGCAGCAAACACTACGCAGTGCTGGGGATGGGGCTGCCTGTGCGATGCAGCCCCATGGACCACACTGGCAGAGGGGCTTGGGGCACACATGTCATGCCCTGGCTGGTCCAGGGGTAGGTCGCGTGGCTCCGTTCACAGTGCTGCCCGAGATTCACACTGGTACTCACTCTTCTCATGAGGTGCCCAGCCACAGCCAAGCTTCAGGAGCGGTGGGGGAGAAGCATCCCCTTATCTCTTTTCTTTTTGTGCAAACACACGAGCCCTCTTGGAGCTGCCCGTGTGATGCCGCCAGCCGGAAAGCCGCAAAGGCAGGGAGGTTGCCCAGCTTCTGTCTCCTTCCCAGCAGGTGTGGCTGGCCCTGCCAGGCAGATGGCTCAGCGCCTGGCAGAGATGAGTGTCGGCGCCAGGAGCAGCTGGCTCCATCCGTACCCGGGCCAAGAGCAGAGATGCTGAGCAGCGTGGGGAGCTCACGGCAGGCAAATGAGGCAGTGACCTCCCCTGCCAGGCTCAGGTTGTGCTGGGCACCTCTGGGCTCTTGCACACATGTGGGGTGTGCTGCCAGGTCCTGCCTCTGCCTGCAGGCACCCTGTAGTGGGGCCTCTGGGAGGGTGTGAGCAGGGACCAGTGGTGTCCCGGGGGAGGCAGGCATCTCTTGAGGACAGCCCCAAAGCCCAGATTTGATGCAGGAACCTCCAGGGCACATTTGCTCCATTGAGACCTGGATGCCAGGTCATGTGGAGGAGCCTCTCCCTGCGCCTTGGTGCGGCTGGGACTGGCACAGGGATGAGGAGCCAGAGTGGACCCTGCTTTGAGCCATCAGCTCCTACCCCAAGTTTTCTCCCTGCTGCCTGGCCTGATGAACAGCTGGGTGATCAACAGAACAGCTGGAAGCCCTGCCAGAGCCAGGCCAGGCACTGCCTTGTTATTTCTAATCAGCAAAGCAGGGGAAACAGACCTTTTTAGTCCACTGGCAGTCACTTTTTGCTGTGTGCAGCTCCCAGCATGGAGGGCAGGGCTGAACCAACCCTCAAAAATCGGAACGGAGACAAGAAGATGGGGCACAACACCCCAGGCTGTGGGGTGGGGAGGCTGTTTAATGGCGAAGGGGAGCAGCAGATGGGTTTTTTCCCCACGCAAAGCTTGTTTTGTTGCAGACCATGATGACAGCAATGATGGGACTGCAAGAGCTCCTGTGCTGTGATGACCAACCATGTTCACAAGAGGTAAGTGCAGCAGTCTCGCATGGCACAGTGCGGTCTCATTTTCTGCACAGTTATTAATACATCTATTTGCCTGGCTCCAAGTGGAGGCAGAGGGCAAACCCAAGTGAACAGCACCAGGATTGACAGCCTAGGAGCTTGGTGCAACCACCTCTTGAATCTGACACTAAGGGCTAGGAGAAGCTGTTCTGGGGGACTTGGCTTCCCAAGGGGCAGAGGAGAGACAGAAGGGGTCTGGTCCACAGGAGCAAAGTCTCTGGGCAGGCTGCTTCTGACGTGCAGGCTCCTCCATCCTCATCTTGCAGCCAGTGCTGGAAGTGGAAGTTTTGAAGTCATGCACGGAGCTGTTTGCTTGGTATTTCCTGCCCCAGAGAACAGGAAGCAGCAGTGAAGCCCAGGAGGGAGCTGCTCTTGGGAGATTTCCAGCCTGACACATTTTGATCTCTGCCTACAGGAAAGGGGGAAAGCTCCGTGCACTTTCCCTCAGCCCCGTGCCCAGCACTGGAAGCTGATGGGTCAGATTCAGGCTGACTTGGGTCTGGGGAGGTGAATTGCATAGAAATGTGGCTGTCTGAATGATTTTCCGTTTCAGTTTCCCTTGTATTGCTCTGACCTGGACCTTATTTGCTCAGACTCTAGGACAACTGCAGAGATGCTGGCTCACAAGCTGCGGTGTGAAAAACAGCTAGCTGTGATAGGTGCGTGTCCACCCAGGTTGTCCTGCTGATGTCCTGATCAGCTGCAGGTCCACTCCTGCCCCATAACAATGCTATTCTGCCAGGTCTGGAGCAGCATCTCATCACCACCCCCAAAGCCCCCTCCTGTTTCCAAGGTCTGGGTCCATGCTGGGAGCTGCCAGCCCTATACAGTTGGCTCCCTCAGCCCACCAGGACTTGGGTGCAAAACCTGAGGCAGTCCCGTGCCTTGGTGCACATCCATGTCTCCTCTGTGCCACCCGGATCACTGGGGTCCCTGCTGCAGAATCGTGTTCCCCTCCCCAGTGCTGGTGGCCATGATGGGACAAGGCTGGGGAAGGGCAGGTTGGGCTCATGCCTGGTGACAGGCAAAGGCTCTGTCGTGGCAGAAGTTATTCCCCATCAGGACTGCCAGTGTCTGTTACTGGCAGACCATGGCAGCCGTCTCCAAGGAACGTGAACAGCACATTATTAAAAAACCTTTAAAGAGCTGCCAGTGTGTCCCAGGCCCCTGTTTATTTCTGCATATGGCCTGTCCATGGCTGAATGCAGCATTCATCGAAGATGCCATCTCAGCTTAAGGTGGTCTATTACTTATCCCAATCAAACTCCTGCAGTAGGTGATTCCTCTTCTGTGCAAGGACAAAGTCCCCCAGGAGGAGGGGGTTTATTCTTTTTTTAAATCATCCCCACTTTTGTTTTCCTTCTCCTGAGAGATCCGTTTGTGCAGAGTAGATTTTGGATCAAGGAGTGTCCAAGCTGGAACACGCTGGTCTCTGGACCTGCTCCTAAATCGCTATGTGCAGGGATGCTGGGGTTGTTTCCATGGCTATGGCCTGAGCACAAGCTGTGATGGAGAGATCTGGGGACGTGTTGGCTGGAGGCAATGTAGCTGAGGGGTGGGGATATGCCCAGAGAGGTGCCATGTCAGGGCTAGGGTGGCTGGTAGAGAGGGGGGCAGGTGAAGCTGTTGTCCACAGCTTTGCATCAGGTCCCCTCTCGTGGCAGCAGCCCATTTGCGAGGAGTCTCCAGACAGCGTGGGATGGTGAGCTCACTGTGCAAAAAGCAGTTATTCCATTTTATGGTCACAGAGACACCAGATGGGACCCAGACCAAGAGCTCAGGGGCTCCTGGCCTTCTTCAATGCAGCGATGTCAACACCAGCCATGGGACAAAGCAGTACAGAGCCACCTGTCCCCATAGCCTTAGCAGGCTGCAGGGGGCATGTTTTGGCCAGATCTTCCCTGACCAGCTCCCATGGAGATATGGTCTGTTTTGAAGGTGCTGGAGGCCCCCCACCCCAGAGGTGCTCAGGTTCCACTGAGCAGGCAGTGGGCCGGACACAACAAGGTTGTCTCTTTGGGGACACATGAGGCACAGCTGCTCTTCGGGGCCATTCAGCTGCCTCGTACTGTGCTGTGTTTGGGCACCGACCGGGGCTGGGATGATGGGTGAGCCAGCACCTGGAATACTTCTTCGGAGGATGCCTGCTTGGATTTTCACAGGACCCAGAGAGATACAGAATCCTCCTGGTTCTGCTGCTCACCTGGGCTCTCTGCCCATGACTTTTCCTGCTCCCCTGTCATTGCCTGTGGCACAAACAGCTGAGAATGCAGACTGTCCTGCTCTGTGTCTACCTGGAAAAACGTGTCCTAGGTGAAGGAAAGACCAACACCAAAAGCAATAAAGAGTCGCTGCTGTCATTGCCAAGGTGTTGACTGCACGGCACTGGTGTGGGCAGCATTTGTACAGCACCTGGCATGACACCCAGGCCCAGTGGCAGTGGAGACAGCAGCATGCAATAATGCTGATCAAACCCTGGGATTTGATCATGATTGAACTAGATTTTCTTCGCAAGTGGCAGATCTGGGTCTGGCACCTGCAAAGGATGGGACCTCGGTCTGTGAAGCAGTGGCAGGCATAGGGGGTCACCCTCAGCAGCATGAGCACAGAGGGTTTGCTGCAGGGCAGTGCCACCCCCTCCAGGAATGAGCAGAGGGTAAGGACCTGCTGGGACAAGCAGCCGGAGCCTCTCCAGCCATGCGCGCTTTTCCATAAGCAGTCGCCTGGGCAACTGTGAGCGCTGAGCCAGACAAGCCATCAGGATGAGGAGCCATTGTGCTCGTTCAGTGAATGATTCCCAGCCCTTTCCCCCACTCAGGGGGCTCTGCAGGTCACCCCATTTTGCCAGCCCAGAGATGGGCAGCAAACGGCCCTGCCTGGGGCTCCCTGGCAGCCTGGGGGTGGGTTATGTCGAATTCCCACTTCCAGGCTGGGTGGGACGATGCGGGAGGGAGATCAAAAGCCCCCTGGCAAGGAAAAGCTGCCAAATACATATGAATTGAGACCGAATTGGGTGGCCCAAACCAGCACCAAGTGCAGGGATGAGCCCGATTCCCAAACCCTCACATTTCACTGTGTGAGAAAGGCCGAGGTTTCCCACTGCGTTATTACTTGCAGTAAGTGTGCACGTGCGTGTGCATGCCCAGAGCAGTGAACGTGGCTGCCAAGGGAAGGGGGTCCCCACCTAGCTGCATTTCTGCCTGTCCACGGTGAGACTGTCTCTGTTTTGCTGTTGTTGCTGCTTGGCACCTGCTTGCCCTGGACGAGCCTGCTGCTTTGCTAATGAGCTGCAGCGCCTCGCTCAGGGTCCTGCTCACCATCGGAGTGCAGGGACTCTCCAGGCTCATGTGCTTACCTCAGCCCCACGGTTTAAATCCCTGCCAAGAGAAATGGAAGAATCTGGTGCAGCCAGGCCTGGAAAAAACAGCAAGGACAGTCTCCAATTAACCCTCCCCTCGCCTGCCTGTGCTGCTACCCTCTCCTCCCTTCCCACGCACAGGCAACCAGCGGGCTTCACACCCCTCCTTCCCACCCCCGCTTCATGTGCATTTCTCTACCTCTGGGGAAAAAGCAGCTTTTCTAGTGAGATTGCCCAGAATACCCAGGACCGAGTATTCCCACGGCACTTGAATGCGTGCCCCCTTTGATCGCAGGAGGGCAAAGGGCAGAGATCTGGGAAAAGAAAATAATTTAAAAAAGAATAAAAAAAAGAGAAGACACAGAGAGGGAAAAAATAAAGCAATACAGGCAGGAGCTTCCCCCAACCTCTATAAAATACAGTTCACGTTTCCTGCGAGCCTGGGGCGCAGATCACATTCGACGTGAGGTGCTTTACCCAGCCCCGGTGTAAATTCTGGAGCCTTGCATTTGCATGGTGTGATGGGAAAAAGCTTAAGAGGGGCCCGGGGAGCTGCAGAAGAGGCGGCTGTGCTATCTGGCTACCACAGGGGCTGTCGATGCACAGACATTTCCAAGGCTATTTGTGAAGGTGAAATGGTCTGTAAAGATTCCAGGACACCATGTGGCAGGACGGTTAGCAGGGCTTCTCCTTCAGTGTTTGCACAGAGCTGCCGGGCTGGAGAGAGGCTGTGTGTGCAGAATGCCTCGCGGTGATTAGAGCATCTGCAAATTTCAGCTTAATACGCAGCATAATGAGACACGGAATATTATTAGCCTGCAGCCATCCCCCCACCCCAGCGGCGATCTCTGCAGCTTGAGCTGGTTTCACCTTCTCAGTGCTGTGCTGCAAGAGCCCCAGTGAGGGATGCTTGCCCTGCTAGCAGGGCAGGCAGCCTGCAGGCAGCTCTGTGGCCACGCAGGACTAAGCTCCCATAGCAAGCAGAGTGGCTTTGCACTTTGGTTTATATGAAATAAGGTTTTGTCGTCATACCTGCTGGCTGTGCACGCCAGCCCTTGCCCTGCTGGCCTTTCCTGCAGCACCCTGAGCGACCGTCTGCCCATGCCAGCAGCCATGGGGGCTGCTCATGGAGAATGACTTCCAGCTTCCCATCCCAAAGCTGTACAGCCAGCAGCTTGCCTCTCCAGGCACATCCTGCCTGTGCTGCCTACCAGGGCAGGAGATGCCAGGAGGGCTCAGCCTGCACAGGGGCTGCACAAGGAAACCTGGCAGCACTAGGAACAGGGAGCACGGCTTTGTTTTGCACAGAGTAACGCAAGCATGGGATGGCTCTGTGTGAAGAGGAGTATGTCAGGATGCTGTACCTTGCTGGAAGTGTCTGGCTGTGTTGCACAGAGCCATGCCAACTCCAGGCTCCCCTCTCCTGCAGTCTCTGCTCTGCCATCCCACCACTCGGCAGGATCCTGCAGCCCCAGCTCACATAACTCCTGCTGCGCTGCTTATTGCCTCTTGTGGTTGGGCAAACAGGAATGTCCCAAAGCACTGGCCCCTCTGACATGGAAAGAGCTGCTGGGTGGTGCCAGGAGGTGGTTCTGCCTGTGCAGTGGGGGCTGGCATGAGGGGGCTAGTAGAGTCCTGTGCTTGGTGCAAGGTCCTGGGAAATCCCTGGTGCAGGTCTGAGCTCAGCCAGGAGCAGCCAAGCAGCCCAGTGGCTTCCCTGAGCTCCTGAGGCATCGCAAGGCCCAGGGGGAGGGGAAGGAATGTGGGGCCACGGCTCCCACGGGGTGGCCATGGGAGGTGTGCCAGGAGCACTGCATGGGCAGCCCCTGTGCCTGGGAAGGCGTGCATCTGGTGGCATGTACAAGTATGCATCTGTTCACATGTATGAAGGTACACTGGCACGTATGTGCATGACGTGAACGTGTCGAAGGCTGGGAAGGACAGAGGCTGTGTGTGGGTATGTAAGTTATACGCAGGTAGGTATGCACCCTGCAACATACACTGTGTGTGTGTGTGTGCACACTGCTGCAGGGGTGGATCGTGTATATTTATGTATATGTTTCAGGCAGGTACCCGAACATGTTCAGGGAGTGTGTGTGTGTGTGTGTGTAAGGTGTGTGCTGAGACTGTCTTAGTGTATGCAAACAAGCTCCTCGGTAGCAGTTTGACCTCTGTTCCACAGACTTGCTGGAGTGGTGTTGCGAGGGACACGAGAGAAGCATGGCGTGGGTTGGAGGTCACGGTCCCTGGAGCCACTGCCTTCTGCCTGGCAGAGACTGCACCGGACAGTGCTGGGGCTGCCGCCTTGGGGCCAGTCCCTCTCACAGGCACAGGCAGGTGAGCGGCTTCCCCCACACAGCCTCTCCCTCCATCTCATGCTGACCCATGCGTTTACGTGACCTTGTCACTGCTGTTGAGCGGAACCTTGCCTTGTTTTGCCTGGGGTATTTTTCAGCAAGATCAGCTCCTCTGCCTGGTTCAAAGCTGGCATTTGCTGCCAAAGGTATGACAGTGACATCTGCAGCCAGGGGCTCCCTGCCCCAGAGATGCTCAGAGATGCCTGAATCCCTGTCCCTCACGCTCGCCATTTACTGTGCTATTGATATATTTTTAAAGAGCAAAATTAAAGTCTGGAGAAGTTATCAACAAAGTAAAAGCTGTTATGAATGCTCTTAAACTAACACTAAGTGCCGCTGCTGTTAAACTGTACCAAGGTCAAATTCACAAATCGGCAGGTTAGTTTCAGTTCCAGCCTGAAATTAGATCATCAATTAATTAAATCATCACTTTGATACAGAAAGAAAACTGGAGTGGACCCAGCCCTCATAAATCCTGCAGAAGGGTCTGCGAAGGTGGCTCTGCATTTTATTGGGAAGAATTTGACCAAAACAATTCAGATCCATAGTGTTGGAGCCAGCTAAATATTTTAATAGTGAAAACAACTTACCACCTACTGCCTAAGCCATAACCTCCAAGCTGATTTGGATGCTGCCATCTCAGATGTGTTCCCCTGTCCCCAGCATATGTTACAGTGCAATGTTAACCTCTGCTTCAATAAGCAGAGGGTTGAGGCTTCCCATATACTGGAATTGACTGATGACTACTTTAAGTTTCTCAGGACTTTGAAACCCAAACCCCACTTTAATTTTATGAGTAATTTTATGGGACAATCTTTAGGGCTGTGAAAGCTGGAAACTTTTCCTTCAGGTGCCTTGACCTTGTGGCTGCTCATCTACCCATGCAGGAGCCCCACTACACTTTCATCTGATCACCCTTGAATTCAGAGCTATAAAAAGGATGGGATGTCTCCCAGCTAATAAAAATAGGAAAAAAGGGAGAAGCAAAGCTAAAGATAAAGGTGTCGCGAGTTCTCCCCTCCTGCAGTCTTTGGAACGTCAGAGTGAGGGCTGACGTCTGAATCAGCAACCAGATGGTGAAGTCTTTCAGGCACAGTGCTTCTCACTGCTGGCCGCCCGCAGTGCCCAGCAGGGCAGCTGGACCTTAAGTGGGCTGCTCACTGGGGCCCAGGGCCAGTGGCCTTGGGTATCCTGCCCCGTCAGTTTGACATGGGATGGAATGCAGAGCTTGCGGTGTGGGGGCACAGGGCTGCTGGGTGAGGGGGACAGCTTGGCAGGGTCTCAATCAGCCTAAGATACATGTGGGCCAAAGGAAGACCTGGCTCCTGGCAGAAGCAGCTCCTGAACTCCCCATCTCCAGCTCTGCTGGGGTTCCCAGGGCTCCCTCCCATGCAGTTAAGAGTGTGTGCACATGTGTATGGGTGAGTGCTTCTCCGTGTGGAGAGGATGCTGAACTAGGAGAAAATGCAGATATGCCACAAATGGAAGTAGGGCAGACCTTGGCTACAGCCACAAGGGAGGATTAATCTGTTCTTCATTTCACCAGACCCAGTGTCCATACATCAACGTCACTGAATTCAGTGCCAGAAGCACAGAATGTGGGGCAGCACTACAGACCGGGGACTTGTCCCCCTCTGGCAGGCATCAGGACCTGGCACAGAAACCTCTTGGGTCTCACTTGCTCCCAGATAATCAGATCTGGCATAGTTTCCCCTGCTCTGCCACCTACAAACGAGCACACCCTATTGCTCAGCCCTGCATCCCTCAGTACCTCTTGGTCTTTGCTCATCCTTTTTAGTCAGCTCTGGCATTACATCTACTAACATCTACTGATGAGTTCTCCTCCACCTGCTCAAGAAGGGACTTAAAAACACAAATGCTTCCTTCCCCCAAAACCTTCCCTCCATGGAGGGGCCCAGTAAGGTCTCTGACAACAAACAGCAACGTGTCATTTGTTTTTATTACTCTAGGAGGGCAAGCTGCTGTGCGTGACCAAGGAAACCGAGAGCTGGCTGCCCTTGTGAACTTGCTGAGTGCCTGATGGAGAACGGGAGGAGAAGAGAGCTGGGGGAGTAAGAAAAACATTACTTCTCTCCTGCTTATTGGCCGAGGCAAGATTGATTGACTGTACTTGCGATAGCATAGCATGCGTCAAGGTAGGCACAAAATTGTGGTTAGCACTAGAAAACCACCAGCCGTGTGGATGAACTTAATGTGAGAAAAGACATATGGGACAGATGCAGATTTTGCATCAAGCTGGGGAGAGGCGCAGCTCCCCAGGGTGGGGAGGACAGAGGAGATGAGTCTGACATGGAGCACAGAGGCGTGTGATGGCGCTGGCTGGCTGCTTGATAGAGCAGGGCCAGACTCATCCTGTCTACCTTTTGGTGTCTCCAATGTTTACAACCACTGCTAGAGGGAAAAGGACACTTTTAGGATGTAATTCACCTGCTCAAAGCAGCCTTGAGGTGTACCCAGAGATTTACTTCACAGGTGGTGGCTTGCCCCCTTGCCAGTTGAAGTCCTGCCCAGCAGATGAGGTGCTCCCAAGGCACTGTCCTTCTGGCAAAGGGCAGGCTTAGGAAAGGACTGGAAGAACAGGGGGGTGGCTGGGGGCACGTTAGGGATGGTGATGTGAAATCAGAAGACACCACAGTACTGTTTTGAAGCCTAAGCAAGTGGCTCGAGATGGCCGTCATCATACGGTGCTGTGCACGCGCCAGTTGGAAGGATGGCAAAGGAAGAATCAAGGTAAGGGCTTGCAAAGAGCAGAGCAGTTGGAGGTGCTTTATCAGGACAGGGCTTTTGGTGGCATAAAGTCAGTGTGATACAAACAGTGCAGTTTTGCATGATGGTAATGGCTCCAGTACTATTTCCCACTGACAGATACTCAAACCAAAATCATTTCCATAAAGGACATGGAAATTATTTTTTTGACATTTTTTTGTTTAGAAAGGCTCAAAAATCTGCCTTGCAATTCACCTGATTTTGATGCAGTCAGCCTTAAGTTTCCCAAAACAGAATGGAAAAAAATTCAGTTTCGGGGAGAATGTTGATAAAGCAGCATTCCCCTGCTACTGACCTCCACTGTTTGCATTTTGCCACGTCGAGACTGAGCGCACAGCAAGGCAGTGGCAGAGGAAGAAGCCAAGATGTGAAGGAGGCCAAGGGTGTCTGGGTGGTCGGAGGCTGGTCTGGGAGCTCTCTGCTGGGGCAGGGGATGGTGTGAGCAGGGCTGGGGACCTGTGCAGAGCAGCCGGTCCCTCCGCCTGCCTGTGTGCTGCTGGCCCCGCAGCTTCCTCCGGCAATGCCTTACACAGGCTATTTTTATGCTGTGTGAAAAAGCATGTCTTTCTGCAAGTGGAGGAAAGGTGGCGTGGAGAGGGAAAGTGAATTAGTGAAGGTCACAGGCGTAATATCACTCTGCACGCTGCTGGGGCAGAGTGTGAAAAGCTAAAGGGGACGGCGTGGAGGTCTGGATGGCAGGCTCACCTGGGGTGGAAAATGGTCATGGAGCAGCTTCTGTGTTCCACCTCTGCCTTCCTGGGGAACATCCAGCCGCCGTGGCCCTGCCAGCACGGGGGAGCGAGCTGGCAGCATGCACCTACTTCTGCACTGCTCGCTTGCTGCTGCCGCTGACTGTTTATAGAGCATCAGCCGCTATACGGACTGTAACTGGGTTTTTACATACAGCATAAAAAGTAATGATCACTTTCTCCTGCTAAATCACACACAGTCAAATCGTAATATGGAGTCGCTCCTGTCCGCAGCGGCAAAAGGTTCATGCCTGGGGGAGCCCAAATAGCTCCTGAAGGCAAGAAACAGCCTTTTTTTCCTCAGTGAAATCAATGAGGGGAGCAGTGCCCAGCACCACGCCCCCAGGATCCTGCCAAAAACTGCAGTCATTTCTGTGGCATCCCTTTCCCCACACTTTCTCCTCTTCCTTTAAAGCAATGGCTTTTCTGAGAACAACAGGGAAAGGTGAATGCAGAAGATGCCCTGCCTGTACATCATCGCTTGCAAATGGGAATGTGGGACCTGGTCCACGCTTGGGCTTTCCTCACTTGGGTGAGCTGACCGAAAAGTTGGCCAAGGTGCTCCTCCCCTTTGAGCAGGGTTTGGGAGCCAGGGATGTGAGCCCGAGCAAGGGGAAGAGCATCCTGCTGCCACGCCACAAGTGGCTCTGTCCCACAGCGCGTCGCTGGCAGGGTACCGCGGGGAGCCAGCGCACTCTCGGCTGCCTCCCGCTTCTGGGAGACGCTGGAGGCAGAGTTCCCATCACTTTCCCATCTCGGAGCAGATTTATGAGCCTCCCAAAAGCTCTCCTACAGCCCTCCAGGAAGGCTGGGGCTGGGGCTGGGGGGGGGGGGGGCGGAGGGGGAGCTATTTGTGGGGAATTGTGAATCTACTTTCTTACACGGCTGCGTACCACTGTGCAACGGTAATCCCCTGAGCAGGGTGAAACGGAGGCCTAGCTACCATGACCTCCTCTGTAGGTTTCCATGGATACCATGTACTATAAATAAAAAAAAGGAATTTCAAACCAGTTTTCAATCCTGCTTAGTGGGAATAGGAAACCTCTTTTGAATTTAGTTTCCTATCTCACCTTACAGGGGTTATTTTGCAGCCTGTTTGAAACAAATAATTACCCCTTCAGCCAGGAAATTACCACCAATCATACCTATTTACTTCCAAACACTCAGCTAATTAGCACATTGGGGAGAGCTGCCTATTTGCACGCTGGGGATGGGAGGCTTAGTGTCTTTATTTTGGTGGTGCTGGGAGAAAGGACGTGGGGCCAAGGGTCAGCGAGGGGCGTCAGAGCCCTCCGAAAAAAAATAATAAAGAGAGAAGGAGAGCTGTAAAACTCAAAACGCCGAGATGCCGTGTGAATTAGCGTGTGAGAAGCCCCGGCAAAAAAAGGAATATTACATCTGCATCCTTTTGCAATGAATCAGAGTCATGCTGCAGATTTTGTCTGGCATACTGGGTCTCTGGAGGATAGAAAATAATTTGGTCGCAGCAGTGGGAGGTGTGTGTGCGTGGAGAAGGGAGTTGCTTTCCAACAGCCTGCTGTGGTGAGAACATGCCTGACACTTCATTCCTTTCCAGTTAATGCAGCGAGGCCGGGAGGAAACTTAACCCTCTAATTGCTAAAGTATACTGGGGACTTGGGAAAGTCCTTGGAAACCAAAGCGGCTCCCGGACAGCCCTCATCTCGCCCGGCCGCAGGCAGACAGCTGAGGGGATTTGCCCAAATGGCTGGAGGTGGGGGCAGGGGAAATGCTAATTTGAAACAGGCGCTGGCGAGCAGGACGGGAGGACTGAGAGGTTGTGTTTTGCAGACCTCTGGGCTGGCAACGGGCCTGCGAAGTCCAGTCCGTCACAATGCTGGGCCTGAGCCAGCTGGACACGTGGTGGCTTGTGGAGGGGTCTCACGGTCTGGCATTCCCAAATGGCTCTGCAGCCCCAGCTCAGCGCCGTCGGCCCGTGCTCCTGCATCACCGTCACTGAAAATGCCAAGTGCTTTCCATCGCACCCCGGTGCCATGTCCCCCGCCTCCCTGAACGGCTCCTGCTGTCGTGGCCATGCTGCGAAGCCCCCGCATTATGGTCCTTGCAAGGAGGGGTAGGTGAAGGATGCCTTCGCACAGGATGGGCATGCTAATGGAGGGCTGCAGCCCCCCCACCCTTCTGTGGCTGCCTGGGGGTCTGCTCACAAGGGGAGGGGCTTGCTTCCCGCTGCCATCCTTTGGTGGGCTTTGGAAGGCTGCTTCCAGCACGCACAGCTCCCTGTGTGACCCAGCTATCAGGTGTGCACCATTTCTTTGCCTTGCTCACCCCAGTAAAGGTCTCCCAGACAGTGCAGGATTATGACTGGCAAACATAAACTCTGCACAGCCGGGGAGGAGGAGGAGGAGGAGGAAGCTCCATTGGTAGCAGCAATGCACAAAGCACCCGGGGCTCAGCCAGAGCTTCGTGTGCAATACGGGTAAGCTCTGCTCAAAGCTTGTCCATAACGTTTAATAGCACAGGATGATCACGGGCGTCTGACTCGGAGCCTGTTCACTACTGCCCTCCTAAAGCTCCTTATTAGCATTTCCAGGACATTGATGTTGTGCTCGGATATACGGGAAGGCACTCATGAGTTACACAGCAGCAATATATCAACGTTAGAGAAGGGCCCATTTAAGCTTAATATCAGAGGCTGGGTTTTTCTGGAATCAGGTGTCTTGTTCCCATTGAAATTCAACAGGAGTTGGAGCCTGCTCCCAGGGCTTCTTTGAAAGTCCCAGACTTAATTAGTATTTATCTTAATTAGGGGGACGTTACCTGCTCTGGGAACCTCATGCTATCTGCTGTATTCACCCCCGCAGCACCCTGGGAAAGAGCTCCCAGCCCGTTTTGCGGTGGGGGACTGGGGTACGTGGTGGCTCACGGTGCGAGCCCACAGCTCTGCAGGGAGCAGAAAACATCTTTTTGGGGGCTGCGAGGGCCGGGGCATCGCCCCCCTTCCTTCCTGGGGTATGTCCTCTTGGGAGGCCGGGATACCCAATGCAGGAGACCGGGGCCGGGCCCGCTTGAGCTGGTGCAGCCGGATGATGCTGAGCCCCCCACCGCCGCCTGGGCCCGCGGGCATTTTAGGGACCTGGGCGGGCACAGAGGCCTCTCGGCCCCGGCTGCGCTCCGGAGCACCGCTGCTCGTTCACCATCTTCAGGCCAGGCCACAAATCGCAGGGTGGAGGATGGGAGGGTGAGGAAAGAGGAGAAAACCAGCGCTCTTTTTAAAAAAAACAACAACCCCAAACCAAACAAAAAACCAAACACAAAGTGACCGGCTTGGGAAGAGCTTAGAAACCCGATCTGGTCCAAGCCATAAACAGCCAAAAAGGACAAGCCACGGGGCTCTCTTGGCAAGGCTGTTACCCGCACCCTCCTGCGGGGGCGGGTGGAGGCGGCTGCGCCCAACGGCTCCTCGGTCCCCTTCGCAGGGGCTCCCCCAGGGCCGGGGAGCTGCAGCGCGGGGGGCGCCCGCTGCTCTGCGCGCCGGGGGGATGCGGCTCCCTGCCCCGGGACCCCGCTCCGCGCTCCCACGCCCATGGGCATGGCGTTCGGATTCCCAGCCGGGCTGGCAACTTGCAGGGAAGGGGTTTGTCACAAGAACAAGCAAGCTGTCCCCAGGCAGAGCGATCAGAACGCTGTGACCTCCCCCGCGGTGCTCCGGCGGTGGGGTGCTGGGCTGGTGGCCCTGTGCGCTGCGCATCTGCAGGGATGCGGCACCGTCCAGGGGTGAGGGCAGGGAGAGCTGACATGAGGAAAGAGAAGAGTGGGGTCTCCTTCCCCCCTCCTCCCTCTGGGAAACCTGCCTCCAGGGAGAGCTACGAGTCCAGGCAGGCCGTGCTGGCAGATATCTCCAGAGGATCAGCCCTGTCCGCAGGGCTTTGGGCCAAGGGTTTTGCAGAGGAGATGCTGAAAGGCAGCAGGTGCTGCAGCACGCTCAAGGCTGGCCTACGAAGCACACTGGGGACAGCACAAGGCAGTGCTGGTGCTGGTGTTCGGACACAGGTGGGAGAAGGGAGACTCCGGGTGGGCTGGAAAGGGCAGGGGTGGGATGAGTCATCTGCAAACATCCAACAGTGGGATGAGGAGTGGGAAGCTGGTCCACTGGAGGCAGAGATGGGTGTGTGTGTGTCCTGGGAGCCGTCTGCTGCCAAGTCCCAGGAACTAGCCAAATAGGTCCATCCACAGCTGACCTTAGGGGCAATTTTGGTGGCCTGGGGACAGGGGATTCTATCCATGGGTCAGGGAGACGTCTCTGAGGTTGACCTGACTGCCATGGTGCTGAGCACCTCAGGGAGCCCTGCCAGCACTGGCAAGAGCCTTGCTGCCTTCCTGTCCTTGCTAGACAGCGAGAACCTGCTCCAGGGTCACAAGACCTGGCTGCTGCCCACCAGCGATGGTCAGGGCTGGGCCTAAGCAGTACAGGGCAATGGCTTGCCCAGGAGATGCTGAATGAAATCCTTGACACCCTGCTGACAGCCGGCTCAAAGAATGCTGCCTGGGAGCAGGCTGAGAGCCTTCATCACTCTACTGCTCAGCAGGAGCCCAGGGAGGGGGCAGGAAGAGTGGTGGTATTTCCTGCCAGACCAGACCTAGGGCCAGGTCTTTGTCCAGCTCTCCTCCATCAGTTGCACTTCCCTGAAGGAGAGCAGGGATGATTTTCCAGATTTGCTTTTGGACTATAGAGCTAGAGTTTGAGAAGGGGGTGGGGTGGAAAGTGGTCTTGAAGGGAACAAATGTGGCTTCATAAGGAGGAATTGGTCACTGGGGGTGAATAGTCCCAAAAAGCAAAATGTTGTAGAAATTTGTTCATGAAGACATTGAACACTCTTACCTCCCCCCTCCCCTCTGATGTTTCACTAGTGCTGGGAGAATAATAGCAAAAGTTCTGTAGGAGAAGGGAAACTCCCAGAAACAAAGGGTACGTGTTGAATGGTCTGATGAAAATTCCTGGAAATGTTAACACAGCAGAGTTGCAATTAGAAGCCGTATCCTCACAAATAGCATCGAAAGCTGTGAGAAAATAATTCCTTCCAGGTCCTGGTGACACAGGAATAAAACAGGTGGCACTGAATTTAATGCTACCGTTAAATAAAATTTTTATTCAGCCAAGAAAAATGTGGTAGCTGGAAAGATGGACTACTCCATCGTTTCATTCTGCTTCATGCAAAGCTACCATTACCTTGCTAGATATTTTATGGAAGGCTTGCAGGTCTCAGCCTGTAGGCTTCGAGATTGTAGACAATGTGCTAATGTAAAGTTGCTTGAGCTTATGGAAGATTTCGAAGGCCTGGTTTCCATGTGTTGAGACTGGCACCATATCAGAGGAACAGCTGAGTATATGGAGCAGGGAAGCTACATTTAAGTTATCCAGCGAGGAGCAAATCCGCCTGGGGCTGCAGTCCTGGGTGCTGTAATGCAGAGGGGAGACAGTGGTCCCGGCTGGTCCTTCCCCACCATGCAGACAGGCTGGTGTCTTGCTTCACAGTCACAATGCGCGAGATTATCCCCTTGGTGTACACTTGCCTGGGCTGCTTTGCCTGGTTTACTCGCAGGCTCTGGCGCATCCTTTGCTCCAGAGCTGGCAGGCAATGCAGAGCTGGGGCTGTGTGGAGGCCAGGATGGGATGCACTGAAGTGGGAAGGAGGAATGTGGGGCTTCCCTTCCCTGTGGGATAGTGTGTTGGCTGCCATCACAAGTGTTGGACCTCGGAAGTGCTTCTGGGGCCACAGGGCAAGGACAGGATATTTAGAAAAATCTAATTTTAGCTTGGCGAGGCACTTCCACTCTGAAGGAGGTCAGCTTTTCTCTAGGGTGACCAGGAGGGAGAAGCTGCTTCAGCTGCTCCAAAGTGCTGCCTGGAGGAGCTGGCTGCCCTGCCTGGAGGGAAGGAGACTGACCCAATGCTGTTGAGCCAGCACCTGGGAACCCCTCAGGGGCACTGCTAAAGGGAGGGCCATTTCCATACCAATTTCAAAGCTGCTCTGACAAAGAGGCAGCAGAGATACCCATGTCTGCAGTGAGGTTTTGCCCCAGCACCGGTGATTTCATTCACCCCATGTAGAGCAGAGATAAATATCCTCTAGCTACCCAGCTTCACTGCTTCTTGCCGGTGGTATATCGCATCAGCAAACCACTGCCTGCCCCGCCGTAGGAGGCACTAAAGCAGAAACAGCCAGAGCAGAGCCCAGAACAGCTGGATGGAGTTTAGTGTGTGTCTAGAAGAGCTGGAGCAATCCAGCCTCACCTCACCTGTGGTGCTGGCTCACCAGGACAGGCAAGGGCCTTGCCATCTCTGGAGCCACACATGAATAGTGGTGGCTGGAGAGTGCCTGGGAAGGGAGGAAGAGATCAGCAGTCATGTTGGAAAGCTTTTCTGACAACCAGCTTTGAACTCTTACAAACACCACTAGCCCACCTGGACTGGGTTTCCTAGGAGCTGCTGTACTGCAGTGTGGCATCCTGGCACTGCCACCAGCACAGCACTGCTGCTGCGGACAAGCCAGTGCCTTTGTCTTGCCTGGGTCGGTGAACAAGCTGGAGACTAGGTACTGCCACCAGCAGCCTTCCTTCTGGAGCAGGTCACCCCTGGTCACAAAGCCAGGCTGCTCCTTCCCAAGAGGAGTTTGTGGAATAAATTTTTACACTATCCTAAGGTAACTGGGCTACTTGATATGCCACATGAATCCTACCTCTTTGGAGAGACTCTTGGGCTGGGTCTTTTGCTGTCCTTAGTAAAGGGGCACCAGGATGTGTGAGTGGAAGTGAGAAATGGAATTCCCTGGGAATAATCCTCCTACATGAAACAGCGGCATCTGTGAAAAATCTTGTGTGCACCGACATGATGCATGTGAGAGAACATGGAGAACAGTCTGGAGCACGACCATGTCCTATTAATTTGCTCAGAACTTGTGAGGGTCAGGCTTAGTGGGGTGGTCAGGCAGAGCAGAGCGAGAGGCACTGTGGACTTGGCTTATGCAGCCAAACTCAGCGCCGGGTGGAGGCTGCTCAGCACCCGTGTCACAAAGGAGATGATGCCATACGGAATAGGCAGACCTGTGTACCCTGGTGGGGAATAAGCAGAATGGCAGGGAATTGGAGATGGGTGCAGTGAGACACGAGCACAGGCAGGTAGAGATGCTTGTGAAAGGGAGGCAGAGCCCTCCCTGAGCCTCTATAAAGCTGCTCTCTGTCCTGAGGGCTTGTAGATTGTCTATAACCTCCCAGGAGTTGGGTTATTTTGTGACAACTGAATGACGACCTCTGCTTGAGAGCCCAGCAGTAACCAAAAAGGTGAATAAAAATGAGAGGCTTCATGGAGGAGACTGTAGAGAAGGTTGTAAGGAGTTTCACAAAGGTGTTAGGTATGTGGGTGGTGTAATGTCGACCTTGCATGGAGCACTGCGGGCAGGTCTGAGCATCCTGCCTCGCAAATGACAGTTACAGGCAAGGTGGGGAGGGCTGGGAAAATAGCTCCAAGGCTGGCTAACCTGGGGCTTTTATATGCACAAGCTTGTTCCCATTTGGCTTGCAAAGCCCTGGGAGTCCTAACTTCTGCTGGTTGTTTCCTGTGTGACTGGAGCCAAAGGCTTGCTCTAGTGTTTGGTGAAGTCAACTGGACTTTTTCTGTTTGAATGCTCTGACCCGCAGTGATATGGGCTGGCTAAAACCTGACAAGGGATGCTCTGAAGTAGGAAACTCCTATCTAGATGAGACAAGGAAGGCATTTCCAGCTCCATGCTGTGGGTCAGCATTGTGCTGTCTGTATTTCCTTAAGGCATCTGTTAACAAGCCACTGCTAAATAGTGGTAATCCTCCTGCTGCAAACCTGGGTCTGAGGGTGGTTTGCTACAACAGGATAATGTCCCTAGCTAGAATGTGTGTGTTTGGAGCCCGTGCAATGGCCCACTTAAATACACGTGAGATTTGAGGGGTCTTGGCAAAGGAGCAACCTAAATCAAATTAGGAAGACAAGGGGATGTTCCCATGGGCCAGTGCCTTGGAGTGAGCCCACAGGACTTGAAACAAAGAGGTTTCTTTTGCCATGGAACAGTGGAAATAGGTAATCCAGATTAGTTGCTAAGTGCCTCCAGGAGGTAGGATTAGTAAAAGGACGAGTCTGCAATACTCAGCTGGCAGTATCTCACCAGGAAAAAAGTATAGCCTTAATGGTGCCTTTGCAAGCTCCTGTCTGATCTTAAAGGGTAAATTAGGGGAATGATTATGAGAAAATCTCCAAAGGCCACAGAAGTGATGCTTATGTGTACAGGAGATGTGTATGTGTCTACTACATCACCTTGCCTCTTGCTCCAAATGTCATGATCAAAGCAGCAAACTTACTGATTTTGCTGGTGTTATGGCATAAACCATTTGCTGGGTCAGTTGATGTTTTGATTCACACAGATAACATGGGAAATAATAATGTATTTCGTATATCAGGATTGTTTTCCCTTTAGAGAACTGATCAGAAAGGGAAATTTCTGTTTGAAGAAGTTATCTGGGTCCTACATCCATCAGAAATGCTGATGAACTTTCAGAGAGAAAGCATTGTCTCTCCCCTGCTCTTCACAGGAGTAGATCAGTTCTGCACAACAGTGGTGGTCAGCAGCTCAGGGTACCTGTTTGGATTTCATTCTGGATTTAGCATGCTATCTAAACATACCTTGTTCCTCTTCCCTTCCTGGGCTTCTTTCACATCTGCTCATCTGGCGAGCTCATTGAGGCTGGGCGATGCTAGAGAAAAAGAATATGAACCTGTAGAGCACTTAGTCCCTCATCTCAGGGCGAACATTGCATCCTAATGCGTTTAACAAACCTCCCTGGCACCAGAAGCAGAAGAGCTGTGTTACTTTCTCAGAAAACATAAAGCTCTGGGACATTGATCTGCTTGTACTGAGGTTGTTGTTGCTTTTGAAGCCATTCTACTGGAGGCAGTGTTTGTGCCTCCAGGGCCTCCAAAAACTAAAGGAGGTAGTAAAAAATCAATGGGGGTTTGGTGGAGGAGGTTTCCTAGCTGTCTCTCACAGTGCTAGGTGGCTCTTGGCTGTTGATTGGCATGTTTGAGGTGCAGTGTAGCCTGGTGAGGTGTGTGGACTTTGCCTTCACTGGGAGGTGATGCTGCCACCCCTGTGAGAAATGCTGTGATAGGGAGCTCGGCTGGCAGCCATAGAGGACCTGAGGTGTGAGGGTCAGTTTTCACCAACAGGAAGGAGATGAAGATGAGAGCCTAGCTCTTTGATTCCTTTAGGCTGAATAATCAAAAGGAGGGGGTGTCCCTGTAGATCAGCAGTGTTTCGATGGGAGCCGTGTATGCATTGGGCAACCCCCTCTCTGGAGCACAGAGCAAATAGGGAAAGCTCAAAATCTGGTGGTGTTTGAGCCACACATCTACCCAGTGCTGCAGAGAGATCACATCCATGTCCTAATGTTCCTCCCTATTGGCATCAAGTGGTCAGGGCTTGCAAAGTGCTAGACTAGACCTGCCTGGAGAAAAGACGTGCTGCGTGATCCTCTCCGATATGTGCCTGTCCCTTCCCTCTGCGCACAGCAGCATGGGGAAGCCCCCAGAGCCTGATGGAGAACCAGAGCCTCAACCAGGCTCTGTGTCCTTCCCGGTGTGGTTTGGGCTGCAGACCTAACCCCACCTGCCATCTCTGCCTGGGATAAAGGGAGTTTGTTTCTACTTTAGCTCATTGCAATATCTCCTGCTGGCAGACTTTCCAATTAGGAAGCCAAGGGGGAGTCATGAGAGACCCCAGGATGGATTTCACACTCGCTCTAAACCTGGATGCTGGGCTGAGCTGCTGAGCGAATGAGAGTAGTACCAATTGTGGGAGGCCAGCCCAGAGGACAGAGGTCTCTGCAGCTCTCATTTGAAGTGTGTGTGTGGGACAGGGCAGAGAGAGAAGGAAAGTCTGGCTTGTCTCTCCCAGCTGCTTCAACTGCTGGGAGGTGCCTGGCTCATGTGCTCTTCCCGGTCCCGGCTTGTGCCTCCCAGAATGGCACTTGAGCATCCCTAGACGCTGGGGATGGTGAGTTCTCTCTGGTGACAGAGGTGAGCATCCCTGTGTGCCTCAGCATCTACCTGGACTGCATGTGGTGTGGAGGTGGGTGGCCCAGCTCAGGTGGGTTTTGGATCTGGCCCCATGCTCTGCCCCCTTGGCTGGCATCTGGTTCCTGCTGGTGCCCTGGGTCTGAGCGCCAACTCTCCCTGCTGTACCCCACCACTGACAGTGCTCCTGGCCCTGCAGCGGGGTCATCTGGAGGAAGCCCAGCAAGGGAAGTGTGGGCAGAGAAAGGTGTCACAGCTGGAGGGTACACAGACCACAGCCATGCGACAGGGAGCAGCAGATGCCCTGGGCAGGGCTGTGACACCTTCCCTCCTGGCCTTCCTCCATCCTCTGCTCTCTTCTGTTTCCATTGGGTGGGACCTTCGCAAACTGCCAAAAACAACTGGCCTTTCTCTCTTTTTTAAAAAAGTATTTAATAAAGGCAAACAGATGTAAAGTTAAAACCTGGGGAGAACAATTCTTCCACGGACAAAATGGAGCAAAGCATTGCCCCTGTGGGTGACCGGTGTGTAAGCACATGCCGTTCAGGGGAGCCAGTCCCTCAGCAAAGTCAGCTTCACTGTGAGCAGCTCTGGTCACCAGGGCCTGTTTGCTGGGCTAGCACAAGGGCTGTTTTCCAGGTGCTGTTGCCTTGCTTTATGGTGTGATTATGGCTGCACAAACAGTTCCACTGGCTCAGCTGCTCCCCTGCCTCCCTCCCTTCCTTCCCTTTGTTTGTGAAATGTGACTTCTCTCCAGCTAGCTTTCTGCAGGCTTCTGAGCCAGATGACAACCCCAGGTGATGCCATTCAAACTGCAGCATCCGTGGATCAGCCACTGTAATGACAAAATGGTTTTTGGTCACCTGGTTGGATGAGCTTAGCAAAGCACCTCTCGGATGGGAACAATGAGGCATAGGCTCAGTGCCTGGTTTGCAGCCACTTGTTTTGTGCCACAGAATCACAGTGTTGGGGAGTGTTTGATACCTGGCCATGCTGTGCCTCATTAGAATAGGGGTAACAGGATTTCTTAGCTTAGCAGGTGTGCCAGAAAGACAAATTCAGCAATATTTGGAAGGTATCACAAGACTACAGCTCTACTCAGGCAACTCTGCAGGCCACAGCATTTCTCCCCCATACAGCTGAAATGCAGCTACCTCTTATGAACAGTCAGACCAGGAAGAGATACTGAGGGGTAGTTGAGAGAGCCAGAAAAACATGAGCAGTACAGGGAAGTGAACAGGGGTTGCTCATTCTCCCTCCCCATTGAGAAGCAGGAACATGAAGCAAAGTTAGCAAATCAAAGCAGATGGAAGGAAGCAATTCTTCAAGCAATGTATTGTGGTGCTGTGGAACTCCTTGAGAAAGGGCATCATAGCATTAATGTTGATGCAAGATCATGGAAGAGAAGCCTACTGGAAAGTATGCACTCTGCAGATGACATCTGGCTCAGGAAGACCAGCTAGGGGCTGGGCAAGTGCTGGGGGAGCTACTGTGCCTTTATCTTCTCCTTGTATCCTTCCCCAGGTGACAACTGCTGTTGGAGACAGGACCTAGGCAAGATGGGCTTTTGGTCTGGCAGTACTGCCACTCTCATGCAAGGCAAATTTCAGACCCTGAGGTGCAACGCAACATAGGAAGAAGTAGAAGCTGTGAGCCTGAGTCCCGTAGGGTGACGCCCGCTCCAGGAAGGACTGATAGTGTTTGCTGCGCAGGCAGGTCTGGTCAGTATAGGATGCATGTACATTTGGGTGCAGACCTGTCCCTGTCTGTACTTAAAATGACCTAGAAGGAGTGAGCTTCTATGAGCCTCTTGCTGACTTTCAGAGCCAAACAAATACCCCAGGGAGTCAGCAGGCATCCAGTGACCAAGCTGAGCCAGAGAGCACCTTTTTGGAGCCAAAATCCCAGGACCTGAACAGGGACATTCCAATCTCCTTCAGCCTGAAGTGGCTCCCAGCTGAGCCACTCTGTTCCCTCCTGAGCACCGGGAGAGCCAGCAAGCAGGCCCTTCAGCACATGGCCGCTGTATTATTTAAGGACCCCGGTGCAATTAGCAAGGCACTGGAGAGCAGCCAGCATGGACTGCAGGTGTTGGTGCCTCTCCAGGGCATGGACACCGAACAGCTGGGCTCCACCTTCCACCTTCCTGGCTTGCAAAACTCAAGGGCAGTCCCAAAAATACGCTGCTGCAATCACCTTGGCCAGAGACCCTGCTGACACAAATCACCTTGGCAGAACGGCAGGAGGAAGAAAACATTGTGATTTGCACAGAGATGAGCACAGAAACGACAGAAGGGTGATGATCAAGACAACTTGCCTCTCTGCAAACGCAATCTGTCTGAAGGGGGTAGACCCAGACCATCACGGATGCACTCATCCAGCTTGTAACCCCATCAGTTTGTCTTATTCCTTTGTTGTAAGACCCAGTTTTCCCCCCACCACTCCTGGCCCCGATGAATCCCATTTTGCTGCCCTGTCTCGCCACCAACCAAACCTGTTTTGCCATACAGCCTCTGGCAGAAGTACCTAACTGCCAGCAGCAGGTGCTGAATGTTGCTTTACCACTGTAATTAACAGGTTAGGCTCTTCTCCTTGTCTCTCTGATCTCTGTTTTCATTGCTCTCTGCTGCTCATGGGAAATGTGATAGGCAGTATCTAGGGTCTCATGTCAGCAACAGTCATTGCTAGGCTGAGCACCTTAGCAACAGAGCAACAGGACATCCCAATGGGATGGCAATACTGTAGGCAGAGGTACATGAGATACTTGTGGGTGGTCAACTCACTGAAAGGACACCTCAGTTATAGCTGCTGCAGGAGTGTCTAAGATCCTTAATGACTTTGCAGAAGAAAGGGTTCAGGATGCCCTTGCAGGACTCAGTGCTCTGTCTGTAGTAGGCTGTTCCCAAGGACCAGACTAGCGAGGCTGGCTCAGGTGAGTCTGCCTCCTCCACAGCCACTAAAACTTGTCCCACAAGACTCTGCATCACTGTTTTTCTGCAGCAGGCACAGCCTGACTCATCTTTGGGAGGCAACCTCCAAAATGTCACTGCAAACAAACCTGCTTCATTTATGTCACTACCTGCTGGGGACTCAGCAGAGGGAGGAGGAGGACAGGCTGTGGAGCAGCCTTCCAGGCTAACTCTCATCCCCACTGCTCTCCTGGGGTGTCCCTAAATGCCTTCAGAAGCTGGTTACCTTCCTGGAGTTGCCAAGGCAAGTTCGTGTGCCCTCCTGCTTCCCTGTGCGTGCCCAAAGACTCTTCTGTGTCTCGAAGGGGTATTCTTTAGCTCTGACCAAAAATCACTTGAACTTACCATGCCTGGGCGTCTGGTGGGGATGAAGGACACCTTTCTTGGTGCTTTAAGTGGAGGATTTTGAAGCTCAGGACCTTCATTCAAATGTTGAGGCAGGAGATAAGACTTCTCATTGAAAGATGCTTTGTTCTCGCAAAAGCTCAAAACTGTCACCTTCACTGTCCCCATTCAACAGGTCCCCATAGCTACCCTTTGGGTCTGGGACTCAGTGCTCTTTAATGCCACAGAAGCCACTAGGACATTGGGCAGATCACTGTCAGAGTGGGGTATTTAGAGAGTGGGCAGCCCCCTGAGGCTGCTCAAGTCGAATGCTGAGAAAGACAGGCAGTGTTGAAACATTCTTTTGAGCTCAGCAGACTGTGTCCATGTGCAGTGTTTAGCTCAAGTGATCAGGGACTTCTCTCCAGGCTGGCCTTCAGATGAACAGTGAAGGGTGGCAGGCAGGAGGGATGTCTTCCCATCTTCCTTTAGAGACAACCCCACTAGGACACCCTTTGTCTTGTTCATCATCACATCTCTGATGCCCACTGCTACTCCGCAAGTGCCTTCAAAACTCAGGACGCATCCAAGGGGGGAAAGGCTTTGGATTTTGTCCCAAAACTCTAGCTCTTTTCACAGCTAGAGGCTGTGGTAAACACGATGGATATTCAGTTCCTATATGAATACCACACAACCCAGGACAGAGACACCCCCAACCCCTCTCAGGACCAAGAACATATCTGAAGGGTATCTGGCTGCCTAGACCCATGCATTTGGAAGAAAGAGGTGCTGTACACACTGCACTTCCAAATGATGGCAAGTCTAAAGGGCCACTGGATGGAACAGCTTGGGGCTGGAGGAGGTAGCAGTGATGCTGGGGAGACCCTTACTCCCTCTCTGAGAAAAGCGAAGGAGAGACAGGTCTGGTCCGGGTGAGGAGGGAGGATGACACATTAGCACTGGGTGTGAAGCCCCAGGCAGGAGTGGCAGGACATCCAGGAGGCTCAGCAGCACCCTGTAGGAACCAATGGCCCACGCCCTGGCATTCAGTGTTGGCTACTGGGTGGCCAGAGGGTTTGTGGTGAGAGCCATGTCTTCCTTAGTGTCCCCAAAAGGTGTTGCTTCTACCCCCAAACCAGACACCTCACCTCAAATAAGTCATCCCCCCAAGCTCAGGTACCCACATAGGGAGGGGGATGGCTGTGCATACGCGTGTGACACATGGGAAGGCTGGTCTGTGCGTGGTGGTGTGGGGAGCAAGCAGGTCATGGCTGGAGAGCTGGGTGAGCCAGCCAGGCGGCTCCAAACTCTCCCCAGTAGCAAAGCCCCGAACTGTGCTTAGGGCCCTGGTGGTGAGCACCCGGCTGGAAGCGGGGCAGCTCTGCCGGAGCCAGCACGCACACCCACAGCTGAGGGGCAGGCATGGGTTGGGTGCTTGGTGCACGCTGATAGGAGCATCTTTCCGTGAGGCTGTGCTTCGCTGTGCTTGTCTGCGCCTCGGTGCAGACTCTGCCTTCAATGCACTGAGCACTTCCAGGGAACAAAGTCCCTCAGATTGCCAGCCTAAGGGATGCTGCACGCATTAGCCTGGCTGAGGACCGAACAAGACCAGGGAGGCCGTCCCTATGTGCCTGGGTCTTCACAGCCACCCAGAAATGGTGTCTTGTGTGCAGTGTTCCTGCACAAGCACTCAGCCCTCTGCTTCTAAGATTCACTGGGGGCGGGGGGATGGGGACAACACGGCGACCAGGAGGAGGAATTTGCTGGGTGTGAGGAAGTGACTTGAGCTGTGGCACAAAAACTCCCTGGGTGGGTGTCATGAACACACGCCGGGGAGTATCCCGTGGGCCTGAGCTCAGAGCTACATATGCTGCTCCTCTGCCAGCACCAAACATGGCACCTGGCATCTGCTCATCTCAGACCCCATTGGTACATAGAGGTGGTAGGTGGAAAGTCCAAGCCCACAGCACAGCCCATAAAGGTCGTGTTTTATTCTGGCTGATCTTCTTTTCTTGCCTCATCTCCTGGAGGAAAATGAAGTGATAAACAGCCAGCAGCACAGTTTTGTTAAAAACAAATCAGGGCAAACAAACAGGGGATAATTCTCTCTCCAGTTGGTGTGGGGAATTCTGCTAAGCCTAGAGCAATGCTCTGGGGACAGCCATCGCTCCAAGCCCCCAAGTCCTGCATGGCCAACAGACAGTGTGGCCAGCTTCTTGCTGGGACAGGATGGTTGTAGTCAAGGTCTTGCTTCCTGGCCAGTGTCCTGGGGAACCTGAATGCTTTTTCTCCTTCTGCATATTTCATAGTCCTGCATTTTCCAGACTCCCAGTGAGTGGTCACTGCTCCCAGGCTCTACTGAGCCCAGCTGTGGTCTATGCCCAGAGCAAGGGTCTCTCTCCTGATGAAGAAAGCCCAGGGACACAAAGAAGGAATCAGAGACAACCACCTTGTCTGTTCGAGACCTTGGGCTGAGCAGAGCAGGCAGGGAGGCAGAGGAGGGAAGCTTGGCTGATGCAGGGAGGGCTGCAACATACCTGGGCCTTGGAGAGAGGGAAAACAGGACAGGGAGAGCACACAGAGGGGTGCTCAGAGGTGAAGGATATGCAGAGGGATCACATGCATATGCCAGCATGCAAAGAGGAGGGGAAAGGACAGTGCTGGGCCAGGAGGTGGTGGAGGACTCTGGGAGCCAGTTGTTCTCATTGTTTTAATTCTTACCTTCCTCCCCCAAGCCCCAGGATCTCCAAGTCTTTTACAAGGGCTTTATGATTCCAGAACCTGGCAAACTGAGGATCTGAGGAGTTAAGCAAGGCCACCAGAGAAGATGAGAAGGGATTGTGTTTCTCTTTTTTTCCCCCTGAAACAAAGCAGAGCTGTCAGTTGACACTTCCCGTGCTGCCCCAGCTCTGGAGGGGTTGCTGGGGCCGCTTCCAGCAGACAAGAGACGTCACGGAAGAGACAAGAGACGTGGGGTGAGGCGTGGGATTCCTGCAGCGTGGGGTCCTGTGCAAAGCGGTGCCTGAAGTCGGTGTCCTCCCACGGGAGCAGGGAAAGGCACTTTGGCTGCCGGCTGCCTCCCGTAAGGCATGGGGCCGGGAAGCTGCAAGCCCTGGCAGCCTGGAGGCATCCTGGGAACCTGGGTTTTGAGACTGTCTGCCAGGCAAAGGGTTAGGAAATTGGGCAGGTTGCCACAAAAGTCTGCCTGGCTTTTGGCAAAAGTCTGCCCGAATGATACAGCTCTATGAAACATTTCAGCTTTGACAAATGTGTGGGCTTGGTCTTTTTTTTTGTTTGTTTGTTTGGTTTTTTGTTTTGTTTGTTGGTTGGTTTTTTTTTTTTTTTTTTAAATAAAAAAACAACTAGGTTGCATTGAAAACTTGCCCGACTGGTCTGAGGATGGTTCAGCCAGCCTGTAGGAGAGCTGGGGCAGCAGGCCCATCTCACACACAGGCTGCCTATTGTTCTCCACACCGAGCAGGAGGATGGCTTGCATTAAACCAGAGGACTGGACTGGACCACCTGGGTCATCAAGGCTGGATCGCCACCCGCATGGGCAGACTCCTACTCTGTGCCTGCTTCAGATGGGTCTGGGCAGCATCTATGCCTCCAGCCTTGCAGGGTGGCTTCCCAAGCCCTGGAACAGACTGAGACAGGCAGGAAAAGGCTAAAATCCACCCGCATGACCTAGCCCAGCCATTGACTGGCACAGCAACACCGGCAGGATTTTGCTGTCCCATGTCTGTTCCACTTTCCTCTCCCTGACTCAGCACTGGGGACCATCCCTGCAGTCTGACACCAAGTGACGCTTGAATTCTGTTTGCTGGAGACCCCCATATGGTTTTTAACGGCTCTGGGCATCAACAGAGTGTGGCAGGCAAGGGGTGAGGGGAGCTGGCAAACTGGACACATCCCATCCCCGAGTACTGCACCCAGCCTCGCAGTCACCACTGCTGTCACCTTGGCTGCAGTAGGCTCCTGCTTCTCATCTGCTTGTTATTCATGACAGGGGGCAAGAAGCTCCCCCCCTGCCCCCCCTTCAATGTGCGAACTATCACCATAGCCCCAGAAGGTTGAATTTAATGCTAGGGGGATTTGCAAGTCAAGAATTCCTGTGCCCACACAATGCGCAGCTGGGCTTTGAAAAGGCGTCAGGATTAAAATGCAACCGCAAACTTGACAAACCGGCGCAACGGCCGGCAGACAATGGGCTGCAGCTCCCTGTTATCATTCACGGCGTGTGAAGGACCAGCGGCGGGCTCGGCGGGTTACAAGTCATGCGGTAGAGATGCTGCTGGCCTGGACAGCAGCGGGGAGGGCTCCTTTGTGCTGCTTTCGCAGTGGGGAGCAGCCCGAAAGCCAACCCAAGCCGAGAGACATCTCTGCTCGCAGCTGGGGGTAAGGAGGGCGGAATGGCAAAGACCCACTGCCACCATGGGCAAACTCTGAGCTCCTGCCTGGTGGGGATTCATCTGCCCCGGGGGTCTCCAGATTCACCACTTTGTGCTGGATGAAAATTAAGGAGCTTTTCTTTGATTCTGTCCTGAAACTGTAACTTAGTTTATGCAGGAGTAATAAAGCAGGGGGCACGTGGAGGCTGGGGGTATCCTGGGTGAACAGGGATGCCAGGATGGGGCAGAGGGTTTCAGATGATGACAGATTAGATACAGGTCAACCGTGTAATAGTAAGGGACAATGCCACCTGGGGCCACAATAATTAACACTCTGGAGATAAAGCTAGCAAAACAACCCGCTGGATCTCCCCGTGGGCAGTAGCTAGACACCTTGCCCAGGCCCCCTGAGCCAACTGAGCCTGCTGATCTTGGGGCACACTTTGTGGGGCATGCTGCTTGGGGCATGCTGCTTGGGGCACAGCTCCACTGTGGCCCTGGGGGGCTGCAGGGCAAGGGGAGGTCTGGCAAAACAAGGCTTGGGTGTAGCCAGAGAGCTAGGAAGGAAGGAAGGAGCCACCAAGGAGGTGATGTGACAAGCATCTGGTCCTTGTGTGACTGTCATGGCTAGGATCAATTATTTTAATGAGCTGGTGGACAAAGGTCAGGGAGGAATGTGGCTCAGTGTAACATTAGTCAGGTCTCCATACTGGGTGCGATGGAGCACGCTCTCCTGTGCGACCAGGCAAGCCACCGTGTTCCCCTGCAGAGGCAGGAGCCATCCAAAGCTCCCTGTCTGGAGGGCATGGGACTGAGTCTTCATGTGTCCAGTGCTCTGGTGTAAAATTGTATGGGGTGATCGTCCCCTTGCCAGCCGCCTTCTCACAATTGTCCTTGGTGCACTTTCTGCACAGGAGCATGCACCTGTTTCTCAGTACATCAGAACTTGGGAGCATAAAAGACTGAGCTTAGCAGCAAAAAGGGCTCTCCTCTCCCCTTGGGGGCCTCCAGGCAATGACTGGAATGGGGGGAACTGTCCCCCCTCTCAACAGATATGAGGACCAGTGAGCAAACTGCAGCCTGGGAGATGGGACTGTTTGTGCAGCCACACTGACCTCCTGGTACCTTTCGCAGCAGCAAGGAAAAGAGCTGCCCATGTGGTGGGCCAGGCCCGGAGGGACCAAAAAAGCCCTGCCCACATGTGCTCTGGAAGCCACAGCAGTCTTCAGTACCAAGTGGCACCATGCCATTTTTGTTAGGCTGTGCAGGAGGGTTTGGTTTTGGGTTTTTTTTTTCTTTACACAAAAAAGCTTGTTCCTTTACTGAAAAAGGGGCCTTTCAAAAATGATGCAAATGACACTGTTGGAACTTCAGGGAGTTTTCTGGGAAGCAAGAAGCTGTAAGAATATTATTGAATGAAGGATTGACATTTTTCCTGTACTGAAGAGGAGTTTTGTAGCCATTTTGGTGCTGGTTTAGATAGATGTACTGAGGAGCAGAATCCACCTGTTTTTTGAGCTAATACAGCTACTTCAGAGAGACACAGGGAGAATGAGGGTTTTACCTGACTGTGCCCCAATCTTACGCAATGCAGAATGTGAGGTTTAGCAAACTGGCCTTGACCTGACAGAGAAATCAGAGCTGTGGCGCGATATCTGTCTTAGCATAGCCCTCTTTGTGTCATGCAGACTGATCTTTCTAACTGCCACCCCTTGAAAAAAAAAAAAAAAAAAAGCAAAAAAGCTCATAAGCAAATTCTTGTTGCACCTACTCCCTGGACCAGCACCAGCAGTTTCTCCCAGGCAGTGACTCTGTGCCCAGGTCTGACTGCGATTAGAAAAATTACATTAATGACAAAACACCCTCACTGTCTGCAGCTGTGCCCTGCAAAGGGTTTCTTGCCAAGCACACAGTCATGTCTCTGTCCTGCAGGACAGGCCATGGATGCTGGTGGCCGCTGGTGGTGGCTGCAGCAGAGCCAGAGTCTCAGCATCATGGGCAGAGGCTGCCCTGGGCTGCCAGAGGCTGCTGCAGGTACAGGGGCAGCAGCTCATGGGGCTGAAAGAACTGGAGGAAATGATGCTGGGGTGCTGGGGAGCTGGCAGGGCAGGATGAGTGGCTGGGCCTGACTGGTGAATCCCTCCAACCTGCAGCAGGCTGGGCACCCACTCAGGCTCTTCTCAGGCTGCATTTTTAAATTAAAACAACAACAGAGCAGCAAGAACTAAACCTAAAAAGTCACCTGGCCCTTATAATGGTAGGCAGTGTCTGATCTCCCAGTAACCAGGTCCCAAGGGCTGCTTCTGCACAAGAACCAGTGCATCTGCTCCGTCCCCCTGCCTGGCATGGCCAAAGTGGCACCCACATGGCCCTTCCCTAGGGACAGATGCCACAGGGCCACCTTCCTCCTGCCCACAGGGCCACCTTGCTCCTGCCCGGCCCCAGTGTGCCTATGCACTGCGTGGCTGCCAGCTTGCCTTCCCTCACCGTACCAAGGCACTGCAGGGTGGGAGGTGTGCCACACGGGGATTTTGGGTGGCTACCCCATGGTACCCAGCCTGGAGCAGGAGACATCCTCCTGCCCTGCTTGGCCCCCTGGAGAAGGTTGGTTCCTGTGCCAGTGGGGAGGAGGGCAGCCTATATTAAGCAGAGCGTGCTGGGGGAAGGCATGTTTGGGATACCTGCAGCAGATGCGTGGTAGGAGCTATATTTGGAAGGGGCCGTTTGGTTTCCTCCCTGGACGCTGCAGCAAGCTGTCCACAGTGCCAGCCGAGTAGCCTTGATGCCGAGCTTGCAGCTCCCCAGCACAGGCGCCCCAGCATCCCCCCTCCACGGCCCCACACCACCCTCTGCTCCTTGCCCCCCCGCCCCGCTTTTCTTTCCTGCGGGCTGTGAAAAGGTGCAGTCTGCCTGTGACTGTTTCTCCTCCCTCCCTTCCCCCTTCCTGCTGGTCAAAACCGCCATCCTGGAACAGCCCGGCGGATTAGTGAAGGGATACCTTTGAAACCGATGCCAGGAAAGCTCCGTGGATCAGTTAACAGGAGAGTATAAAAAGCCATGCCTGTCTCCCCCCACACTCCCCCCATCTCTCTTCCTCCATGTCACTGGCCCTGGCTGCCGGCTCGCCCCTGGCTGGGGGCCTGCGATCCCAAACGTGCTCTCCAGGCTGGCTTACCTCATTAATTAAAGAAGACAGATTTTTAGCTTCTCTTTCCCTCCCTTCCCTCCCTCTCGCTCTTCCTTTTTTTTTTTTTTTTTTTTCTTTTTTTTTCCTTGGGCTCCTGCTGGGGAAAGTGGAGCCAGTCTTGTGGGGGCAGGGGGAGGACGAGGAAGGGCGCCAGGGATTACAGGTAGCTGATGTGCTCTGCTCCCAGGGTGCAGGACGCCCTGAGCCTGCACCGTGCCATCCCCTGCTCCTTGCATGCAGCGTCCTGCGGATGTGAGAAGAGGGGACTCGGCTCCCTGTGCCCACAGTCGTGGGACCGCAGAGTTTGCAGCCCCTCCGAGGACATTCCCTCACAGCTGACTGGCACAAGCATCCTCCCTGCCAGCAGCACGTCCTCACTGACTGCTGCCCTCTTGATCCTGCTGGACTGGGGTAGAGAGCCTGTGCCCTTCCCTGGCTCAGAGGGAAGCATGGATACAGCCATGTGTGGTGCTGGGCACATGGTGCAGAATGTGTGATACAAGCATGCATGGAGCAGTGCATGTGGTGCAATGTTCACAGCACTGCTGTGCGTGGCCCAGTCTGCATGGTGCCATGTGCACGGTAAAGCCAGGCATGACGTGCTGTGCATGGTGCAGCCATGCATCAGGCTGTCTTGATGGTGTTTGCAGGGTGCAGTTGCACGTGGTGCAGCATGCAATGTGTGTGGTACAGCCATGCATTGTGCAGTCTTCATAGTGTAGTGTGCAGCGTGCAGCTGTGTGTGTGGTGCACTGTATGCGGTATAGCCATGCATGGTGCAGGCTGCATGGTACAGATGGTATAGCCATGCATGGTACTGTGTATGTGGTACAGCTGTGCATGGTGCAGCCACATGTGGGGCAGTGTGTGCTCCTGCTCCAGGGATGGCTCACACCAGCAAAGCACTGTTGCAGTTCACTCCACCTGCATCTGTGTTGGGGTAGCACAGCTCTGAGCCCGTTCCCAGCACAGGCATGACACTGCATGTGAGCACAGGCTGAGAGGCGGCCACCCCGGCACATGATGCAAGGGGGAGACGGCCTGAGTGAGGACAGGAGGGCAAAGTGGGGACAATGGGAGCTCCAGGAAGGACCAAGAGCTGTGCTGTGCTGGGAGCTGGACCCTGACTCTCCCTGGTTGCATCTGATCCTCCCTGAAGAGAAGGCCTGGCTGGTTCTTCTGGCTGAGTCATCCCCAGGTCTATCAGCCTGGCTGCAAAATTAAATTCAAAGCTCGTCTTTTTAACACGAAGATCACTTACATCCAGCTGCACGAGCCGCGGCCCCTTTAGGATTTAATAATAAAATGAATGCCCATGACCTGACTGTTTGCTCACGCCTGGATCTTCCTTGATGGATGAACAGAAATTGCTCCCTGGCTCGGGTCATCTGCAGTAAAAATCGCCAGTCGATTGCTGGGCCCTCCCTCGGCTCCTCTGCGTTCAGGGCTCGCTGGCTTCGTTTGGGACCTGGCTTGAAACGGATAATCAATAATAATCAGGCTCGACGCTGTGACGGCACCTTTGATCTGAGGATCTTGGAGCACTTTGCAGCGGATAATGAACGGAGCCCCTCTGTGAGGCAGGCAGGAGCGTCTGCATTTTATGGGGGGGAGCAGAGCCCAAGGACGGGCTGACCCCGCTGCTCGCCAGTTCTGTCCTGCTCGGTATCCTGCATGCGGGCAACTCAACCACTTTAGCATGACCCTGGGGAGTCGCATGAAGAAGGGATGGTGCCAAAAGTCTGTGGGGCTCATTCCCTGCTAGCTTGTGGGTCTGGTTCCTTCCTGAGACAGCCTGAGCTGCCCTGCTGACAATGCAGTTTTGGGAAAAGTAGCACAAGTTTGGGGCTCAGCCTAGCAGGGAACAGAACAGCTCTGGGGTGCAGCGTGTCTCCCCAGGAACGAGCAGTCTCAGGGTTCCTTCTGCCCCAAAACATGTCTTGGGACTGGCTCCCTGGGTGGGCTGCAGCACCTCTGCAGCAGCATCCAGGGTCCAGAGCTGGGGCTGAGCATGGGGAGTATCACTCCCAGGGGCTTTCAAGCTAGCCCTATTCCCAGGCCTGGGGCAGGAGGCCAGCAGCAAACAGCAGAGCTGCTGGGTCCCATCTCCAGCCACCCTGGAGAGCACAGTCACCACCTGGGCTTGGTTTGCTTTCAGGGGTGACTTGCACTGAGCCCCAGAAATGCCAGCCCCACTGATGCATGCCAGTCTACTGCTCCCATGGCCGAGGCCTCCACAGACTCTGCGTGGCCTCTGGGATGGCAGCCTGGGGGCTGGTGGTGAGGACCACCTGCATGGTGAGGTGTGCAGGGCTGGTGGCATGGACCCTAGTAGGGTGGTGAGCTCTGCCTTAGGGGGGGCTGTGTCCCCCATGGCCACGGAGTGGGAGACATGGGACCCAGCTCTATGGATGCCATCCCCCATGTCTGCAGCCTGTATCCCTCAGCCAGGGTGATGTCCCGCTGCATCTCCCCATGACCAGGCAGTGGGGGGAGAGGGCGGCTAACTCTGGGAATGTCAGTCCTGTGTCCCTCAGCCTGTATCCCCTGGCCAAGATCTCATCCTGCGCTTAGAAAAGCAGTGTGTCCCCCTAGCCAGCCAGTGGAGGGCAGGTGGTGGGGCAGCTTTGGGGATGCTACCCCAGTGCCCCCAACCTGCACCCCCCAGGACAGGCTGCTCTGCTGGTGTCGCAGCGCCACCCCTTGCCTCCCGAGGAAAGTGTCCATTGGCTCCATCTGCGCTCTCCAGCAACCAAGGGACTAATACATTAATTGTTTCTAATCTGCGCGTCTCCAAGGTCACCTGTAAGACCGGGCAAGGGAACTGAACGTCCTCCCCCAGCCTCACCCGTTGCCCACCCCGGGAGAAGACGCTGCAGCCCAGGGATCGCCCTGTGGACCCTGAGCCCCCCAGCCCCTAAATCCTCTCTTGGGAGCATGGCCGTAGGGAGCATCCGTCCGCAGGGAGTGAAGGCAGGGATGCTTGATGGGGGGCTGCAAGCCTGGCACTGGCCTCGAGCGGGAAGCACAGCCTTTGCTGGCCTTGAACAGAAAATGGGGGTGAGGGGGCTGTCCAGCCCACCGAGCCACGCAGCCGGCCTGCAGTGCACCGCCCTGCCTTTGTCTCTCGTGTTCAGCCGCGCTTCCAGTCTTCAAAGTGTTAAAACTTTTCAGTGTCTGCTGCAGATCCCTTGCCTGCAGCCTCCTGCCCTGAGTCAAATTAATCATGTACTGGGAAACACAGCAGGCATGTACTAGCCCTGGGCATGGTGTATCACGTACTTTCTGGAATCTGTCACATGGGGAGCTTTCTGTTTTAGGCTCAATTGATCCTTTCTCGGTTTGATACTGTGTTTAATTGTGAGATGGGGCTGTGTGTTTTTGCTTCAGCCGAACTTAAAGGGCCGCTCTTCCCAGCCTTGTTTTCAGATGTCCGCAAGAACAGACCGCCGCTGTCTCCTCACCCAAACAAAAAGCCTTTCTCTCCCCACACACAATATCCCCTCTGTATTGTCCACAACAAAGAGCAAGGCTAAATTAATTTTAGGTCCGGCTCTTTTAATGTAGGACTGGGGAGGGGAGGTGCTTTTATTGCTGCAGCTGACGGTTCAAACAAGATAGGCAAGAGGTGGCCTGGGCCACCGGGTGCTGCCTGGGAGGTGGATATGGGGAGGGGGGATGCTCCTGGCCCCCAGGAAAGCCCCCCCAAGCCCCCTCAGCTGTGGTGCTCGGGGCGAGGTGAGGTGAGCTGGAGCAGAGGCCAACCCTGCTCCTCGTGGTGCCCCCCCAGGTGGGTTGGAGCCTGCCTGGGCTTTCCCTCCACCCTGGAGGAGAGCTTTCCACCCACCTTTCCCCAAAAAGAGTGGTCTGAGGAGGTTGGCTGGGACAGAAAGTGCCTGCACCCCAAAAGCAATGTCCCCTGGGGGCTGGCATATCCCTCTGGATGGCCAGATAGCCATAGTAGGATGATTTTTCATTCTGTCTCCACACAAAAGATTTCAAGAGGCAAGGAAAAACCGGAGCATCCCTTCAAACTAGGTAAAAAGGGAAAATAAATATTTTTTCCTGTGATTTCCCTGCCGAAAAAGGCTTATCTGGAGCAGTCAGCACAGGCCACTGTGTGTAGTGGTGTGAAACAGAGCCTGCAGGGCCTGGGAGGGGGTCTCTGCAGGATCTCCTCGCCACCCTGGTGGGTACAGTCCTCTGGTGTGATGTGCCACTGCGGGCACCAGGAGTTTGCATGGCTCAGCCGGTGTGGAAGGATGCTGTGGGGACATGGTGGGAGGAAGGAAGGGGCCACGTGGCCACCAGGTCCTGGCAGCATCTCCAGGGTGGGGGGTGTGCAGGAAGAGGGGAAGAAGCCCTGAGAAGTAGCTGAAACTGAGGCAAGTAGAGCAGGGGCAGAACAGGTTTTGGGGAAGGGAGGTGTCTCGTCTGGGAGGTGGGGAGGAAAGGGGATGCTGAGTAGAGCAGAGAAGGTGGACAAGAGACCCCCATTGTAAGATTCAGGCTTTGGAAGGGACATGGCAGCACAGGAGCGTTGGGAGAGGACATGGGAGAGGGCAGGGAGGCTGGCTGGTGTGAGCCAGTACAGTTTTCCACAAATTTAGGAAGAGATGTAGGACTGAAAGGGGAGGGAGAGATGTTGGCAGACAGCTGAGCTCCAGGACCTCCCTGTCTGCATCTTCTTCCCCTTCCCAAGTGGGCAGACAGGGCAGATCCCACCGTCTGGTGGGTGGGAAGGGTCCTGGCAAAGTCCTTGTGGTGACGCAGAGGCTGGGTGCCTGATCTCTGCCCTACAGCCCCCCAGTTTCTTAGTAGATGGGTAGGAAGTTGCTCCTGGTTTATAAATATTCAGCGCCAGCAAAACCCATTAATGTTACATTAGGGCTGTGAATCGGAAAGCCCCAAAGCCAGGCAGCTCAGTGCTGCAGCTGCAGCGTGATCTGGGTCCCACCGTACATGTGCAGCTGCCCATCCTGCTCCAGCGGAGCCTCCTCCGGCTGCTGGGACACTGCATGGCTGCAGCAACGTGCTGTTGAAAAGCGTTGCTGCAGCCACCTCACTCCAGCACCCCTGGCCTCAGGTAGCATGGACTAGTAAAAGCAAAAGAAAAGGAGGGCACAGTGTCTCACTCCCTGTCCCAAAAACCTCCCACCCCCATGAAGTGCAGTGGTTGTAGGCTGAGGGCTGGGTGGTCGTTTTGAGTGGGATATGCCGGCAGCCAGGCATGACCCCCTGGGGCAGAACATCTCTGGATTTGGCCAGCTTCTCTGGAGAACAATGGAAAGCCCCTTGGCTGCAGAGTCAAGCTGAGTCGGTCTCTTGGGCTGCGCCCTCCATCCGGCAGCGTGCAGTGAATTGCATCTCCAGGAATAGGCAGCAATGCGTGTATTAAAACAGAAGCTGGAGAAAGGAGTTACATCTGTGCAAAGCAGCGATCCAAGTGTTACTATCGGGACCAAATTTTCTCACTTCCAGGAGAGGCAGCTCTGAATGTGACAGTCTGCAGACTTGGGCATCGGTTTCAGCCAGCTTCCTCATCTCACCGTATTTTGCAGATCCACCTAGCAGCCATGTCCCCTCCACTCTGGCAGCATGTCACTGAGCTTGAGGTGACAGAAGAAGCAGGACCTGGGTAGGAAAGGGGGCACACAGAGGAAAGAGAGGTAGTAATGCTGTGGGGAGCCAGTGGGGAGCAGGCAGGGTGGAGCGAGGGGCTGATGAGTCTGGGAGGCGGGCAGGGGATCACTTGTGGGCACTGAAATGGAGGGCATGACGGACCAGTGGAGATTCAGCTCTTGGGAATGAAAGGCCCTATTATGTCCCCTACAGATGTCCTACTTGAAAGCTTGTGCCACTGCTGGTGCACGTAGGGTTGGCTTCCGAAGGCTCTAGGATGAACGTGAAGTGGGTGGTCAGGTCTGAGGGCTGCCAGCTTCTGCTGGGGCTGCTCTGGAGGCAGCTCAGTGGGCTCAGATGAGCCAGCTGCTGAAGTCACTACTCGATCCTGGCTGGTGTAGCAAAACCCTCGTCCCTTTCTCCCTGCTGCTCCTGTGCCTCTTGCCCCACAAACTGTCCCTGCTCCTCCCTCCAGAGCTGCGGAGAGTCACGGGGGAGCACACCCCTGCCTGGCATGCAGAGAGCCCAAGGTCAGGATATATATGCAGAGGATGTCAAGATCTGGAAGAAAGGAGGGGAGGGCCAAGTCCCTCTGGGCTGGAGCAAGGTTCAGCGGCTCTTAAGAATGTCTGTGGCCTCCCTTCCCAGAGGGATGGGCAGTGCAGGAAACTGTCTGAGCTCCTAGAGGAGAAAAGTACTGAGACAGGAAACTGCTAAAGTTAATTTCTGCAGCTTACCTGAAATAGTAAAAAACTGGATGAGAAAAGAAGTTTATTTCATCAGAGATAAGAAATCCATTTTACATCAACAAATGTTGATATAAATGAAAATGACAATGAAAAGAAGTTGCCTGTCCCACATAAATAGGGGATCATGATATGATAGGGAAAGGTCATTTAGAAAGGCAGCAAAAAATAGAGGCTTTGCCTATTGCAGCGTAAAGGCTAGAAGGGGTACATTTCCCTAGATTTAGGGACAGGAAAAAACTGAGAATCCTAGGAACAGAGCGTCTGTGGGTAGGCAGTGGGAACCACTGGCTCTTGACGCTGTATTGTGTTACATAGCCATAGAACTAACTTTAAGTGGATGTAACTGAACCACCAATCTTTAGGAAAAACTTTGAGAACAGAAATATAGCAAGAAACTGTCAAGAAAAATGAAAGCCTGAAGATCTCGTTATCCCACCTAAGCTGGGGTGGCATGTTACAGTAAGTCACACTGGAATCTGGCTTGGTGACTGCTGCCCCAGTCAGAAAAAAAGGGTTTAAAGGTCCATCCCTGCTGTCTTGTGAAAAATCATGTCTTGTGACTGGAAATAATGAGCTGCATGACTGATGTGTTCTGTTACACATTGAGCTTTGGTGCCACTGGCACCAAATTCAACACAGCTTTGACCATTGGGTGCCTGCCTCACCTTCTTCCTCTAACTCCTGGTCAAAATCAGGGATGGACAGATGTGCATCAGTGGGTGTCAGAGGCACCTCCTTGAGCTGAGAACCTGGAGTTCATAGAATGATAGAATTATTGAATAGTTTGGGTTGGAACAGATCTTTAAAGGTCACCTAGTCCAACCTTCCTGCAATGAGCAGGGACATCTTTAACTAGATCAGGTTGCTCAGAGCCCTGTCCAACCTAACCTTGGATGTTTCCATCTACCACTTGTCTGGGCAACCTGGACCAGTGCCTCACCACCTTCATTGTAAAAAATGTCTTCTTTATATCTAGTCTGAATCTACCCTGTTTTAGTTTAAAACCATTACTACCTCTTGTCCTGTTGCAACAGGCCTTGCTAAAAAGTCTTTCCCCACCTTTCTTATAAGCCCCCTTTAAGTATTGGAAGGTTTCAGTATTGGGGCCAGATCTATTTAATATCTTTATTGACAATCTGGACAAAGGAATCGAATGCACCCTCAGTATGTTTGCATACGACAGCAAGTTGGGTGGGAGCGTGTACCTGGTTGAGGGCAGGAAGGCTCTGCAGAGGGATCCAGACAGGCTGGACCCATTGTGTGGGGTTCAACAAAGCTCAGTGCCGAGTCCTGCACGTGGGTCACAGCACCCGCACACAGCGCTGCAGGCTTGGGGAGGGGTGGCTGGAAAGCTGCCTGGTGGGAAAGGGCCTGGGGGGGCTGGCTGGGCTGGCTGGGCATGAGCCAGCACTGTGCCCAGGTGGCCAAGAAGGCCGACAGCGTCCTGGCCTGTGTTGGAAAGAGCTGGGCCAGCTATTTAGGGCAGGTTTTGTCCCCCTGCGCTTGGCACTGGTGTGGTCACACCTTGAATGCTGTGTTCAGTTTTGGGCCCCTCACTCCAGGAGGGACGTAGAGGGACTGGAGCATGTCCAGAGATGGGCATCGGAGCTGGAGAAGGGGCTGGAGCACAAGTCTGAGGGGGAGCAGCTGGGGGAACTGGGGTTGTTTAGCCTGAAGAAGAGGAGGCTCGGAGGGGACCTGAGCGCTTCCTAGGTTCTTAGGGACATGGTGTAATGGTAGTCTTGGCAGTGCTGGGTTCATGGTTGGACTTGGTGATCTCAAAGGTCTTTTCCAACCTGAATGATTCTGTGATTCTATGATTACCTCAGAGGAGCTCACACAGCAGCACGTGTGCCACTGGTGACATGGCAAGTCGTTCATTGTGGGACCCAGTAGCAGCAGACACCAAATCTGGGTTTGGAGGCTCCTGCCTGATCTGTGCAGCAGGCAGCATCCAGGAATGTGGAGTCTGAATTTTTGGGCAGGGAGGATCTTCTCGGGGTAGAGAGACATCCTGCCTCCTCCTGTACATGTCTGTGCATGTCAGCCTGCAGCTGCTGTTGCAGCTGACGTGCAGTGAGGACTTGAACCCCTGTCACCGTCCCCACTGCCGTGCATCAATGAAGGAGAGAAGCTCCCCCAGTTTTCTTATTTCTTGAGGATACTGGAGGCAGCCCAGAACCCAGATGGACGACGGCATCTTCTGCTTCTGCACTGAGAGAGGTCCAGCAAGAGAGCCTGTGAAAAGGCATGAGCAAAGCAACTTTTGGGGTGACCAGGGTTATGTAGAGCAAGACAAGATGCTGTTGGACTCTCAGAATAAGGCCAAGGTCACAGGGTTGGGATGAGGCCCCCACTCAGGAGGTCCCTGTGCAATGTACAGTTCAAGACAGGACTGATCAGGTTGCATTCAAGGCAAATGCTCACCTTTTTAGCAGTAATCATCCAAGCATGAGGGACAAGGTCTTTGGGGAGCTCTGTTTAACCCATGGAAACAGCAAGTGTTTGACCTGGACTTACGGAGGCTGTGTCAGTGCGGATATCATCAGCTGCTTCCCACTGTGTGCAACCAGCCTGCACCAGGTGAACCCAACCCTACCACACACATCATCTGAGCAAACCTATCCCCTCATTTTGCATGGGCACCACAAGCTTGTGCCCCCAGCATCCCCAGAGTCTTTCTGAAACCTTTTCTGTGGCTGTCTCATGTCCCCTTACAGCTGGGAGAAGCAGTGGGGCAAAGAGAAGACGCAAAGATGGGCATGGGAGTGGGAGTTACTGCTAGTCGTGCTCTGGAGACCTTCAAGCCTGAGAAGACCATCAGCTTGTGTGGGAAGAAGCAGGGCTGGGAGGCAGGAGTGGGCCAGGCAGAGCTCATAGAGCAGGAGGGTTGTCAGATAGGCTCTGTGCAGGACAGGTGGAAGGTGATTCTGGGAGTCATTCAGTCTCACCTGTGCGGGTAGAGTGACAAGCAGGGAAGCTGAAAGCCAGCCATACCACTTTGCCTACATGCCTTGCAAAATCAGGGGGGGCTTCAGCCAGTCTGTGGGGAAGGGGAGATGGGCTGAGCACAGCAGGCAGAGGTCAGGCTACTGGGAACGTGTTCCTGGGGAGGAGGATGCCTCCAGCTTGCTGTTGTGATGCTTCACCCTGAAGGAAAGACAAAAATCCCACCCCAGTTGTAATACTAAGCGACTGAGGGGCACTGAGAAGTATGATGTGCAGGAGGGAAGTGGCTATTTTACTGCGTGCTGTTGCAGAGATAGATAAATGGGCACCTTTGTGATGGGAGTGCCAGGAAGCTTCTTGGAGGCTACAGAAGGCTTTGAAATACTGATTATTAATGAGTATTAATTATAATATTAATTTGTCCCTGAACTGTAAGAGACTGAAGAAAAGGAGGTGTAGACTTTGCCTGGAGGGCCAGGAGAAGGGAAGCCAGGGGAAGATGGCATTGGTGACTCAGCTTTTCCTGGGTCTGCAACCCATGCACAGAAGAGGACAGAGCAGGCTGGTGCCTGGCAGCGCTGAGCTGACCTTTAGTGCTAGGACAGTGAATGCAAAGGGGCAGAGGAGAAGAGCGCTGGTGCAGGGGATCCATGTGCTGGCAGCAGAGCTGTTGGCACCAGGAACGTGCTGCCTGGGGCAAGGGAGACCTGACTCTGTCTGGGACTGACTGTGACCAGGTGCCCCTGTGGCATGATGTCCATCTGAGCAATAAGCAGGGTGCTAGGAAGAACAGACCCCAGTCAAAGACTTCCTCCACATCCCTCTGCTAAGACCTGCCTGGGCAAATGACTGAAACTCTCATTTTGATAATTTCTTTCAGCTTAGCCCTGAAATGCAGCACCAAACCACTCACTCCTTGATCTCTCATGCAGAGTTGAAGATGGATGCTAAGGGACCTTTGCACAATGACCCCATCCCAGGAAACAGGCTCCGCACAGGGGACAAGGTACAGGCAGCAGCACAGCCCAAAGGAAAGGAGGTTTCTAGAGGCCAAAGGAAACCACCCCCAAACCTCAAGAAAACCCCTTGTGCTTCAGGGCATAAGCTGATCATCTGTGGGGGCAGGGAAGGAATTTATCACCATCTGCCTCTTGTCTCTCTGCTGTGGGGAGTAATAAGCAACTGAGGAGGGGAGGATTCAGCAGTGTTATTAGTTGGGAAACAGCATTATTCCCCCTGTCTGCACCGTATAAATGAGTGTGTATTTTTCATAATGGGGGAATACATGCAGGGAGAGAGAAAAAATGTTTTAAAAAAGAAAGAAGGAAAAGGGGGAGGGGGGAAATGAATCGATATAACAGAAGCATTAGAGCACTCAGGGGAGTGTTTTACTGGGGCCATTAATATACTTCTCAGGTGGTAAAAGCCACTTAGCCTTTAAAAATGATAATGAAATGTTAACTACCCAAAGCATTATTGCTGAGTCACGGAGAGCCAGGCAACCCTTCAGCTCCCATCTGATGGAGGGGTGCTGGTGGGGCTATTGCCGGCCCCAGCCAGCACAGGGAGCGATGATTTGGCACGCCTTGCCTGCTGCATGCAGGACTGAACACCTGGCAGCCCCCAGTGCGCTGCTGCGGCTGCTCCAGCATGGGCACCCCCCGCCCAGCCATGCCTGCAACCCCAGCCGCTCACCCTCACCCCAGTGCCTGCCCACTCCACATCTGCCATCCAGCCCGGTGCTCCCAGCGGGAGAAGACCCAGGTTGTGGGGGAGGCATGTTCCTCATGTGGTGGTCCCTCTCCAACTGCTGTGCAGGGACCCAGCCCTTGGGAGTGCAGAGAGGTGTGAGGCCAGACAGGATCAGACCTGTGACCATACAAGCGCTGCAGCCATGTTGAACCAAGTCACAAGAAGCAGGTGAGGACTGGGAAGGTGACCATCATTTACAAAGGGCGACGTGCAAGAATGTTTGTAAGTGGACAGCTGCAGACAGCACAGCCTCACCTGGCTGCAAAGGACCCCACGGGGGAGGGTGCTCAGCTCTGCTGTGGGGAACCAGGAGGACTCTGTCCAACTGCCAAGCCAACACAGGGGTGTGATGTGCAAGGGAGTAAGATCCCCTCCTGGCTCCCAGGAGATGGCACAAAGCAACGGTGGAAGCCTCATGCATTTCTAGTCTACATTTCACAAACTGTTGGTGACTGCAGGCACTTGGCTTATGGCACCCTGAACCACTTGACCAGCATGAGGTCCTGCACACCCCTGTGTTGGTGAATGTGCTGAGCTTTGGAGGCACTGGGCACCCCCAAATTACTGACCACCTCTGAAAACCATGGGGGTCAAATTCTGGCTGTGTTCTTGTTGATGGGGAACTTTTCACCCTGCAAGGGAGCAGGGATTCTCATTTCTCATCTTTTATGTATCTCTGACTCTTATTTGATTGTGAAGGGCCCAAACAGCCCCCTGCAGTGTCACATGAGAAAATTCAACAGGCCTGCATGGTCCAGCGAGCTGAAGTGTGAGATGAAGGTCTTCTCCTAGGACGATTCAGTGCCCAAGCAGAAAATTAATTTCCTTCCATCCATCTGTATATGACCCAAACCCTTCCCTACTCAGGGAGATTATGAAGTTTTTTCACGAACATGGATTGAAAGTCAGAGGTAGCTGTGAAGGATTCTGGAGCAGGACTGAGTATCTGGAGGGACAAGGAGCAGCCTGGCTCCTGGAGGCACACCATCGCTCTCTTCCACAGTACCCATCTCAGGCACTACTGAGAGATCAGTTTCTGGGGAATTTTTTCACTTGGGTGAGTTTTCACCTCTGTTACTGAGGGCCTGGAAACATGCATGTGGAAGTCACTGCATGTGGCAGTGTGCTGCATTTGAGAATGCTGGCTATGGCCCAGATCCTGGTGACTGCATGGATGGGGAAGAGTTAAGGATATTATGAGAGTATGTCTGGGCCTCTTGCACACCACCGAGTGGGCTGTGGGTGTCCCCAACCATTTCTGAAGGCTATGCTGGCTGGTACCAGGCTTCATTTCCCTGAGAGCTTGTGGGGGAGGGTGCTGGTCACAAGCAGCTGCCTGGGAGTGGAGCCCTGAGGTTGATCTGCCCGGAGCAAGGCTGGCTGCAGGGTACACGTCGTGCCAGCCCTTTCCAAGCCCAGGGAAGGGCAGTGCAGTGGTAGCTGAAGCTGCATGCCCACCTCTGTAGCTGGAACTCTTCCCGTGTCCCTTCTCCCTTCCCTGCCTCACCTCTGTGCCTCATCCTCTTTCAGGGGAGAGATTAGCAGGAGGCAGCTCTGATCTCTGCTGGACCTGCAGGTCCTGCTGAGACCCAAACTGGCAAAGCCCAGGTATGCACGACAGAGGCGGGACCATTCCCATCGAGCCTGCAGCCTCTGCCCAGCATGCAGGAGGCAGATGTGCAATCCTATGCTCCTGTCCTGGAGCTGGGGACTATGCCCTGCTCCTAAACCAGAGAGGACTGGATTTCCCTCGTGCTCTGCGTAAGTGGTGCTGCAGAGAGTCTGCAGGTACAGCGGAGAGGGCATGCGAAGGGCATCTCCTTCCACCATGGCACTCTTGAAATTAAAGGACACAGAGGGCTTTTGCGTCTGCTGAGAGAAGCGCCTCTCAAGCTGCGGGTCATGACACGCCTGAAGTCTTCTGGGGAACTGCTAAATGGGTCACGCCACTGCATAGAATTCAGCAGTGCATGGCCACGGGGTCCGAATGGACCAGCCCTCCTCCCTCCCCAGCCCCACTCTCCTGAAGGCAGCCCAATGAACAGCCGCTTGCCCAACTGGTACCAGCAGCCCCACTATTAAGAATAATACAGCCGCCTTGCACTGAAGCGCTTTATCCCCAGCACCCGCTGTGAACAAAATTGCCTAGGATCAGGTGGTGCTAGCCAATTTTTCTCGCAGCAGGGGCCACAGGTAAAGCACCTTGGTGGAGAGGAGCTGTGCTGCTCTGAACTTTTCTGTTGTCCGCCTGAACTCAGGGAAGAGGAGAAGGGATATTGTGTGCACTCAAGCAGAAGCAGAGAAGATGCCAAGAGAGGAGAGAAGCAGATGGAAAAGACAGAGAAAGCTCAAGATGAGGAGAGAGCAGGAAGGAAGGAGTAAGAGGAAGGATAAAGCAAGAGGGAGGTGAGAAAAGAGCTGGAGCTGGAATGCCACAAAGCAGTGGCCAAGGCAGCAAGAGAGCTGCATCTTCTCTTTCTTGTCCTACAAACCAGACACAGACGTGGCAGCAGCTAATCTTTCTGGCTCGTGAACAAAAGGATTCTTTTCATGCCAGTAATCCAAGAGCAGCCATGCCACGGCTCTCCCAGCTCATCTGCTGTGAATGCACTTATGTGGCGTCCAACTGAACGGGTTAGCAAAATAAAGACAGATGGCAATGGATTAGCTCTAACACTTCTGTATCACAATGCAATCACTGCAGTCTTCTCCACTGCCTCCTCTCAGGACAGTTTGCTTGCACTGCAGCTGTGCAGCCACCCCCAGTTATGCACCAGTGGCCCAGCTCCAGAGCCACAACTTAGCACCATTAAAGTAGGAAAGATTCACTGTGGTTTTTTCACTTGTTTCTTGGAAAACGTATTAGGGAGAGGCTCTGGTCGCAGTGAAGCGTGAGCACACAGCTACCTCTCTGCTGAAATGGGACTTCTTCATTACAGAGCATCCTTGATCACACATCTTCAGCATCAGTGGATTCAGGGCAGACTCTAAGGCCCATGTTAATGAAGTGGATACTTTGCTGGGCAGCATTTTTGATGTCTAGACCTATCATCCCCAAGTGTGGGGCTATGTCATGTGGTCCATTAAATGTTAAGGCAGATATATCAAGAAACAAAGATGGGAGGCTGGTGCCACCTCCTCCCAAGTGAACAGGAAGAGTAGTCTCTTCTTCATGATTAAGTATACTTTGCCCAAGCCAAGCCATCTGCAGATGTAAATCTTACAGTCAACTCGGTGCCAGCTGATGCAACACAAACATGCATTTCTGCTGGACAGAAAGTGTGCTGGTGACAGGCTGGGATTGGTTTAAACTGGGACATTTTGCTGTTGTTTTCCAGCCAGAAATGATGTGGAAATTCTAGCATCAAGTCCCATAAAAAGCCGATCTGTACTATTTGGTTAGCAAATATCCTTTCCAATTGCACAACTTGTTTGTGCTGAACTGTCTCCTCCTGCAAGGTAAACGTCACCCTGATGCCCAGGTGGGGTCTGTCTAATCTCAGTTTTACCAGGTTGTCAGCTCTGCTGCTACCGGTAACTTCAGGGATATTCAGGTTCCTCAGGGTGGCCACGTTTCTGTCCTGCTGAAGCAGTCCTCTGATCTCGTTCAGGTAGTTAATGGGACATATTCATCTCTGCCCATTATTTTGGAAACTATCCCTTCTGACTTGTCATCTAAGATCACCGCATGACCAAGCAGCTTCATTTTGTCAAGACGTGTTTCCCCATGAAACTGAGTATCTCTTAGAAGACCTGCAAGGTACAATTCAACCAATTTTTCTGTCACTCATCACCTAGTACTAATATAAAAAAAAAGCCCAAGAAACTTCAGACTCTTGCTCCCTGAAAAACACCAAGATTTAGTAAATGCTTTTGACAAGAAAATAACCTTGCTTCTGCATTGGCTTTGCAATTGACCAGTTTATTTATAACCTATAAGGAAGATAAGGCTCCAAGCAAGTTGATTTAGCCTTTAAATTAGCCCTGCTTTGAGGGGGATGGAGCAGATGGCTGCCCAAGGTCCCTTTGAGCTCAATGTCTGTAAGCTGAAGACTCCATGGGGATGCTCTAACCTTGCAGCTGAGTCCAACAGCTCTTGGAGCTGTACCTGCCTGGTGGATGTTCCAAGTGTCCAGTCTTATGGATGCACTTTGCTACATTTTTATGGATATTTGACAGGAGTATTCCTGATATTCCCGCTTAAGCCTGAAAATGTTAAGTTTGTTCTGATGCAGGAAGCCCAGTTTGCCTTTAGTCAGTTCAAGCAGGTGTTTACATCTGTACCCATCCGCCACCTTGGAAAGAACAACCTAGCATATGCTGGAGAACAGTTTGACAGAAAAGGACCTGGGTGTCCTGGCGGACACCAAGACACCAAGTTGACAGTGAGCCAGCAATGTGCCCTTGAAACAGAGAAGGCCAATGGTAACTAGATCTGCATTAGGCAAAGTATTGCCAGCAGGTCAAGGGAAGCTATCCTTCCCCTCTGGTCAGCACTGGTGAAGCCACAGTTAAAGTACTGTGTCCAGTGCTGGGATTCCCAGTACAAGACACATAGACTTACTGGACACAGTCCAGTGAAGAGCCACATAGAAGGGACTGGAGCATCTCTCATGAGAAAAGGCTGAGGGAACTGTTCAGCCTGAGGAAGAGAAGGCTCAGGGGGAAAATCAATGTATATAAATGCCAGGAGGGGAGGTGAAAAAAAGACAAAGCCAGGCTCTTTTCAGTGGTGCCCAGGGACAGGACAAGAGGCAACAGGCACAGACAGAGACACAGGAGGGTCCTTCTGAACATCAGGAAACACTTTTTTACTGTGAGGGTGACTGAGCACTGGCACAGGTTGCCCAGAGAACTTGCAGAGACTTCATCCTTGGAGATATTAAAAAGCTGGCTGGGTATGGTCCTGGACAATGGGTGTAGATGGCCCTACTTGAGACTACTGGTTGGACCAGATCACCTTCAAAGGTCTTTTCCAACCTCAGCCTGTCTTTAGTTCTGTGGCTGTATGACTGCATCCTCAACAGTGGGGATTTTCATACAGGGAGAGGAGAGCAACATACTTGAACTCATCAGCTGTAAGCAGGATGACTGGCTTTCTGTCTTGGACAGGTCAAAGATCTTGGACAGGTACATGGCTGACTAAGAAGACACAGTTACAGATACCACAGGACTAAGGTTTTGTGCAAGGTAAGTACATGCAAAATGAGTCAACACAAGGGTGAATGTATAGTAAGGTCCTGAGACACCAGGAGCTCCTGGAGGCTAATATGAGCAGTTGGTTTGAGCCAACAGTGATCAGCAAAGTGTGACATCAGCTCATGGCATCAGGTCATAATATCTGGGTTGGGTTAGAGCCTAAAAAAAATACAAGTCTAATTCTGATCTTGAATTTCAAATCAGGTCTTCAATATTCAAACAGAAGAGTTGACTGTGATAATGAGTAAATCCTGTATTATGCTGGATTTGTGGCAAGGTGTGAACTTGCCACACAAGGCAGCCTTGGCAAAATGACAGAGCTGTAAACTTTCACCAGCTCAAGCGAGTGTCCACTTGCTCAGGTTGTCTTATAATCATGAGCACACCTCTGCCAAACAGCTTATTTTATGCCAGTTACAGGTTTCACCTGTGGTTCCATACCATTTTACAAAAGTTTTCTTTTGATATTGTGACTGAGGATTAAGTTTGTTTACCAGTGGGAAAACCAAATTCAGATCAAACTTGAATTGGAGTCAGAATCCTGGGACTTCAGCTGCCAAGATCAAGACCATTTTACATTTTCAGCATATTAACCCAGTAACTTCCAAGCTAGACCACCTCTTCTCTGTTCCTTTCGTGGCTGCTAAGTGGGAGCATTACATGCCTGCTTGTCTCTGTGAAGCAGACTGACTTGCACTTTCTTTCTTCCCCAGGAGCGACTGGGCACACAGGTATTTCCTGATCGGACTGTGCTGGATTCAGAGTCATATTGCAGGATGGTGATCTATCCAGGAGCCATGGGTGGGTGGTCTGGGGACCTAGGTGTGGATATTTGCTTGCCCAAACAGAAAAGAAAGCTTCATCTTGTCCACTGAGAAAAATTTCTCCGTGGCACCTGGAAATTTCCCTGCAAAGAGGAAAAAAGTGGTGCAAAACTGTTTTCTCATGCCCCATCTTGTGCTGTCACAAGCACATAAGTGTGTCCATGGCAGGTCAACCAAGGTCCTCCTAAGCCTGTGTCCTGTCTCTTAAAGGGGTCAAATGCAAGGGCAGAGGCAAAGGTGTAGCCCTGGCAGAGCCCATGCTGGCTAGGAGCTCCGCTCTAACACCAGTGTCCTGTCCATTTTGCCACTCAGGGACAGTGCAGGCTGAGCTCCTTACACACTGGGCATCTTACTGATATTTTTTCCTCAAGCAGCCAGAATAGAATCTACAGAATCCTACAGAACAGCCGAGAAGGGGACAAACATCTCTATCACCAGGACAGCATTTGGGAGGCTTGCCCCATGGAGGGCCAGAACACACACTGGAGATGCTGTGGAAGCAAAACATTAAACAACCTTCCACAGACTGAACCTCTTCAATACTGGAGAAGGCATGCTTTCCCTTGTAAAATGAAAGACTTGTTCCTGTTGGCACTGAGAGGTCTGCCAAAGCCAGGCTGAGCGGGCAGCCTGAATTTTGACAGTTGTCTTCAGGGCGCTTGGGTTTTTTGCAACCTCTTCTCTGTCATTTTGTTTTCTTGTGCAAGGTAGAGTTGGACAAGCAGCCATACAGCAGGCACCAAATGCATGCTGATGACAAGTGATTATCACCCCTCCCATGTCTAGAAAGGGTCTTGCCAGGGGTGATTGCAATCATAGCCTCCAGCACAGCTTTCTATGAGAAGCGTGCACAGCCCTTACAGATACAGTTTGACTACATGGGAACCAGCAGCTGCTCCTTTTGCAACCTGACCAGCTCAAAGGCTGTTTTCAGCTGCTCTGACCCACCTCTCTGTTTCTCACAGTATTACCTCTCCCCAAAATTATGCCTTCCTTACTTTTCTGCACTTCTGCCCCTATTGCCAAGGGCACCTGGGGATCCAAGGCAGCAAATCTTGGCACTGCAGACAGTTGTGTCCTCCGTGGAAACAGCATGCCAGTTTGCTGCTAGCTTGGCTCCATTCTGCAGAGACAGTGCAGTTCGCTTTCCATGCATCCTGAAACAAAAGGCAGTTGCTGCAGCTGCCGATGCTGCAGATGGTGATTCATCCCCTGCGCTGCCGAGGCCTCCCTGAAGACCAGCACCTGGTCTCCACAAGTGAAAGCTGGGGCCTCCAGCACACAAGTCTGCTCACTGCAATGGCCCCAGCTATTTGGTTTGTAAACGGCTTGGGAGAGATGGAGAGAGGGGAAGAGAGGGGGCATCTGAGACAGACAGATATCTGGAAAGGTTCAGCCACAGCAAAAACATGAAAATGCAGCCAGCACAGGATCATCTTTGTCATAAACCTCCTAAGCCAGTTCTGCAATTTGCATCTGGATGCGTTTCATTCCCTATCAATGTTCATTAGCAGCTGCCCAGCAGTAAGCTGCCTGCTTGGGAATAATTAAGCCCTTTCTCTGAAGGTCATGACAGTACTAACATCATAACTTCTCTTTCTTTGAACATACAGACAGTTGGATGCTGCTAGCATTGATTAAAGTGCTCCTGTGAGAGGTACTGGGAACACACAGGCAGTGGGGCAGCATGGACAGCCAGTTTGGTGCTACTATGAATTATTTTTTCAGCAAATATCAAAGTTGCACGACAACTTTGCTGCTTAAGTTGGAGACGGGAAAGGGCTGGAAAAAGGGAGGGAAGACGGGATATGGAATAAACCTGAAAGACAATGTTATATTTGAGTTTTTACTTCTATTGACAGCCTAGGGCTCTCCATTCATTCACAGACAGAACAGAGGCTCCAGGAACAGTGTTTTAGGTGGGTGGGTCACTATAAGTCTTCCCAGCTCTCAAGCCCATAGGCTTGAGCACTGACAAGTAATTTTCAGTGCCTCATGCGTCACTGTTAGCCAGCCAAGGAAGCCCCAGGGGCTGCATCAGCTTTGAAGCGACTGTTCAGAGCGCAGGCTGTGCAAACGGGGACATGGGAGCTGCTGGTTCATAGCAGAGTGGCCTCCTGTTGGGTTTTGTGGCCAGGCTGGGGAGGCAGCAGTTCAGCCTCCTGTGGGATGGGAAGGCTCCAATTCTAGCTGTGGATCAACCACTTTCTAACCGTGGGCACATAACTCCAGTGCTGCAGGCACTCCCAGGACTTGTCTGAGAGCTGCCTGGTGGGCTGTGGTCAGCAAAGGCAAGGCTGGGGAAACTGGGAGGCTTGTGTCTGTTCCTTTGATGCACGAACTGCTTGGCCTTTGCTGTCACACTGCATAGCTTGGGAGGACTTCCATCATGCACGCCTGTGGGGGCTTTGGTCCCAGGAACAGCCAACCGCAGACACCTCTGTAGGACATGAACCCAGGCATGTCTGCTAGATGGCTCTAGCTGTCCTTGAGAAGCACTGTGCTGCAATGTCTGCTCACCAAGTCCTGGCCTTGGCTCCTCCAGCCCTGTCTGCTGTGGTTATCACCAGTCTCCCAGGGGGCATCAAATGTGGAGTGCAGGCTGAGAGTTTTGGGCTGATGTGGTATAGGGCTGTAGCAATTCTATATCACAAGTCCTTTTAAAAAGAGTAAAATTATCTTGCCAGAGGTATATTCAATATGTTTAAACTTAAGCACCATCAGTAGAAACTAATCTGATCGGTTTCCTCATAACACGTTTGATGTCATACTTCCTTTTGGGGTCTCCATTAAGAGTAGCTGTTGTGGTTTTCTAACAATGGCTACTGTATTATTATAATAGTTGCTATGGGCTGTAGCAAGGTGATTTTGGCCATATGCCTGCCACTTCATCAGTGCACCCTGCTTTGTTCTCCATGAATCTCAAGCAAATTATCTTCAGGACCTGCTACAAGGTGCATCAGTCCTCCTGCAGAAGCAGACTGGAGCGTGGCGGAGGTCTCAGAGGGAGGGTAGATCTGTACGCTATGAGGAGAGTTGTGTTGCATCACGGAAGGGCAGCTTATCATCAAGCTAAAGAATGTGTGGTCTCTGAGGTTCCTACCAAAGCCTTTGATATCATTGAGAGCTCAGCAGTGTGAAAAGGAGGATGACAAACCTGTCCCAGGGTTTGCATAAGGTCTTTGCTGCTATTCCAAGTTGTAGTTGAATGCACTTGGTGACAACTCACCACGGGTTCCCCAAATTTGACAATCTCTTCTGTTACTGTAACAGTGGTTGTTTTAAAATAATCTCAGTCATCACAGGTTGCACTGATCCTAGGATAGCTCCTTTCATTGGCAATCCTGGTGCTGCCTTTCAAAAGGCATCACTTTTGTCCATGCAGCTAAAAGCCAGCAGTGTCTGATCAATGTCCTGGTCTCACACATGAGATAGGAATCTTGTGAAGATGCTACTCAGTTGTAATGGCTGACTGTAGATTTTCAAGAAGAACGAACATACCTGTTACTTTTGTTACAATTGTCTCTAGGCATGCCTCCATACCGGATAGCTCACGGTTTTGAACTGATACAGGCGAGGGGGAGGTGGCCATGAATCACTGTAAAGTGACAGACCCCAGTCAAGTCCCAGGTACTTGACATGGTACAAAAGCCCTCTCTGTTCCCACTGAGTGCAACAGACCACAGAAGTTCAGCATCTCCGCAAGGAAGCACCCAGCCTCTTGGACTCTCTTATCTTTTTCTGCAACCTGTCTCATATGCCAGCAAAGCTCACAAATTGAGTGAGGCAGGGGGTCTTGTCACAGCCAGTGTGCCTGGGAGCATGGGACAGACATTGCTGGGTCTGCCTTTCAGGTCAAGATGCTGTTTCTATGGCCAAGCCCAGCCCGATTTTTTCAAGAAGAATTCCGAGCAATAATCAGTAAATATAATACAGGAAGACTTCGTTATACTGGAGTACCTTGCTTTTTAAAAATTTAAATAAAGGAATAAAGTATAACCTGGAGCCATTTCAAACTCCCAAGCAGACAGATAGCTGTTTTGCTCTATTGAGTGCATGCATATTTAGACAGTTCCTTATGAATCAGACAAGAGCCACTCTATCTATTAAAAACTTGCATGAAGGTGGAGCGTGGTTTTGGTATCTCTGCAAAAGGCTGCATGCTCTGTTGAGACAGGGACCAACTGTTTTTGTGTTTTATGCAGCACCTAGAAAGGCTGGAGTATAAAATCCAACAGCTGCACTCCCTGGTGTACAATGCCAGTGCATGCACAGCATCGCATATCAGTGCAGCTGTGGGTCACTGGGGAATGACTTGATGATAAGAGACTTGCATGGGAAATGAGAGAAAATAATCAGGCATTGAGTGCTGGCTGCTCCTTTCAGCCTTGCTTTGGCCACTGATCAGTGTCAGAAGCTGAAGTACTGTTAGCTGTTTGAGACCTCTGATCTACCACCAGCTCTCTAGTGTTGTCCAGACACTCTGGACTACCTTCTGGCTTGCTTTAGTCAGGGTGGTGTGATGGGTACCAAGATTAACCGGGCACCGATGATCCAACAGGACACTTCAGGCCAAGCAGCCTGAGTCCAACTGCATCTCACTTTTCTGTGCATTGAGTCAGGTCCTCATTTATTGCATCTTGTGCTCTCCTATGGACTATCATAATCTGAAATGTGTCTATAAAGCACTTTCAAATTGATCAATGACTTTATCCATGTGCTAAAACTTCAGTTGTTGGGAGAGTTGCTGGCAGATATCAAGCTCTGCATCTAGCTGCTATAGCTGGACATTTTCTGTTCTTCATGCCCAGAGATAACTGTGCAGATCTTCCTTATGTACTCATAAGCTAGAGCTAACTACCTTCTTACTCCCCATCCCTCCAGAGTGTCTCTCAAGCTTTCCTTCTTGCAGTTACACAGCTCAAGTATTCAGGTTCACAGCTCCCTGTGTGCTGCATGGAGCAGTTTGGATGGGTTGGATTACTGGCTGAGAAAGAGAGCAGTAGAAACTTCCATAGCTGGTGAGGGGAATTTGATGCTCCATTCCTGCCTGCGTACCCCACAGGCAGCTGGGGTAGCTTCACTCCAGGGGACTCACAGCGCTGGCTTATAAATGCATCCCAGTATGGATATGCTGCAGAGAGACTGAACCAGAACATCCACCATCTCATAACCAGATTTGAGCTCCTAAATTGTGCTGGCAGCTCAAAACTCTCTGTGATGAATTATCACAGAATCACAGAGTGGTCAGGGTTGGAAGGGGCCTCTGGAGACCATCCAGTCCAACGCCCTGCTAAAGCAGGTTTGTCTAGAGCAGGTTGCACATTCGTGTCCAGGCAGATTTTGAACATCTGCAGAGAGGGAGACCCCACAGCCTCTCTGGGCACCCTGTTCCAGTGCCCTGTCACCTTCAAAGATGTTTTTCCTCACATTCTGATGGAACTTCCTGTGCTGCAGCTTGTGCCTGCTGCCCCTTGTCCTGTCACTGGGCACCACTGGAAAGAGCCTGGTCCCATCCTCTTGACACCTGTCATTAAGAGACTTGTGTGACATTTCCATTGACAAAGACCATTAATAATCTGTGTGTTTACACCTGTTGCTGTCTGGCCCTGTCTGTGTTTGTAGGGAAGTGCTGAGGTGCTGTGCTGGCAGAGATTTTCATCAGTCCATGTATGGCTTTTAAAGAGAAACTGTTTCACGTTGCTTCCCACATAAGGACCAATGGAGTGGTATAGAACAGTCATTCTCAGTCCTCTCGAGTCCATATGCTGCTGAACCCCACTGAGAACCCCCCCTGATGCCCTCATGCAGCTTTCTCCCAGTAGCTTCCATGACAGCCAGGTTTCTGTGTTCACTTATTACTTCTGTTTTCCGTTCTCCTGATGACTTGCTTGACCATGTAGGAAGATGTTTGTGTGTCTGTGTCTTTGCTATTATTTCACAGACCAGCTTCTGATTCTCAGGACTGACTCTCAAAAAGAGAGGGAAGAGGAGGTGCGCAGACCTGTGCTCTCTTCCGTACATGCTTAGCTTAACTGTTAAGTGAACCCAAGATTTTACTGCAAAGTCATACAACTCACCTTCTTGTCCCCCAGTCCCTACCTTCTTGATCTTAGCGTCCCTTAGGTCCTTGCTTTCTCAGGTCCTTCCTTTGCTTGGAAACTGGAACAACAAATTTCTACATATTTAAACAATATGTTTAAATTAAAAAAAAAAATAAACTTGGCCACGACCAATTCATGGTAGCACTGACTTAGAAAGACTTTTTAATTCATTGAAGGGTGAAGGCAGTGCCCGCCAAACTGATTGCAGGTATTTGATTTTCATGGACATAGGATGAGTGTTTTAATAGCATTTTAAGACAGCATAGTAAAACAGCTCTCCTTTGAATGCTACAGGATTGGGGAACGGAACTCTCCCCTGTGCCTCTAAATCCTCCCCCCTCAGTTTCTGTGCTATTAAGGCAGAGGCTGAATATTTTATCATTATTTGAAGATAGTTTAGTCCTCTTTGTAATTTGCCAGAGTGGATTAGAGTTTCTTTTATAACAGATTGGAGGTTTTTTACAAAGCATCCTAAAAAGAACTCATTTCATTGCATGCTGTTGATTTATTATTTATAATGACTGTTTACAAAACAGCCTGTGAAGATGATGAGACTTGGTCAGGTGACTGCATATTTCTACAGGCAGCTCCAGCCCTCCTGAGCAACCTGCGTGCCCTGGCTCAGCAAAAAATTAGCTGCTGATTAGAAGTGATTTGCAAGGAGAGTTTAAACAAACTAATCCATCTCTGGTGTGAGGAATGCTGTTGTAGCTGATATGGTTTGTAAGGGGACTGATCTCAGCTGGAGGTTTTTGTAACACATTCTGTGGTCTGTCCATGCTTGCTCCTTTCTCAGGATGACATTGGCAAGGCAAGAATTGGTGCAATTCCCTATCACCCCTTCCTGGTCTTTTCCTTTGAGCACCAACCAGTCAGTCTACTGGTCTGCTCAGTGGCGTCAGAAGTTGTGTCTCACCAACCCTTTGCCCTATCCAGAGTCCTGTGACATTTTAGCATCTTCAGCCTAAACTGGAGGCATCGAGTCCTTTGAGCATGGAAGGAGCCTGGGGTAGCACTGCCCCTTGCCATACCCCTGTGTTGAAGGGGTCTCTGATAGGCCCACTTTTTCAATAATTTGCATATGTTTAGCCTGATTAGCAAAAGCCTGATGTATGCCAGACTTGATTCTCACGTTTTGGGGGGATGCTTTACTGTCCATAGCAGCAGAAGTGGTGAGGTGAGTGCTGTGCAGTGTTTGATCATCCTTCCTTAAACACCAGCCGTGGAACCACTGGTTACAGCGGTGGTTACTGAGCCTGCAGGTATTGGAGAAATGGCTGAGAAACATTGACGGGTGCCGAGGCCAGCAACAGGAGGAGATTGATTGCTCTGCTGCTGGAGTGTGGTTGTCGGAGCTCTGCTGCAGTGCCGCAGGCTGCGTGCTCCAGGCAGTGCTGTCAACATTAAATGTTTAGCTGATGTTGTAGGCGCTTTTGTCTAAAGGAATCAGGTTGGGTTATGCACATTAGCTTTTTTAGGAGCAGCTTTCTGTTGTCTTTGTTATGCGCTTTTGGTAACTTGTGTTTCAGAGAGCCACTCAAGAAGTTGTACCCAGATAGCTTCCCTTGGCTTTCAGGAGGAAAACACTCTTCCCAGCCCTGCGCATGAAGCCAGAAATGTAACAGAGAGAAATCAGAGATCTCTCCTGGGCCTAGGCTTCCTGTGCCCATCACAGAGGCAGAAGGTCCTAGGACTAGGGTCCCTCCAGGAGGACTGTACAATCTCTGCAGGGCTCAGAAAGCCACATCAGCTGCTATGTAAAGTAAGATGTAGCTGCTGCTATATCACAAATCTGCCAAGTGGGAGTGAGAAAACACCTCCTAATAAGCATGTTTTTTTAGAGAAGATAATTTTCCAATGAGGCAATGAAGAATTACCAAAGGAATTGGAACAATACTGCTTTAGCACAGTATTGTCCTCTGCATCATTGCTCCCTCAGAGGTGCTAAGGGAAGCATTCAGACTTCCTGACACCCTGCACCCTTTCAGCCTCTCTGCAGGAGTGTTGGAGTATCTACACAGTACCGTGCAGTCAGTAACAGTGAGGGATTCATGCTCTTTCATATACTTTCTGATGTGGAAAGAGTCAGTACCTATTTGCTGGCAGGGACCATGTAGACCCACCCTTCATGGCCTCACAAAATCCTTTGAGAACTTTGGCTCAGATGGCATGTGGTAGGCCACACAGCTGCAGAGCCCTCAACCAGTGCTCTTCTGGTTTCCACTGAACACAACACCAAGCTTTAAACAGTTCCCTTTGGTTCTCTCCCACACTTGCACGTTTGCTGCTCTGACCAGCTGGGCCATGTCTAAGCAGCAGCACAAGAGCCAAGAGCTCTGCCTGGCTGTGCTGCAGACCCGCAGGGTCGGTGGACACACTAGCCCCTGCCACCAATGCCATTTTGTCCTGTGCGCTGCTGGTGCAACTTATCTCCTGCCTCTGAGCAACTGCAGCTGTCAGTGGAGGCGGTTTGATCTCGTGTAATCAAATTGACTGTTGAAATGCTAGGTGGTTCCTGAAAAAGCAGCTAAAATCCAGTCTTTTTTCTTGAGACATGCTGTCTGAATTCAGCTTAGTGAACGGTTCTGGTCTGCTCTGTCTTGGACCTCAAGTCCTTGTCTCTGCATTGGACAATCTTTGCTGCCTTCAAACACACCTCCAGAACTGGTTGAAATTCCAGGATCAACACATTTCTGCTTTTCTCTCTTCTCAAATAAAGGTCTTAGCATGTTCAGTGGCATCTAACTGAGACATAAACCACTTGGATGTGAACTCGAGGGCAGCACTCTCTGCACGGGTACCTACGGTTCCAGGAGCTTGAGACAGAACAGAGACTCAGGGCTTTGTGTGTCAGATAGATTCACATTCCCAAGCCAATGACCCCTCTCCTACTCTGAAAGGCTTCATTTGATTTTCACACACCCCTGGGGAAGACACTGGGTTCCCCCATTCCTGCCTTTCAGATGTGCTATGTCACACCTGGGTCGGTTCTCCCAGCAGCCACGGTACCATCACTATAATGCTGCTGTCTCGCTCTGACATGGCATGTGGGACACCACCTGCTACGGTAGTGCTGGCACTTCCCACAGTGGGAAGGACTCATGTCTGCATAAGGATGGAAAGAGGCACTAGCAGCTGAGGCTGCACAGTCCAGGAGTTTTGCTTCCCCTTTTTCAGTCGTGAATTGTGTACGAGAAGATCCATGCCTCTTTGCACTGATCTTTTCAAAGTTTGTCCTCCATCCTCCCATCCATCCCCTTGTATTTTCTCATGTGCCAAGTCTCCTGTTTGCTGGCTGACGTGTGTGTTGTAGGGTAAAGGCAGCATCATTACTTAAATCCCCTATATCCACATCTAAGTAAATTCTCACGAGGTCACATCTTTTGTGTCTTGGCCCATTTGTACCGTGCACAAGAGCCCAGGAGCCCTACACCTAAGCATAACTTCGTCATTTCTGAGTAACTCAGAAATGTTGACTATAGCATCAGGGCATGAGTAAGCCAGGCAGCCTGGTTCTTCCTGAAGATATTCTCTCTTTCAAAAGTTGGTGCCTTTTTATAGTAAGGAAATCTCAAACTGCATGAACACCCAAAGTGCTCTTTTGTTGTTGTTGCTGTTGTTTTTCCAGACTTAAAGTATGAGCGGTCCATTAGAATGGCAGGAAATGACCATGTTGCGTGGTGATAACTGGATTAAGAGATTCAGTAACAAACTCACCTATGCTGTTTATATGCTGATTAACTATTTAATCCATCTGTGTCTCCAGCTTCACTTCTCTATTTCCCTTGCCTCACCCTCCTCTGACATTCTCCCGCATCTCCTCCAGTGCCTTGCTGCTCAGTGTGTGCCTCATAGCTGGATACCTCCCACGTCCTCCTCCTGGGGATGTGACTTTGCCCACATCACACTGGTGGTTCTGCACGGTTCATCATAACTCTCCGAAGTGAGAACTGTGTGCTACGTGGTGCCTAATCAATGAGGCCTACAATTGCTTGGTCTCTAGGAACCGCTGTAATGACCATAGTGGTGGGGATGATTAATCAGGAAATGGTAAAGAAAATGCTTATAATGAAGCATATGAATTTCTGACTTTACTGGGGGCTACAAACTCACAAACAAGGTCAGGGAAAAGAAATCCACTGAGGATGACTAAATATGAAGACTTCACCTCTGGTTTGGGAAGTCTCCAAAACACAAACTGTTGCAGACTAGAAGAATATTGTGGGAAAGTGTTTGACCATGATCATCCTGTCCTCTATATTGGTCAGTGCTGGAGGCAGGCTGCTGAGCCCAGGTGGACCTTTGTGTTGCCTGGTGCCACTAGTCCTGTGTCACACCACAGTCATGACCTGAATTGCAGAACTTTAATGATGGAGACAGATGGCAAGAGGCCCTGCTCACATACGATGAGATAAGGAGTGAAGCACCATCTTTGGTGTGCCTACCGCCTTCTCTGCTTGCACTGGCCATGCCCTGTGGGAGCTACACCTGTGCCCTTGGAGCAGATGGCAAAACCACCTCCAAACCTGGATTCCCCCTTTCTGCTTGATCAGTGCAAAGGCAGGGCTCAGCCCAGGAGTGAAACTCCTCTGCCTCCAGTGGAAAGTCTTTTCCAGCTCCGCCAGCTCGGTGTGGGACCCAGAAGGGCACTCTGAGTGTCAGACTCAGCTTGAAAGTATAAAGTGGAGTGAGGCTGGCCAAGGAAGTCAGAGAGGTACGAAAGGTCCCGCTCTCTGCACAGACAGAGCAGATTTCACATCCTTTTCCACCTAGGTTCTCAGCAATGAAGACTTTTCCTGGTGAGGCATTTTTTTGTCTTCTTTGTTCTTGGGACTATAATCCACAAAGACGATTGGAGTGTGAACACGTTTGTTAGAAAAAGGCAAACAGATCCCTGAGCTGCAAAGACTGTTTTCAAACCATGGCTTTTAAAGGGGCATCTGACACAAAGGGCTGAAGGTAGTTAATACAGCACATGCCAGCCACTGGCTGAGAGGAATAGGCAGCATTGCTGATAAGCTCATTTGATAAAGCTGTTGCTGGGCACTGCAGATGCAGGCTAAGTTCAGCCTTCAATATCTATCTCAATCCCATAGGCAGCATTCTCAGGCAGTGCTGCCAGGAATTATTTTAACCCTGCCTACCTCTCATACAGCTTCCAGTGAGGACTCACAGTGTGGCCCTGTGTGTCACGGCTGCCATTGACCTGAGCATACCTCATTAGCTGATACATAAGGAAATTGCACAGTGTAATGCAAGCTGGTACCAAGACTTCGTAGGCAGTGTATTCCTGTAGCTCCATCGTTTTTTGGTGTCCTGTGTTGTTGAAGCAATGATTAAATCCCCCATAACTGGCCCAGCTGGTCACTTGCTCATAGAAGATGTTTCCTGTCAGAAGTTGCTGAGGTTGCCCCATGACATTGCATGTTGGGCTGGGTTGTGATAGCCTTCACGTACATGAGCTTCTCCCATCATGAGAAGCAGTGAATGGAGGGGCCAGGAAAGAAATCTGAATATGGTGGATGTGTGGCTTTGTCTGTCTGCTAGAAAGGGCACAGGACTGCTCTGTCCTTACATTACAGAGGACTGGGTCCCTGGGGAATTGTACTAGGCTCGAGTACTGTTGCTTTCCAGGCAATGCTAACTAAACAGCTGATCTCCACCAGCTCTTATGGCATCCTGTCAGTTGAGGAATTGGGAAGGGAGGATCTGGGCTCAGGGTGTTTTCAAGACATGCAAGACGTGCCACATCTCACTTCTGAGCCTGAGCAGAGATGAGCTGAAGCCTGGGATTCACACTGGGTTGGATCCCAGAGCCCATTATTTAAAACCCAGTGCTCACAGCTCCTTTTATGTGCTGCACTGGAGGGAGATTGGTTGTTAAGGCTATAAGCCTCAATGATCATCCCTGGGTTTACGGAGGCAGCCTGAAACCAAGAAAAGGAGTTCCCAGTGACTTCTCCATTTAACTCCATGCTGGGAGCACAGCTTTCTGGTCGACCCCGAGACAGGGTTTAAAGATCCTGAAGAAAGAATGATTTGCTTTTGGGTTCTGCAAGCCTTGTCTTTAGCAGGCGTATTCGAATGTCTGGTGTTGCACAGGGACACCAGGCTGTGCCTGAAGGAGCGCAGGATCTCCACTGCAGCTGTGCAGCAGGGGCTCTTCCCAGCCCCTCTGTTGTGGTCCATGCCTGATCAGCTCTTTCCTCCACTGCTGACCCAGAGGTGGCAGAATCTCAGGGCTCCGCTAACTACAGTGCTGATTCAGAAGACATTAAACCATTATCTCTGCGTCTCACTCCATCAACATTTTTTCAGTCTGTATTAAAAATACTACTATGGTTTTTAGCACAAAAGGGGAAAGAAGAGAACCTTCTATGTTCAGGACATTTGGGACATCACTAGAATTTCATCCATCTGTGATTGGCCCTCAGACCGTCATACTCAATTTATTTCTCAGCCAAAGTTTTTCAGCCATCTGCTCAAGTGGAACAGCTTCCAGCATTTATTCCCAATAGTGCTCCTCTGAGGGAGCGCATGGATTTTCTCCAGTACGACAGCATCACTATTTTCAAAAAAAACCTTCAGCCCAACCCTGCAGTGACTGGCGGGGAGCCCTCCCTGCTCTGCACCCCGACCTTGAATTTTAAGCAATTGATCAAGAAAACACAGAACTGTTTCTCTTCCACTCAGGACTACTGAACGTGACTGCTGTTTTTTAAAGGGCTCCTCTGCAGCGATGTTAATGAGGTCGCCTTGGATACTCAGCTTAAAACGGTGTCGCTTCAGCTTATTTATGTCAGCAATCAACAACAACAACAAAAAATACACAACAACCCATCAGTGGATCTGCTTCAGGAGGGGTGGGGGACTCCTGGCAGGCAACTGGAGCAGATAGCAACTCACAGTCCACCTGCTGCCAGCAGTTCAGTCACTGAGCCTCTCTGATTGTCTAGTAGAGCATCAACACAATGATCTCCATAATTATTATCTCCTTAAATTGGGAAAAAAAAAAAAAAAGACCGATAAAAAAGCCTGATTTTTCCAGCATTCTGTTGAAAGTGCCCCAGGAAAGGACTTCAAACTGGAAGCAGCAAGAGATTCAAGGAGAGTCGGGGAAATAAAAGTGGTTTCCTTGTATAATCAGAGGGGAGGCTGTGTGTCCTTAGGGAATTGTTTGCAGGGCACAGAGACCCACTTGCATTACTGCTGCTTAATGTGTTACCGTCCATCAGCCGAGCTGTGAAAGTGCACTGTGTCCAGATGTAAAAAGCAGGGTGAAACATACTTGAAGCAGGAACACAAGGCAGGTACATTCAATGCTTTGATGATCTACCTAATGCAGTGCTCACCATGTCTCCAAACAAATTACTCGGCTTCTCTGAACCTCACTGTCCCCACTTGTGAGCAAGGGTGAATTCAGTGACACATCTCTCATAGGCTTCATTGGAACTTTGAAGACATATGTGGAGCCACTGATGGAAAGGTATAAGCAAGTTCAAAGGCTTAGCTTTGGCAAACACCTTTACATATCAATGGAGATCAGACTGATTCCTTGATTAGCAGTTAGATTAATCAATCTAGAAAGGGGCTACAGTTATTACTATTATTTTATTATGTACTTATTATTCTACTTATCCAGATTATACAGATATGCAGTACTTCTCTATCCCTCACCAGCAGTGCCCAAACATGATGATGGAGACCATCCCCAAATCCTGAAATAGATTGCCATTGTGATGTAAGCATCCCTTTCCTGTGAGCACCTGCAGGTAAGCCTGGCACTGTGTCTGGGATGTCAAAGCCCAGACTTAGATTATAGAACAACTCAGGTCAGCAGGGACTTCAGGAGGTCTCCAGTTCAAACCTTGCTCAGAGTAGGGGCAGCCTAGATCAGGTTGCTCAGGGCTGTGCCAAGTAGAGGGTTCAGTACCTCCACAGATGGAGACTCCATGGCCCTTCTTGGCCTCGTCTCAGTGTTTGGCACCTCGACGCTGTAACTGAGCTTAATTGCCCTGACTTGGGGCTTCAACCCACAGTCTCTTCCATAGGCTTGGAAACTCATTTAAGCCTAGCCTTGGGCTTTCAGTCCCTGCCTGACCTACTTTGTAGGTATACCTGTTTCCAGTATGGTCTCCTGGATGGACCTTGAATCAAGGTGTAGACTTGTTTCCAGTTCTGTCTCTGGCCCTCTCTGCTACTGCTCCTGACTGGACTCCCTGGATGGACTCTGGACCTGGTTCATTGCCTGGCCTTGTCTGGAACTGTTGATGAACCCTGTTACCGTCACCACACTCTTCCCACTCTGGCTGGGTGCTGCAGGACCATGCCCTGGTCAGTGACAGTACTGTCTGCTCTCAGGCCACCCTTGGCTGCTGGCTCATCCTCTCTCAAAAAACAGTCCTGCTCTGGCTTTCTGGCATAAGCTGAAAATGTTTTTCCTTGTATCCACTGGGAATTTTCTGCACTCCAGCCTTGCCAATTACCTCTCACGCTTCTGCTCTGTACCTCCAAGAGTACCCCTGTCCTTTCTACCCCGTCCTTCAGGTAGTTAAAGAAAGCAGTTAAGATCTTCTGCTTGCTCTCCTCCAGGTTGAACAATCCAGCTGTCCTTGCCTCTCATTGTGCCTCTTGTGCTTCAGCCCCTCAACCATATTTATGGCCTCAACTGAACTTACACCAATCTGTCAACGTTGTTTTTGTCCTTGGAATTTCAAAATGGGACCCAATGTTTCAGCAGCATTCTCAGAAGGGTCAAACAAAGGGGAATTACCACTTCCCTGGGCATGCTGGCTACACTCTTGCTACAAGAGTTGAGGGTGCAGTTAGCCTTTCCTGCAGACACAGTATCAACTCCTGTTCAACTCAGCAGGAAACCCATCTCCTTTTCTGCAAAGCTGCTCTCTATCAAGCTGCTTTCCAGCCAGCCGTGCCCTAGCCTGACCTGTTCCCACATGAGGTTATGCTATTAGGACCATACACATGCTTTTGTTGTCTGCCCATTTCTCCAGTCCGTTGAATCCCTCTGAACAGCAACTGCAGCCTCTTGGGTACCGAGTGCTTCCCTCCCCACCGCTTCCTTTGGTGTCATCTGAAAGCTTCCTGAGAGTGCACTTTGTTCAACTAGCCAGGCCACCGGTAAAACTGTAAAACAGTACTGGCCTCAGTACCAGTCCCTCCAGGATCTCACCAGTAATGAGTTGCCAAGTGGACTTTGTACTGCTCATCGTCCCCCAGTGAAAGCAATAGCCTGACCTATTTTCCAGCCGCTGCCTTCCCTGTTTATCAGGTCCATATCTCCTCAGTCTGGCTATAAGGAGAGCATGCATTGAAGGCTTTACTACAGGCAAGGGAAACCACTTCCACTGTTCTCCTCTTATCCATGCCTGATCCACACAGCCAGTTTTCTTTCAGGGCAGTCAGGTTGGTCAGGTGTGATGTGCCCTTTGTAAGTCCCTGCTGGCTGTTCCCTGCTTGTCCTTCAGGTGCTTGACAGTGGTTGCTGGGAGGATTTGCTCCATCATTTTCCCAGGGACAGAGGTGACACTGGGCAGGCTGTAGTTCACCAAGCCCTCCTTCTTCCCCTGCTGGAAGCTGTGTGATGTTTGCCTTCTCCCACAAACCAGGAAACTCCCAATTGCTACAGTCTTCCAAAATGATGAGAGAGGAGCTTTGCTGTGGCACAGGCCATCTCCTTCAGCATCTTCAAGTGCATTCCACCCAGTCCTATGAACTTGTGCATGCTCAAATAGCTCAGATGTGTCCTAAGTCAATCTTCCTCTAGCATGGATAATGCTTCATTGCTGCTAGGACAAGAGACCTGGGAGGTTTGAGGGCAAACCTCAGCAATAACAACTGAGCAAAGAAGGCTTCGAGTACTTCAGCTGCTCTGGGTCTGTGGTCATTAGGTCCTGCCCCAGTGAGCTGCAGGGCTAACTCTCCCTCAGCTTTCCTTCTGCTGCCAATGTACTTCTAGGACACTCCTCATTCCCCTTTGCATCTCCCACTGGTTGCCACTGTGGCTGAGCTTTGTCTATGTGCCCCATATAACTTGGACAACATCTCTCAATCTTCCCAGGTTGCCTGTGCCCACTTCCACCTTCTGTGCACTTTCTTCTTGCATTTGAGCTCAGCCACGCATTCCCTGTTAATTACTGCTAGATTCTGCCCTGCTTGCTTGGCTTCCTCCAGATAGCAATGGTCCATTATTGTAGTTGGAAGAGGTGGTCCATGAAGATGTATGAGCTGTCTTGGCCTCTTTGCCCTCCGGGGAAGTCTCACACAGGATCCTGCTAAGCAGGTCCCCAAAGAAGCTGAAACCTGCTCTGCACCTGGGGTTGGATGTGCCTTGCATCCTTATTTCAGTAGCTGAGACTCTGCCGTCTCATGGTTGTTACAGCCAAGGCTGCCCTCAGCCTTCCAATACCTGACCAGCTTTTCCTGGTTTGTGAATCATGGCTCCAGCAGAACATTTCCCCATGTTACTTCATTGAGTACCTGCAGGAAATTGTCCTCAAGACACTCCAGAAGCTTCCTGAATTACAGGGGTAGGGAGGTTGAAGTCCCCCATGTGTACCAGGGCATGCATTCATCAGGCTTTGTTCAGCTGGATTCAGATCAGCCCATACCTGACAGACATTCCACTTCCTAGATCAACAGTTTTTCCATTGCACTGCTACTACCTATATAAAAGACCCACCTACAGGTTATGTTGGTCCTGCAGTAGGCACGGTCTGTGCATACAGAGTTGCTCCTTCATCTAGAGACTCCAGACTTCCTCGTCCAAATAGACAGCATGGTAGGGAGACAAAGAAACACGAGACCACCAGGTATGATAAATCTGAAGGAATAGAAAGTTGGATGCTACAGTGGTTTAGTTAAACTGCACTGAGAACAGGTTTAGGGATGGTCCTACTCATAATGGAAGAAAGCTGAGCTTGATTTGTTCTCATTTTTTGTGGATATGAGGTAAGGTAGGATAAGTGGAGACTACTTGAATTCTGAACTGGAATGTCCATATAAACAATTTAATGAAGTTTAGCTAATCCAATTTGCAGCGGTTAATTCAGATTAATTTTCCTGATTGTCTCTGTGTAGATAAGGCCAAGGCCACTTCCCCAAGGTTACTGGCTGCGTTAGGTGCAGGATACAAACCTACCTACTGGCTCAGGGAGTCCAAGCTACCATTTCTTTCCCGGGTTGATTTGTCCCTAGCCATGCACTCCCATCGTATTCCCCTGCACAAAAGAACACCATTTCTTCCATTTTCCTCAATTAACAGTGAGTATCACTGATTCTTGATGTCCCATTTTAGGCAGATCACTACAAAGCCTTTTTCTGGGTGAAATGTACACATTGTTACTGGTGCAATAGCTCACACTGGTGCTTGGAGGTGGATTACAGCACTCACTTTGTCATAGAGATGTAGCACACATATAGGAATTGGTGATCTGCTGAAATCTTTCCTAGGAAGCCAGAATGGCCCATTGCATCTTGCTGTTAGAGGGGAGTACTCCCAAGCACTCCAGCTGGCTGACACTGTCAGATCTCCCAGGGCTTTTTCTGACTCTCCTGGGCACTCACGTACTTAACTAGTTATCCAGCATCCCCCAGCATAAGCAATAACAACAGTTCAGAAAATGAACCTCCTCTTTGTAACCAAATCAGATGCAGACTGGGATGGGATCTAGTGCTGCGGGACAAATGTCTCTCAGCCCTTTTTAGAAGGGGTTCTCACCTCTGCTTCCTAGCATCTGGTGCTGGCCCCTGGGTTGCAACTGCAATACCCTAATTGTTCATGAGGGATTGAGATCCCCAATATTTTTTAAAAAAATACACATAATCTAACCAGAACTGAAGAGCTGCCTTCACCTTAACTGAAAACTTTCTCAATGGAGTTACAACCCTAGAACAAGTAGCTTGCATCTCCTGGTACATGATAAATGGATACAGGAGCTGTTCTGAACAGCAGGCAATAATGAATGTTTACATTTCCTTGGCCAAGATGAGGAAGCTTTAAGTAACTAATTAAAAAAAAAAAGCATCAACAGAAAGTCTTTTCCCATGATCTTTTGCCATAAGTCCTTGGCAATAACCTCAGGACTCACTTCAAAGCACTGAATTCTCTTTTCTGGGCTTCTTTCTACTATGGCAAAGGAGTTTACAAAGATAAGTTGCTTGAGCTCAGTAGCTGGCTGTAAGCTTGTTGTTCTGCTTTAGGGGGGACTTGCAGTCCCCAAGTCCTTGTGTTCAAGAGTCTCTGCATGATAAATCTTGTAACTATGATGTGTGTCCACATCTCTAGCCCTTTGCCATCATTATAAGATCATTTCATCTCCTTGGGACTTCCTACAAGGTTCTGCTCCCCCACAGAAATGCAGCAATCATTTCTGATATTTCCACAACATAGCTGTCCAGATCCTCCTCCTCTTCCTCATCATTACAACCTCTCAAAGCTCCTGTCTTAGACCTGAACTACCCTGAACTGTTCAGGGCTTGGTTATTGCTGCAAAGACTGTAGCAGGGGAAGTGAAGAATAAGACAGGAAGAAGTGGAGATGGACAGATGGGAGTGTGCAGGAATCAAGGGTAAGTTTTCTGCCAGTAGTGATGAGAAGTGCTCTCCATCTTGCATTGTTGCTGTAGCCTTTCACTCCAGAGAGTCCATGGTGAAGCTGGGACACCATCCACTTGAGCAGAAGCTGTACTGCTCGCATCTGCAAAGCAGTTGCAAGAAGTGGAGAAGATTGCCAAAGAGAGTGCTGAAGACATTGACATCCTCTCTGTCCAGGGGAATCTGCCCATGCCCTGCTAATGCATCTAATTCACTGAAGAATTTGCCTCATTTCAGCAAAATTTGCTTTCCTATTGGGCAAGTGGAAACGTTGCCTCTTCTTGGTCTGGTTCAGCTGCTCCAAGTTAGGGCAAAATCTGAATCTGCCCTGCAATTACTAAGGGACCCAGGTGCTGCCTTTCCTTTTCCATCAGTGATGCCACCTGCTGCTACATTTTGCTGCTCTCCTCTTTTTCATCTCTTAAGCAATTCACTGGGGGCACCTGGACAGCAGAGCAGGTGTGCTGTGGGTTCTGTGTTGCACCTATCACTAAGGGACACCTCTTTCTAAGTGGGAAAGGTCAGCTTCCACAGTCAGCAGCCAGCATCCCTGTCTTGTCTCCCCAGCCATAAGGCTTTGTAACAGTTCCGGAACAGAGTGTGAGCTCATACCCCAATATCTGGAGGAATATCTTCACCACTGTTCCTCTCACTGGCCTCAGAAACAGGCAATGTCCAACTCTCCCTTCCCCTTTCTACCCAGTGGTCTATTCCTTTTATTGTGTAGGCAAACCAAAACCAAATAAAAAAGAATTTTTGTGAAGGGTCTTCCCCCACCTCTTTTACTACTCTTCTTTCCAAAAGCCTCCTTTCTGGCAAAATAAGTAAATGGGAATTGTACTCGAGGAGGTGAGCTTATCTTTGTTTTGGAAAGATGGCTTTGAGCCACATCAGACCATTTCTGCTTGGTGAAGAGAGGGCTAGTCACATTGCCTTAATTGAGTCACATATGATTTGTAGCATCATATTCTGGTCCGAGTTTCTCATGTTACACCAGTACAAAGAAGGACTTAATTTCTTCTTGCAGTCCCAAAAGGCTACTCCTCCAGGTCCCACATGCTTGGGAGGTGAAATCAGAATGCCAGAGCATCTTCCTGACACTGGTGCTGTAGATTGTCCTGTGAGAATTTTTCCCTATCTTGCAGGAACCTGCATATTTCTGGATGAATTTATATCACAAGACATGGATACACACGCTGATCACTGTGCACTAGGTGCTGTAGTAACTGCTTATTGGCATGTTTTTGCCCAATTCTAAGTGCAGAGTAATTCATACATTCCTCTCCTCAGTGAAAGCACTGTGAGCCACTCGATGCCCGGCACGCACCCAGGCACCGTGCAGTGGCTGACTTGCTGAGAGCTTGCTCTGGCTGACTTGCCCGGTCCCTTCTCCATGTGGCACTTCCACGCAGCACTGGAGGCATCCCTGCCCTTCTCTCTCACAGCAGTGCTGTTTTGCATTTGATTTCTCTGGACGCATTACTGGTAAAGTTCCTTGAAACAGTCCTTTCAACATCAGTTTCCACTTCAAATGCATTCATGTATTGTCTGTGCACGTTGTTACAATGCAGTGGGACTTTTCTGCAGGTGCAGAACATTTGCAGAGTGTGTACAGAAGAGTTCGTATAGTGAACAATCAAGTGTATTTTTTTACTTAATACAGGCTAAGGAGCAGCTCTAAACCATTCATTAGTGTATGAACTGTTGTTCCTTTCTTTTTTGACCTGAAACATAAGATAATATTTATATTTATGAAGAATTATTTTTTTATGGGAAGGGAAAATATTAATAAGATATATTGGGTCAATCCATTGTATTATGATGAATACAAGATCCTATTTCTTGAGTACAGTTAGACTCAAAACCCAGGATGCTTCCCAGAACCTGTCCCATGTGCTCAGTCCTCTTCCCAGGACTTTGTCCTTTAGCTTCTTCCCATGGCCATAAGAGACTACCTCATTTGCAGGCTTTTTCTTGATTACTTGCATTGGCAATTCCACCTGACACAATTGCTGTTGAATTACCTGGATAGGTTCTTCACAGTGCTACCAGTACTGAATGCTGCAATGTCTTTTCCTGTTGCACAAAGACACTTCTTCCATTGACCTGGGCCAAGTCTGTGAGTATCTGTAAATCAAAGCCTGTCTGATAGAAGTGAATAACATGTTCTAGGATGAAAATATCTCCTTCCAGGAGACCCCAAGCAATAGGAAGTATCAGTTCTTTGACCCCATTGTGAGAGCAACGACTTTCCAAGGATTGTGAGGAGTGAGGATCACTTCCCAATTGTTTAAATGAAGAGGAGTTTTGTGACTGAAATTTAGCATGAGAAACTAGCAGGTCTGGGGTCTATTCTAGACCAAATGTGGCCTTTATGAGGGCTGGGATTTTTCAAAAGCACGCAGCACTGTTCCAGTTCTTCTGTGAATGAAGCTGCCTCTGATCATGACCAAGAGACAACCCTATGTTCTTCTGATTACTGTCTTTAAAAAGGATCAGAGTCTTCTCACGTGCTCCACAAACATGTTGTGTCTGTGCTGCTCAGCCGCTGTATAAATCAGCACGTTGGAAAAGTCCAGGTAGGACCAAGACCTGCAGCAGTGCCTAGTGCTGGACAGCTGGCAAAAGATCTCTTGGGATGGAATTGCAAGCGCTTTGGAGATGGCGGAGTCAAGGGCAGCTAGGAATGGACAGGCACTTTCCAGCACGAGGCCCATGATGCACAGCTGAGCAGTGTTGGAGGCAGGCAGTAGGAATTTACCCCATCCAAAGCGGACCCTCCAGCTCACAGGCTCTGGCAGTGTTTTTTCCATGGTAGGATCAGAAATAGCTGTGGGCTGTACCTGGGATCTTATGTACCAGGGAGCTCTCTGCTTTCAGGGGCTGGGAACCCTCTCAAGGAAAATCAAGGCTCCTAAAGCTGAGGTTGTCTCAATCATTTGTTACCTTGCCAGTGCAAGCTTTTCACAGACCTGTGAGAGGTTCACACTCTCGGGCCACCTGAAACAGGTCCTGGTCCCTTGAGTGATCTGGTGGATGGTGGAAGGTGAAGCTGAGCTCAGTTCTACAGGAGGATTTTGGTTTTTCAGGTTGTTCACTGCTGTTTGCCCTTAGCAAATAAATCGGGTCTGCTTGCTGCAAAACATTTTTGTGTATGTTAAATAGCTGCATTGTCCTGCTCCAGAGCTGAGTGTGTTTCAGTAGGAGACCAAGTTCCTCCCAGTGCCAGCTGCAGCCCTCAGTCCGTGCATGCACCAGTCCCTGCCAGATTGCCCTGAGAGTACAAAGGAGATGGAAGAAACTGGCTCCTTGACAGGTATTTGTTTAATTTACAAAGCCCCTTTTGCAGAGTTTCCTATCCCAATAGGCCAGCGTTGCCAGGCTGTCCCAGCGCTGCTCTGCTGCGGAGCCCAGGGGAGAACAGAGCAAGCCAGAGGATGAGCCAGGTGTGTCCTTGAGAAGGGGCTGGCACTGAATGGGGACATTGGCAGTGCAAGATGGCAGCACCCGTGGCAAGGAGCTCACATGCAGGAAGCTCACTCTCCAGCCAGGGTCGCAGCTTTGCTGTGCTGTGCTGGAAAGCTCTATGTGCTATGAGGGGCAAGGGAATTTGCCACCTTCTGTAGCTGTTGTGGATGTAAAAGCTGAGGGAGCCTCCCCTTCAGGTCTTGCAGTGTGTCCCTGTGCTTGGGACCACAGATTGTACCCCTGCACCCCACAGCACCCTCTGGCATGGCCACAGTGACCGCTGCACATGCCAGCATGCCCAGCAGCTCGCTAGAGAAGTGCAGCTGGGTCATAGGATGTGACAATCGCTGCTGTGCAGCACAAGCCTGAAGCTAGCACACACACGAGTGGCTGCTGATGCACAAGTGTCATTTTTTCTGAATTCTGGTTTTGATCACTGGCTGAAGCGATGCAAAAGATGGTTTCCCACTGTATTTCTGGGGTGCTTTTATCAAACGGTGTTTTGCTTTGGGCTGCCACAAACTGTGGCTCATCTTCTGTCTGGCCTTTGTCTCCAGGCAAGGCTGTGAGCTCCTGGGGATGGGGACATCTCCAATGAGGTGCAGTGCTTTCATGCAGCCCTTTTTCAGGGCAGTGTGCTTGTATAAATGATCAGCATCACGTAGACCTTGGTGGGCTTTGAATTTTAACCTTGTTTGCTGTGAGGAGGGGCTTGCTGGACTTTGTAGCGTAACAATCTGCCTCTGATGGGCAAGCCGTCAGTCCCTAAGGAAAGAACAAAGGAAGATCTTTCTGATTTGAGGGGAAAAGGCCAGTGTTATTTCTTTTACAGCTCTGAGGAAGTAAACAGGGGGGCAGAGTCCAGGACAATTAAAATATTGACTGAACATGGATGACACCTCAGAGATGGGCCATTTTTATTTTAAAATCTGCAGACAGGGTGACAAGCTGACATTATGGAGATTTTAGAAATACAGCTGAGGAGAGGGCTCCTGGATGGTGACTCCAGTACAAACCAAGAAAGGGCCGCCCAGTCTGATATCATGACCACCTAGGACTGCTGGCTTCCCTGCCAGAAGCTTGTGTTGTGCCCCCCAGCAAGCTGCTCAAGTAGAAATGCACAGTCTGTTTCCCTCCTTTGAGGCTGCCCCAGGGCATAGCCTGAGATCTCTGCACCACCTCTCACCGGGTACCAAGGGGATGCAAAGGGTCTGGAGTGAGGGAGATTACCAGCACAGAGTGCACACCAAATCCTATCCTCTGTCTTCCTTTGGGTTAAATACTGTTGCTGATATGCTCTGCAGCCACTGAAAGTACTGCTGCAGGTTTTAGCATCAAGCTGTAATCCTAGAGGGGGACTGCCACTGCTTATGAGGCAGGGGATGCGGGGGTGGAGGGATGTGAGGTGTGGAGACCATTGCAGTGAGGTGAGGGACAGCACAAACATTACCAAAGGCCTTGGAGCTGCATGTCCCTCCTCCTGCCTGAGGACCGCAGGGCATGGAGCCTGCCAGGCTGCTGTCTGCAGGGACAGGAAGAGTGTGTGTGTGCATATGGGGACAATGATTCCTGTTCTTGGCTGTGCTCTTGGTCCCAGGAGACATCCCAGTGCGGGAACCCAAGGAGCCCCATCTCCCAGCCCCATGGCCTGGGGGAGAGATGCTGGCTTTCTCCTGTGGGTGCGAGGGCTGACTGGCTGCCCAGGAGATAGTCCACCTCAGGGAAGGATGCTGCAGAGGGAGGAGAGGCTCTGGCACAGGAGCTGACAGGGCGAAGCTGCTGGCAGACGGCTGTCTACAGGGTGGCTGCAGAACTGCAGCATCAATTAACCTTTTGGGGAACTTCTGCCAGTGCCACTCAGGCGTAGCAGCAGCTCTGCAATAGCCGAGTGATGGGGTGCAAACCTGCTTCTGTGCCGCATGGAAGGCTGCAGTGAGACTACAAAAGCCCGACAAGGAACCAGCCACCTGAGCCGAAGTGCCGCTGTCTCACTCACCAGCGTGTGCTAAGTGCTTCTATCTCCTCTCCTTATGTTTACGAGGGTGGCTTTCTCCTTCGCAGGGTGGCAGTGCCGCTGAATGCTAATGGAGAGCGAGCGCCGGCTGCCCTCCGCAGTCCTTGGCAGGCAATGTCCTCTGGGCCAGGCCCCCGACCCCGCTGCCTTTTGCTGGCTCTGCAGGCAGAGTGTGACCGCTGGCCTGGCTGCCCTGCCCATACCCCCTCCCAGCTCCGTTCCTGGCCCAGCACCCACCCTGCTCCGTGGGGCAATGCCAAAACAGCAATTCCCACGCAGCCAGAGGGACCCTGGAGGCCCGAGTCCTTGCTCATGCAGCACAGATGCCCTGGCATCCCAGGAGGCCATGTTGGTGGGGCTGGGGCTCTTGGCATGGTACATGTGCTCCCAGGCAGCAGTGAGATCATGGTTCCTGCAGCTCCCTCCAGTGAGCACTGTGCTTTGTGTACTTGAAGCATCTCTTGCCATCCGGGAATAGCCCTCCAGTCTGGGAGGTTAGCAGGCAAAATGATATGGGGGTGGGGACGGTGGGGGGAAGAGAGAAAATAACCACAAGGTTTTCAGAAGAGCAGCAATACCAGGGAGGTGTCCTATAGGGAGGAGACTGGTCAGGCTTGTCCATAAATCATGCGTGTTCCTGCACATGAGCTCTCCTCAGCCACTCAGCTCTGTTCTTCAGGGAGCAAGAGACTGCTTGGCCAAAGCCCTCTGAGGCAGTCAGACATCGAACTCCTGGAAACATGGGCTAAAAACACACCCTGCATCCTGATGGGGTCCTTCATCCCAGCCTGACACGGTGACACTGCTGTCAGTGCCTAGGGAGAAAGGTGTCAGCCAGGGTTAGCCTAGGCACCACTGGCACATGCTGCTGTCACTTCAGATGCTGTGGTAGGGATGCACCATGCTTCCCACAGCTGCCCTCAGCCACGCAGGCAGCAGCAGGAGCTTCCCTCTTTCTTCCCCAAAACGACTGACTCCTTCAGGACCCAGAAGGCCATAAAAGTCAGTGGTTTGTGGCAGAGATGCAGGATCCCCTAACCCCATATCATTTTTCCCGAGGGCAGCCCGTGAGTTACCAGTTCATCCAGGGCAATGTTGCAGCACTCTCGCTTGGCTGCCCCCCAGCCCTGCCTCCACTGCCTGTTTCCCTGCATGCAGCTCTGCTGGGGCAACTTTCCCCACACGCTCCAGGGGAGCCACTTCCACACTGCAGGGAAGCTGCAGGCAGCCGAGCCAAAAGGCTGCAGCAGCGCTCGGCTTGCTTCAAGTGCCCAGCCTGGAGACGCCTTCACAGCCCCTGCCTGCACCCAGGTCCTGCCAGGCGCCTGCCTACATGCATTCTTTCATGGAAAGGACTACACCAGCCACTTTTCCTATGATCTCACGCTGGCCAGAGCTGTGAGTCATCGGAAACCTGGTCCCTCTGGGGCTGAGCCAAAGCTGGCTGAACCGATGGAAACAAGGCCTTTTGGACCAGCCTGAGCTCCAGTATTGCAGGGGGGAGGCTGCATCCCTCACGGCGGGTGACAGCAGGTCCCCCTGCTGCCCCATGAGGGCAGAAGCAGGGCTGGGGTCAGTTCTGTGGGAGGCACAAGAGGTGCTGCCCTGGCAGCTCTGCCTCTCCTGCATTCCTGAGCCGCCAGCAGTGATGGTGTTGCATCCTTGGTAAGGAGCTCGACTCCTGCAATGCTGGGGTGGAGATCCAGCCCAGGCCCCAATGTGTGCTGTCCTTGGCATCCCCCCTCTTGCCAAATGGTGATTTATTGGCCCCTGGGGAGGGTAAGCTGAGGAGCAGCAGGGTGGCTGTGTGGCTCTGAGGAGCCATGAGACTGCCACAAAGTGGTTTCCAGAAAGGACAGCTCATTTCTTCCAGAGCATCTGAAGACATGAGCTGGAAATATTCCTGTCCACCCTTTGTAACCAGCAGCCATGGCAAGGCTTCCCCAAGGTGGGGCTGGGCTTTTGCTATCATGTAATTACTCACGCTATGCAGATGTTTTCCACTTGCCTGGTAATAAGCAGCTGAAAAGACAGCTCATTTACTGGCAGTAACAGGGAAAAAGCAAAGCTATCTTTCCATCTAGCTCCACTCGTGGAGATTTGCCCCCCTCACCTCCTGAGTTAGGCGGTGCTGGTTATTCTAGGGACTCCCACATACCCTGGTACAGCCTTGCCCCAGCCCTGCAGGGAATATCTGCTGCCTGAGAGTCCTGGTGCTTGTATAACAGTGAGTGTCTGCCTGTAAGGAGGTATCTGTTAGACTAGGAACTACCTGTGAAACCTGACTTTGCTCACCAGTGAAAACTCTACAGGGAGGATCCAGCCTCTGCCTTGAAGGGCATCAGAGCTTTGATGATATACAGTGATATTTCTGATTCCACACGAATAACTTAGGCAAAGCTACCCACATTGGTATCTGGCTTGGGATAATGCAAACGAGGCAAACAGGATCTGGGACCTTTAGTGCTCAGGACCTTACCTGAAAGGCGGCAGATGCTAGATGGCACGTGGTTTTTGTCACCATGGGGTGACAACGGTTCAGCACCTGATGACTGCAAAGAGTATAAACTACTGAAGCACATATTTACTTGGAGGTGTGATGTTTGTGGGGTAAGACTGTGCTTTGCTAAGATGCTGTGTTAATGGTACCAGGATCTAAGGAAGAGATAGATTCCTTTCCCAAACTTCCCAGTTCCCAGCAGCCTGACCTGTTCTTCTTCTTAAACCTCCCATGGAAGAACATACTCTAAAGTCTACAGAAGGCATGTCACCCTTAGATGGATTTTGTCTAGATGGCTATGGCTCCGCCAGAGAGGCTAACAGAGATCCCCAGACCCAAACAGTCTTTTCCTATTGACTTTTAGGCCATGTCCCCAGAGGTAGCGTGTTCTCCTTCTCACCTTCTTCATCTATGGGCCAAGGTCAAGTGTATGGGGTTCAACAGGGCTCAGTGCCGAGTCCTGCACGTGGGTCACAGCACCCACACACAGCGCTGCAGGCTTGGGGAGGGGTGGCTGGAAAGCTGCCTGGTGGGAAAGGGCCTGGGGGGGCTGGCTGGGCTGGCTGGGCATGAGCCAGCGGTGTGCCCAGGTGGCCAAGAAGGCCGACAGCGTCCTGGCCTGTGTTGGAAAGAGCTGGGCCAGCTATTTAGGGCAGGTTTTGTCCCCCTGCGCTTGGCACTGGTGTGGTCACACCTTGAATGCTGTGTTCAGTTTTGGGCCCTTCACTCCAGGAGGGACGTAGAGGGACTGGAGCATGTCCAGAGATGGGCATCGGAGCTGGAGAAGGGGCTGGAGCACAAGTCTTAAGAGAGGCAGCTGAGCGAACTGGAGGTGTTCCACCTGGAGAGGAGGGGGCTCAGGAGGGACCTTATGGCTCCCTACAGCTGCCTGACAGGAGGCTGTAGGCAGGGGTGTGTGTGTGTGTCAGTCTCTTCTCCCAGGTAACAAGAGATAGGACAAGAGGAAATGGCCTCGAGTTGTGCCAGGGGAGGCTTAGATTGGATATTAGAAAAAAATTCTTCACAGAAAGGCTGGTCAAGCATTGGAACAGGCTGCCCAGGGAGGTGGGGGAATTGCCATCCCTGGAGGTGTTTTAAAATCGTGTAGATGTGGTGCTTGGGGACATGGTTTAGTGGTGGACTTGGCAGTGCTGGGTTAATGGTTGGACTTGGTGATCTCAAAGGTCTTTTCCCACCAAAATGATTCTATGATTCATGATTCTATGATCCATTACTTTCACTTCTACTTCTGCTCTAGGTAAGGTGATCAATTTTATACCCCTGAAAAAAAGATAGTCTAAAGGGGAGAGCCTTGAGCTCTGCACTCCACAATTGGAGTTTGACCTTAACTTTCACAGTCACCATCTCTAGGGGAAACCAATTTGTTTCCACCAGGTTTCAGGTCCAACTGAAGGTGCGAGGTGAAAGGCAAGAACAGGAAGAGGCAGAAATAGCGTAGCCTCAAACACAAGAGAGCAGCTTGGTGTGTATTCTTCTGCTCTCTTCCTGTAAGACATCTGTGTTGGGCTGTACTTGGCCATATCAAGTGTTTGTCTCCCAGCTCCTGTTTTCATTAAAATTGCAAGCACTGGGTTCACTGAAGCCTAGATCTAGTTATGGTTGTTCCTCCATGTCTGTATTCTAAGAAATGGTTAAGTTCCCTGGTTCATAACTAGTCTTAACATCTACCCCGTTACTGGTGGGAAATACCTCATTTTTCCTCCACAGTGAAGAGTGCTGCAATACCCTCTCTCCATCCTAGTACTTCAGTCAGAGTGCTCTAATGACATCATGGGGGTCTGGTTGCTGATAACACGGAGTTGGCACAGCAATGGACCAAGCCCATATGTTGACTGATTCAAGCTCCTTTAAAATGATGCAGCATGACATCGTTATTGTATCATAGTGCTGCCACAATGTTGGTTTTGGTCTGAGCAGAAACTGAATTTCCAGGCAGAAGTATACCTTTCAAAACTGTGCTTAGCTAAATGCTTGTTGTAATAGCTTTATTAATGCTGAATGCAAGCAACAATTGCTTCAGCTTCTTAGGAACTGTGTAAAATTTTGTGTACGTGTGGCTTCACCTATCAGCTCAGGCTGCTTTTTAATCTGTATCCCACAGCTACACAGCAGCTGGGCTTTCAGTCACCTCTTAGGGGTAACCACCTATTTGCAGTACATCCCAGAAATTAATGGTGCCACTCATACGATGGCTTTGGAAGTTTGCAGATGGTTCTTATGCTGGCATTTTGCCACAATGGACTGAGAGTGGGGAAGTTACCTTTCAAAACCAGAACAGCTTCTTAAAGCTCTGGCAGGTGGTGTTTTAAGAACCTTCTCTTCTCTCCTCTTAATCCATGGGCTGTCATAGTTCTTCCATTTCTCCTCATTCTCCCAGTTTTGATTGGCTAATACCTGTATTTCAGAGATGTTCACTAGCAAGCGGTGATGGGTAGGGCCACTCGCTGAGCCTACATTCCATTGCAGGAGCAGCTGGATGTTCCTGTCCACGAGCAACAGGGCTGATCCAGCCACGGTGGCCATTGCGGTGTTAGGGGAAAAATCCTAGATGTATATTTTCAGTCTTTGAAGGATTTCCATCAGTGGCTCATTAGGTTTATTGAGGCAGCCACGACGTTGTCAAACACAGCCTGCGTGCCTACCCTGATCTGCAAAGAACAAAACTATGTCACAACCAATTAATGCACCGACCAGCAGCTTTTTCACAATCAGTGAACATCAGCTTGGCCTTTTCCATGCCAAGTGCAATAGGGGGTCCTAAGTTTTCTCATTTATAACTGCTGAAGTGTCAAGAAGTACTGCACTGCTAGCTCAGGTCCAGACACTAACACAGCAGACGTCCTGGGCTGGCAGCGGTGGCTCCTGTGCTGAAGCGCCCTGCCGTCTGGTTTCCTGCCTTACAGAAAGCTCTCGAGATGCTGTGAAGTGGTGAGGCAATGTATTTTGACTGGTTTTAGTTATGATTCTGCTTTGCTTGGCTTTTTAAGGTTCTCCCTTATAAAACTTGCCAGTTATGGGAAGAGCTCTTTTTACTCTTGTTTTGACAGTGGAATGGATGCCACTTTGGGGGAAACACTATAAATATCCTCAAGTCCTTTCTGTGATCCTTGGTGTTAGTATTTTCTGGTGGTGCTTTCAAGAGTATCCGATTAATAAGTGCTCAACACAATACTGAGTCCTGAACACATTTTTAGGTGTTTACAGACGTGGGAGATAACCTTGTCTGATCATCTTTGAATGTCAGGTTGAAGGCTGGACATAGTTAATTGCTAACCATGACTCCACCAAGGTCCACCATACCAGCAAGTCACAACTCAGCCAAGTGTTCACTTCATTTCCAAGACACTTTAGAACATTATCTTCACTGCTTTGTCTATCTATTGTTTTTAGGAAGGCATGGAGGATAGCACTGGTTTTGGTGGCAAAAGGCCTCTTTTGAGTCACTTTCTAGATTCTGACAGATAATTAAAGGGAATAAAGCCATGTGGTTGTATAGGAAAGGTTACCTGGGTCCTTAGGAACTGATATTTTGGGATACCAGATGTGAAATGGCTTCTTAGAAAATTGTCCCAACTGACAGTTTACTCTATTTCATGGGTCTTTTAGTCACAAAATCACTGTTATGTTTCTGTCTAACACTTCCAATTATAATTAGATTTTCATCTTCTGTGGAGAGTGACCTGCACATCCACTGTTCTCTATGTTCTTCAATAGTATCAATGAAGAAATATTTCCAAGCATTTTTTCCTGAAAAGTGATTATTTGCTCAAGTTTGCTGTGAGTGAGGTGTCAAAAGTGCCTTTGAAACACCATTTTTAAAGCTGCGATTAGCACTAGATCATGTGCTCCAGAAAGTCAGCACATGGACCCTGTGTGGGACCACCGGACCAAGTATCCATCTCTCTGTAAGCTCGTTACCTCCACCTCCTTCTACAGCCAAGGGATGTAGATGTCTCCTGTAGGGAGCTCTGGAGGGCTTGAAGGATCCCTAGCTACTCATCAGTTTTCATGTTCTCCCTCACATAAATGTCTGTTGGGCATGTCCTGCAGATATGTAAACCCTTGTTTTTTGTCCCTCAACAGACTTGCAATGCCCCTAAGCCCATCTTCTGACTCCAAGGAGCAGCCACGAGTGGGAGAAGACACCAAAACATCATCTTCCCAGACGGTTTGTGTGGCCCCAGCAGGGTCTCTAGCCCTGCGGCATGCACCGTGTGCAGTCTGGCTGCAGACACACTGCTGGCCAGTGGCTCCCCCAAGCAGATGGAGGCTGTGCTGATGGATGAAGTGCTCGGAGCATGTTCTGTGGGGATTGCAGGCATGCTCCAGGTGGTACAGGGACCTGGTTTTGAGAGCCTGATTCTGTTACCACTCAGTTCTCCATTACCCCAGCTCCCTAGTGCTTAGCTGTGGGATTTTCTCGTGATGGTGACCGGCTTCAGACAGAGAAGAATCTGCCCTCCGTGTCTGTACTTAAAACCTAATCACAAGTGCTTGGTTACCAACAGTCCCCTCCCCTCTCTGTACTCTTCAGTGCACTCCAGAGCATTGTAATGGCTTAAGATGATGAATACTATGCAGACAACACACCCAGCTGTCCAAGCAGACAGTCAGCGGAGAAATGAAGATATGTCTGCCTAAGTAAAAGTTTGATTAATTGCATTAATTAGGCCCTAAGGTATGGTTCATAAAATAAGAGTACAACTGGTGTATTGGATTGGGGAATTGACTATGTGACAGGGAACAAACAGTGGTGTGAACAGGAACTCTTCTCTGTCTGGAATGGCATGATAAATTATCAATTAAATAATGGAGAGTGACAAAGCTGCAGTCTGTAATAGTCGACCTCCCAGCCATGGTTGCAGCCAGCATGAGTGGGTGACTCAAAGAGGTCTGGCAGTCTCTCCAGCGTGGGCACACAAGCTTGCTTTCCCATGGTCCCACCAGCACAGCGCTGGGCTTGTGACCCTACCTGCACTGCAGGGCAGTGTACCCTCGTGGAGTGAGTGTGGACCACTGCAGTCCAGGAGCACTGGGCTGCTATGGGGACAGTGCCAGAACACTGCACACTCGTGTGGCTGTTGCTCTGTTTCCACCGTGGCAGCAGGACCACCTTCCACTGGGCAAAGCGGTGAAGAAGTATTAATTCATCCCAAAGGCACTGGTTTTGCCTTTCCTGTGGGCCACACTGTCTCTTCTCAGTGCGTCTCCATCCTTTGGCGTCACCGTGGTGCTGCCACAGTGGGAGAGTCGTGGGGTAGCTCAGGCACAAGGTCCAGCAGTGTTTTCCCTCCCAGACCCTGGGACTTTGTTCCAGACCATTCTGTGGTCACAGCTGTAGCTTCCTCATCCTCTCTCGTCCTTGCTGCTCTGAGTGATGGGCATCTCACTGCTCTTCCCTCCCTTCTTGCTGCAACTCCATGAGGACCTGCCTGCTGCCCAGACCATTATAGGCATGGGTGAGTGGATGGTCTGTGCTTGTGGTGTGCTCCACGGCATCCACTTTCCATTTACCACCTGATTTACCACCTGAATGATTAAAGAGTTGCCGATACTCCAGTCTGGACTTGCTCTCACTGATCTGTCAAACACTGCTTTCTCTCCTGTCTCAGGCGACTGCTGACGTGTGTGTGCCACAGACGCAGCTGTGCAGAAGGAGGCTCTCCAGATTCCTCATTATCGGTTGTTATTAATGATTGTGCATTTCCATAAAGCCAATAGCAGTCTGGGATAGATGCATCCCCTGCTCCAGAAAGCTTATGAAAGATGCTGCCTCCCCAGTGGCACTGGTTCATAGTTTCTTCTAGAAGAAGGAACCTTCAAGATCATTTCCACTAGCTCTCACTTTCCATAACATTTTTTCATACTCTGCATTATTTTCTGTTCCAAGATTTGTTCCATTATTATTTTTAGTATCACATAAAGGCCTCAGCTGAGATCCAGGCTGCACTCTGACAGCACAATACCTATAAGTAATGAGAGAGCAGGCTTGTCGCCAGTGCAGTTGGCACATATGATATGGGAAACCCCAGGGGAACTTCAGCAGTGTCAGCAACAGCGCAGGAGGTGGTGTGGGCTGAGTTGCTCAGCTCCCTTACCTTGGGGAACAGTCACTGTAGTTAGAGGAGGTACTAAAGGCAGGGTGAGAGTGGAAATCTAGCAGGGGAACGATTGCACAGTTCCACTGCAATGAGTGGCTGAGTCAAGAAGATACACCTGGCCATCAGTTGTGTTGTCTCCATAGTGGACGTCCAGATGATGTAAGGCATTGCCTGAATGTTTCTCTTGTTGCACCCCCTAAGCTCAGAATGGGATGTTGGGAAAGCGACAGCTCTCTAGTACTTGGTGTCTTGTTCATTCTCAAACTAATATCAGGAACATCTCCTCTCACCTCCTGCCTATCAGATTTCTCAGTCCATCTTGTATGTTTAGAGAGGACCCATTCAGACAGACCAACACTGACTACAGTCGTCATACAAAAGCAAGGGTAGTCCAGAGCTTACTCCCTCTCTCCTTTCCTTCCCTCCTCCACAGTCTGACCTTTTCCACTTTGCCTGAGCTTCTGTGCTTCATTGCTCTGGACAGAGCATGGACAGCAGCTTGGAACAGAGCAATCACATGCATTAGTGTTTACTTCACACATGCTTAAGAAGAACAGATTCTTCCCAAAACTAAAGAAACTACTATTTCTGGTCTGACAGTGCTTATGGTTGCCCTGCTGTAATGAGTGAAGATCATAAACAGGAGGAAAGCTAGAGGAAGACAAGAACTATACCTATGGGATCTCATTCATATGGACTCTAGGCATATCTCTGTGGCTGAGCTAAATATGTATCAGTTATCATAATGACTGAGCAGCACTGGGAACCTCACAATATTTATGCTTCCCTGTTCTTCCTTTGACACACTCTCCCTTTCTGTATGATTTTTTGAATTACAAGTTGTGGACCATTCACCCCTTTCTCTTCAGCTTCCTCCAGGTCCTTTGTGTGCCATTCTCTCAGGCTAAGCAGGACTGTTATTCCTGGATGACTCTCTCCTATCGCTGCTGGTGACACCATCAGTGCCTTGTCTCTGCTTGTCTCTGACATGATTTCAGCAGGTTTCTCTTTGTTCCCTGACAGATCGGTTACTTGCAGGGATATTTGAGCAGCAGTGTCTCTATGCTTTTCAATATCAGTAAGTTTCTGGCATGTGAACTTGGGGAAGGGTGGCTGCTCCATGAATTTCTCTCCTCATCTAGATGGTTTGGTTGTAATAGCCACAGCACAGGCTGTAGACAGGATACTGATTTCACAAAGCATGGCTCCATTAGAAATTAACATACTAGTAGGTTATTTTTCCATTTTGCTTTGAAAACTTCCCACTCATTTCTGTAAAGGTAAACTTTCTGTTAGAGAAGCTATACACAGTCTCGGGGAGCTTGTTGTCCTCGTCTCATCAGACTTCTTGCATAACAGGGCACAAAATCTCACCCTGACTTTCATATGTGATGCTTGGTAAACTTGCAGTTGAGATAAAGTGTGGCTTTTTGAAAGATGCCCAGCCTAGAAGTTTTGGATGAGTCTATTTCCAAAGGTAGACAATCTGGTAGAGCATCCCGCTATTCAGCGAATGAACTAAGCTTGCTCTCGGAAACATGGAAATCTACTGGCAACAGGCATGCTACAGCAAGCAAATCTATAGTTGATTCATCTGTCTCTCTGCTCTTGCTTTGGGTCCCCCTAGTGAGACAATCGGCTGGAAATTTGATTGGTGCCATCACAAAAAGTGGTTGATGTTTAACAAAAAGCTGTGAGAGCCCAGCTGCACTTGGCTGCAGTTAGGACATGTTGCCTTCCCATGCTCCCCCAGACCAGTGGTCCCACTCTTCTCAGGGTCCCACAAGCAGACCTGTCCATCTGTGCCTGTTCTCCAAGCATCCAATGCATTAAGACTTCCTACAGGGCCCTGTGACACCTACTGCTGGTATCATTGCACGTGGCTGCCCTCCAGAAACTTCTTGTCAGCTGAAACCCTTTGGGGTAGTGCTCCTGGTAGTCACAATGAGCCAACACTTGCTGCTGCAGGACAACCAGCAGCCACTGTGTGGCTGCAGTTCAAGCATCCCGAGAACAGTGTGGGCTTCCACAGGTCTGCACAGGCTGGTGGGAACACAGCAGTGATGGCACCGTACTGGGTATTGTACAGGTTGTCTTGCATATCTTTTTCTTCTCTGCTCCTTTTCGCACCTTTCAGACATGGCAACAGCCAGGTAACAGCCTCCTTCACCCTCCCAAACCTCACCTGGGACAACTGCATAGGGCTGCCACCTCAACCAAGCAGCCACCTGCACTTACGCTTGTTCTGGCCTCCCAGAGGACACCCCATGACTCCACAGATCTGGTGGCAGGTGTGGGCTTTGGGGTCTGTCAGATAAGGCACATTTCCCAGCCTTATCAGTCCCTCACTTCTGATATCCCCAGAGGGAGTTCCTGCACCAGGGCACTTTTTGGGTGGCAGACCAGATGAAAAGAACCTTGATCAAATGCAACAATTCTCACTGCCCTTGTCTCATGCGTGGCAGCCAGTGGATTCGTTGTGAAATGCCATCCACTGAGGACTCTTTCCCCAGGCAGAATACTTCATTTGTTTAAGTACTTCAGAAGGAAAGGCAAGAAGCACTGGAACTAAACCCTGCTCTCTCATCATTGCTGAGGAGTCCAGCTAAGGCTGCTATAGCACCCCTGCTTCACTTTCAAGGAGAAAAAGAGATCCTTCTTATGGCAGAGAGGCAGCTCTGCCAATGTTTCCTTCTCATACCTAGCACTGGCAGCAATTTCAGATTCATCAGAGTTAATCGTCTGACCCTCATCTACACGAGATAATTTTTCAGAGAGCAGAATTTACCAGTAGCCTCAGCTGGCATCATGCAGACCAACATGAACAAATCACATCCTGTTCCAGGTCTGGCTTTCCAAATCCCAAGCAGGGAAAGAGAGAGCAGTGGGTGTCAGATCCTGAGGAAGACCTAGATTCAATTCAGCTCTTGGTTCTTGGCCATACGGCTGCCTCAGGTAGCTCTTCAGCAAAAATCTGACAGTCCCCAAAACTTCACTAACACTTCTGGCCCTGAGCGGCTGGCGTCTTGCAAAACCTTCTGATCTGACAAGTTTGCCAACATCCTGAATGGTGAACATCTCATGGGGTAGGCGGTTCTTGGGAGGCTTCCATGCATCTTCTGTCGTCTCTCAAAACCTGTCTGAAAAAAATCGGTCTCCTTCTGGCTTTGCATTCAGCCCAGCACCAAACCTATGGAAGCAGGTTCAATTGGAAAGGTCCCATCTCTGCAGGGGTTTCGAGCCAACCTTCTGATTTGATGTGAACAGTATGTACGAATGCCACTGAATGACATGTTTCCATGATAAAGAGTGTGGTGATGAAATTCTTCTCTGTGCCAAGGATGGAAACAAAAAAGTCGGTGGGCAGCTGCAACACATCACAAGAGCTGGAAAACAAAACCCTTTCTGATTCCCAGAGCAGTTCTTGAGGTACTTGGAAGCCTCAGATTCCTGCCCCATGTGAGCGACCTGAACTCCCCAGGTACATGTAAAAGCAGACAGGCACTGTCACTGTATTAAAGCTGAACAAATACTCCACACAGAAGTTCATATAGGGAGATATTGTTTGAGTGACAAAGGCTGATAAATCATTCTCTGGAGTTTTTCCTCCTTGCTTGGCTTCTTTCCATTGATCCATAGGATATCGATTGGACTTTGCATGTGAGAATCCATAACCCAAAAGTCCATGCACTGATGACTTTGAGGGAGTTATGTTCTCAGGTAACACATCATTTGCTTTTGTTTTTCATTAGCATTGTTCTTTACTGCAGAGGAGGGTCTTTAAAGAGGGCCCAGGGTGATTTTTGAAGTGGGGAGAACAGAGCTGATCTGTGCCCTCATGCCAAAGCAGCTCCCAGGCCCATCTGGAGGAATGCATACCACTCACATGTCACCTGTCCCCAACGCTACTGGGAGCTGCAATAGCTCAATAATGCTCAGGCTCTTAGGAACTGACAGCAGTTAGATAAACACATGGTATTGATGCAAATGATGCCTTCATGGACAGCTGGAACATGGTGTGTCCCTGGGGGTTTATGAGTCTAGTAGACACCTGAGGAGCTTGCCTTGTCTGCTCTGCCCTTGATCATCACCCCATAGCTCCCTATCTCTAAAAGAGGGATGACAGCCCTCACTGTGGTCTCACTGTGTAAGGATGTGTTTCAGCCTGAAGGCGGTATTTTAGCCCACCGTGGTGGATTGACCCGGGCCAGCAGCTGCTTGCTTGCTCCCTTTCTGCCAGCAGGATGAGGGAGAAAATGGGAAGAGCAAAAGTGAGAAAACTTGTGGGTCAAGGTAAGGACAGTGTAAGAAGTAAAATGAAGCTGTGCACAAACACCATAATCATGAACATCCCCACTTCATCCTCCTTCACCTGAGCTTTTATTCCTGACATCATATGGTATGGAATATCCCTTTGGTCATTTGGGGTAAGCTGCTGCCTTCCAACCTCTTTTCTGCCTGGGGGGAGAATGGGAAACAAAGAAATCCTCGACACAATGCAAACACTGTTCAGAAATAGCCAGAACACCAGTGTGCCATCAACACTGTTGCAGTCACAAATCCAAAACACAGCACCATATTGGCTGCTGTGAGGAAAACTAACTTCATCCCAGCCAGATCCAGTGTACCCACAAAGCTCTAGTTCACAAAGCACCACTGTGCCTGTGGCATCACTTTCTGTCTGCCAGGGACAAAACCTTTGCAAGGCTCTAAAGATGTCACATACAGAAACAGGTCCATCAAGACTGTCTTCCCCTGCAAATCTTCTATTGATGCAAAGGGACAGGTAGCCTGAGGCTGGAGGGAAGAGCTAGTGGCTAGAGTGTGCTACCCCTCAATTTAGGAGACCAGGTGACCTCCATTTCACTTTGATGTCCTAAAGAATGGTTGGGTCATTTACCTTCCCCGTGCCTCATTTTGCTGGTGCCCAGAGCAGAAGCTAGCAGTGCTTGTGTTCCAGTGGGTGGTGGAGATGCAGGGACATCAAGGAGGGAGATGGGCTGTTTAAGATCACTTGATGCTGGCTCTGTTGCATAGATACTCTGTCATGTCTCCTCTGCCCTTGTGTATCTTTAAGCTTCCTCCTCCCTAAGATGTAATCTCCACCTGGATGTGGACTGATTTGGTTTAAGTCTCACGGAAGTTTCCCCGCAGATCTGTGCCACAAGATGTGATGTGAACCTGCACAACATATGGTTCAGATCTCCTTATTTCATATATAATGGGACTTATCTCCATAATTCTGAACTAAACAGAAAGAGATACAAGCAGCACCAGAAGGGAGCATCACTGCTACTCTCCTGCCAGTTTTCTGGGTCGGCATTGACTTACACACATCTCTGCACAAGCGTTCAACAGTCAGCCAGTCTCACCCACCAAAACTCATTTCCAAGCATCCAGATGGGGCCTGAGTCAGGTTTTAAGTGAACCACTGCCAGGCGGTGTACCGGGTAGCCCTAGGAAGACCTTGTCTTGCGCTGGAGCTCCTGTGCCGGATTATACTGTCATGTAGGTCTGCACCAAGCAGGGTCCTTCTCAGCTTTGGGGTCCTGGAAGAGCTCTGGACTGAGTGTTGGCCTTGTGTTGGCAGGGGTGGGAGACACATCCTCTCCCTGTGTCCAGCCAGCAGCCTGGAATACAGCTTTAGAGTGTGAGCTCACCCACAAGGGCTTCTCAATGTGGGTGATGTGCATGTGCCCAGGCAGGCAAGAGGGTCTGACTAGCTGTAATTCTTTTTGAGCCTCGGCCTTTCTGAGCCTGACCCATGCTTTTGTACTCTTCTTTTATCCATTACACAGCTGTAGTTATTCAGCTTTTTTTTCCTTTTTGAGTTTCAGATCAGCAAAGAGTTCAGGATTCAGCTGCTTTAGTTATTTGCTGTATTACCTTGCCTTACTTTGTACCTGTATCCTTAAGATCATTTTTGTAAGGGACTTTCAGCAGCTCTCGTCTCTGTCCCCCTTAACCCCCTGGGAGCTCACCTCCTGGCTCTCCAAGGCCGTAGGAGATGTTGCTCAAGCCCATTGTCTTTCTCTTGCCACTTTCCTGCCACTCTTCTGCCACTCAGAGCTGTGAACTCTCACAGCTGCTCTCATCCAAGGTGCCTCCCACTTTCTGTTTGCAAGGATCCCACATCAAATGCATGCAGCCTAAAGCTAACAGATGTTTTTCCAGCCCATCAGCTCAGTAGGAAACAGACTCAGACTTTTTTCCATCACTTGTACCACCAGTACTAAAGGTTCTCTGGGATAAAAGATGGCTTCACTGAACACCTGCTCAGCCCTTCACCCTGTATTCCTTCTGTAAAGGCCTAGTCATGCCATCTTCCTGCAGATGCTGTCTTAGGATGCAGAGTTGAAAATAAGTAAACTCAACAATGCTAGTTATCACATAATTGTCTGGTTACAGGACCCTTCAGTCTTTCTCCAGATCTCTTGGAGATGTTTCCAACTGAAATGGAATGCTTCCCCATGGTTTCCTAAGGAGCTAGTGTTCCTCTTTATACCTTAGCTCAGACAGCTGGAAAGAACAGTCACACTTATGAACAACCACCATGATTTTACTGGAGGAGAGCCACGACTTCTGTGGCAAGACCAATCAATGGTGATTATCTCTTACTGGCCACGTAAGAAAACATAAAACACAGTAAAGAGTCTTTCCTAACTGCACAGTTGTACAAAGGAAGGATCAGGCTTTGTGTGGTTCCATTGCAGAAAGACCTTTCTCATCCTCTACACAACTGTTGGACCTGCTGTAGAGGAAAACTTGCCTCCATGGCCTAAATGCATCAGCTAGCCAGGCAGGGCCAGTCCTTCCTAGGGTGTCCCAGCCCACAGCCTCCCTGCCTCTCTTCCCCCCCATGCCACCTCTCCTCCATATTCAAGAGGGAAGCAAGAGGTGAAAGGACAGGTGTAAAAGGGAAAAGTACTGGTCACTTTTCTGTACTCATAAGAGCATGGCTGCTCCATGGACTTTACAAGGGTCTGCACATGTGTTGAAAGTAGGTTGCTCTTTCTGATGATTCACCAGAAAATGCATCCTCCTAGCTCCCTCCCCTGTAACCAGTCCAGCTCTGCAGATCTGTGAGTCACGCAAAGCAGCAAGATTTTATTCCTGTCATTACCACATCAGTTCAGACTGATGCACAAGGGAGCTGGTGGGTTGAGTAAGAAGGTGCCGTTTTTACACAGTTGCTTTCCAGGCAGGAGCTGGACTTTTCTCACAGTATTTTTTACAGTATCTCAGCAAATAAAACTCCGAGCACAGAGGATCAGGACTTGCTACATATCGGTGAGGGGGGTGTACACTAGAAATAAATCAGTTGCTGCGTTCTCTCATCTCCTGCTATCCCCTACGGAAACCTGGACCTCAACACTGACATGTCTTGCTGCAAATGTCTCCAGAAAAACACAAAAGTCAGCAGGGAGCAGGAGAACTCCTTGAACTGTCAGTAGAGGAGACGGCACACCACAAAGGGACTGTTGGATGGAAGGTGAATTTGGAAAGCTGTGCATGACCATTGGCCTTTGATAAGACACAATCAGAGTTCCCAGGGAAGCTGGGGGAAGTATCCACCATCTGCTCATCCAAATTATTCTCCAGCAGGCAACATCATGGTCAAAGGAAGATTACACCTCCCTCTTCCCCAAGAGCTGGGGAGTCTTGCTTTCCTGCCCTGACCATGTGGATCCTTCTCCTGACGTTAGAAAATGAAATGTTGGTTGCCTAAGCAAGTGATCCATCTGATCTCCTTGGTAAGGAAGGGAGACTTCCCACCTCAGAGACCAGTTTGTCCCAGGGAGAAGAAAACACTGGTGTTTGTTTCTTCGGCTGTAAAAGGAGCTCAGATGTCAAGTTCTCATTTCAGTAAGGATCTATTGGTGTGAGAAGCTAGCTGGGACACCTCTTGGCTTTATGGTGTGTGGGGTGGATCAGTTCCCCTTTGCCCCCAGCAGTTGTCCCGTGCTGTTTCTGGCCCTGACCTGGCTGTTTGGGCATACTTCACTCAAGAGGGCAAGAGGAAAAAGGTCTCTGTTGAGCAAATCCAGTAGCTTAAGGCTTCTTAAGTATTTCTGTTCTTGACATCCAGAAACTCTCCAGCACCCTTTCCAGGTCAAGCTTGTTCTGAGTCAGGGACCAGCCCATTTTTTGTGCCCACTGTTGAAAGATTCTCACACACTTTCAAATTGTCTGAACACATGCCTAAATCAGAGTAAATCAAGTGCCCTGTGATTTGTGTATATAATTTCTACATTTTGCACTTTGCACAAATGAGGTTTCTACCAGAGCTGAAATCCAAGGGTGGGCCAAGGCAAGGACACAATAAAGGAAAAGGATGCATCCAAGCTTTGTTACTGACAAAAGGAAACCCAATGTCTTCTCTGCCTATATTCATCACAGACAGAAAGAAATGTTGGTAGGAAAGGATCTCTGAGAAGATTTCTAATCCAATCTGCCCAGTGCTGGACTATGGCCAGTGCTTTTCCAGATTGGCTGTGGTTTGCTCTAACTGCTTCTTGAAAGCATCACTTCTTTGGTGACCTGTCCTGGGGAAGAAACACCCGTATGGAGAAGATGTTTTCCAACGAGAATGTCTCAAGCAAAACTTGTGGCCATTGTCCTTTGTTTTATTTGTCACTGATTGACTAACTTCTAGCCTCCACAGGACTCTACTATACAGTGATGGAATGGAAGACGTTGGCAAAAGTATCAGTCTGTATGCATCCCACACGGTGTGTGCAACAGAGGCAGGTTTCCGTGGGGCCTTATGATGGGGATTGGCAAGCTCTCAGAAGAAAAACCTGCACTGAGAACCTCACCAAGCAGGCAGTCAGGAGTCATGCCCTGACTGCAGATGCTCAAACACTAAGTGGGAGAGGATCCAATAGGCGGTGTTAAGCAGATTGTTTCTGGCAGGACCTGACACTGTGGCAGGGTCACTTGAGTCCTGTCCAGTTTGCCTGTATCTGGGAAGAAATTGTCAAAACCAAGTGCAACTGCTAAGCAAGATCTCCAAGTTATCTGCAGCTGAAAGACTTTTGATGTTACTGGGCCCAAGGACAGGAGGTTTGGCAAAGGGATTACCCCAAACATTTCCAGAGGCATTGATAGATACAGCTAAATAAAATCCAGAGATTAAGACACCCCACTTCCTGGGGCTGGAGGTTACGAAAGTCCTTCATTCAGAACACAGAAGAGAGAAGCATGAGGTGCAGGAGAGGAACTTACTGTTTGGGGCCAGGCGTGCATGTACAGACAGAAGTGGCTCCAGACATGTCCCCTTTGCTTATAGCACCACACATCAGAATTCCCCCTCCTGCTGGGCCTTCTTGCCCATGGCAAAAGCTGGCAAGAAGCTTCTTTGTGCTGGGTAATTGAAGCCATGTGCTAGAAGTCATTATTTGGAGCTGGGGAGACTGAGAAAATGCACATGCTTTCTTACCTATTGGCAGGCACAAGATCATCTTTGCCCAGAGGTCCTGGGTTGCGCTGGGAGCTGTCTTAGTGATGTTGAAAAATGGTTGGAATGGTTGCCTGTGAACACACTGAAGTTGCAGAGGTCTCCCAGAAAGTTCACAAAAGACCTGATTTTCATTTGCTAACATGCTGTCTATTTTTACTGCAGCCCTCTTCAAAACTGTTCAAAATTTGTCATCGACCAACAGCATTCTGTTTAAATATGGTTTCTGAAAAAAGTGAACACTCGTAATTCTGCAAAGTGGCAAATGTCATATTGAATTCATGCCAACTTCCACTTATTTATTAAAAAGTGTCACTCTTTCCATTTAAATAAATTCCTACCAAATATTTTGACCAGTTTCCCTAACTGTGGCTTTAATTGTGATATGCTTACCCCACTGGTGTCCATCAGGTGAACAGAGGTAAGGGCACAGAACAGAAATTGCTTGCAATGACATCAAGGACAGACAAGGAATTCCCTACCCCCATGATAAAAACCCACCCACTGCTGAGGAAAGCTTATTGCTCAGACTTTAAACACTACAGCTTGTGCTTAATTTGGATACCATGGTTCTCCTGCTATGATGAAAACGCGCCAGTCTTACTCCAGGCAAAGAAAAATTTGGGGCTTAGTGGAGCTGCCAGGCCCCATCTTGCTACAGGAGCAATGCCATGGTCTGTAGCAGTCATGGTTGCAGCAGCGGGTATCAGCTTGGGCTGAGATCCCAGCTGGCTCAGATGCTTAACAGCAAGTTAGATACGGGCAGGAGGAGGCAGTTCTTTACATGCTGGGGAGTCAGTCTAGCTTTATTTTGCCTTAAGACAGAAAGTTATTTCCCTAGAGCACCTAGAGCACCAGCCAGCATGTTTAACCAGTAGTAGTAGCGGTGGATCAGATAACAAGAGGCAATGGCTAGAGGCTGAATCTTCAGGTTAGACATTTGAAAAAATTTCTTCCTCAGGTGGTGGTGCAGCCCTGGGTCAGGCCATGGAGATGCAGATTTTTCAACACCTGGCCAAACAAAACTGTATGTGACTGACAACAGTCCTGTTCTAGGCAGGAAGCTGGACTAGAGATCTCCCAAAAGACTGGCTCCCTTGGAGGTTTTATTTTCATGCCTTAGTCTGGCAGACTGTGCCATTATCTGTTTCAGTGAGCTCCGGTGTAGCATCCTCTGCTAAGGGCTCCTGTGAGCAGGCAGACCTTGCAAAAACACAGAGCTATTTATGTGCAATGATTTCTTGGGGGGAGGTGAGCATATACAAAAGCAGGTTAAATGCTGGAAGCATTTCTTAGCCTACGGCCTCTGTCCTCACCAAGCTTTGGGGAAATGCCTTTCTTCCCAGGTCAACCCACGGCTGGGTGGGCTGTTGGACAGCAGCCCAGACCCACCCAGGCCAATGGACCTGCCTTCACCTCTGGTCAGCTCAGGGCCAAGGAGTGGAGGTAGACCCCTCTCAGACCTCAGTCCCCACCCAGGCTCCCAATCAGATGGTTTGATTGTGCTGTGCCTTCAAACAAGGACAAATGACGTGGAATTCGGAGAAGAGCAACAGGAATGATTATGGGGGTGGAGGTAATGGTTGAGGAGGAAAGATTTTGCAATTTAAAGATGGATGGCCAGGCTACAAGTCTACATACAGAGTCATTATCATCCGTCATTAAGCAACACAATACTTCAGAATCAGGGCAGGCTCATGAGTCAAGACAGCCCAGTCTCCAGAGTGCTGTAGGCCAGAGGAGCAGTGCAAGGCCAGGTGGAAGGAGCCCATTCATGCATGTGAGCAAGAATATTTGGTTTTCCCCTCTCAGTACAACAGCTCATATTAAGAAATGAAACTCTGCTCAGCACTGGGCAGTACCAGAGGTGTACCAGAGGAAGGGAACCTTAGGCTTAGCACAAGGGAGTCTGTCTAGAAACTGGAATTGACTTGGCATGGAAATGATCAGCCAGAGGAAGAGTCAGAGCCCCATTGCTCAGGACACTGAAGTTAGACTGGACAAAGCATCAGCCAATAGACAACGGTGGGTAATCCGCCACTGACCACGGGCAGAACAACCGGAGGAAGGATTTCCTCATGTAGATTTGCAGGAGAGGGGCCAGATTTGCCTCTGGTGTAATCTTCAGCTCCCCAGTCTCTCTGCGAGAGGTGGTGTGCCAAGCTTTCCTCACATCTTCACCCAGAGGAGAGCTGGGCTCGGATTGCAATATGTTCGCACAAAGTTTGCAAACCGCAAATGTCATGCGGCAAGACAGGGAGAGAGCAAGTGAGAGGAGAAAGGAGAGCAATTAATATGCAGCTGGTGCATGGGCTTGAGTGAAAGGAGCCGACGATGACCACCCAGAGCTGACGTGTAGAAATGTACAATAAAAGCTGAACGGATGGCTGAATGCAAGACCTAGCAAATCAAAACAGATGCAATAAGCTGAGGCCAGTGGAACCAGCAGCCAACAATGACAGCAGAGCCCACGGGCTGAGGGGCACGTGGTTGGCACAGAGAAAGGAGGAGGCCAGAAAGAAGCGCAGATGAGCTCTACCAAGGGAATCAAAAGCCTGCTGTTTTGAAAGCCAGAACAAACAGCAAGTGTGCTTCTGCCACACATGGCATCAACAGCGGGAGCTGCATGGTCCTCCATGTCCCTCCAGGAGCCAGCCGGAGGTGGGCTGCTTCCAGGCTTAGCACAGGTTCCTCCATCATCCATCCCTCCTGCCTTCCTCCAGGGAGGGCTGCTCTCAGCTGCACACTACTGGAGTGAATTCAGGGGGCTACTCTTCCAAAGTGATCCTGCAGCCAAAACTCATCTGTCCCCCAGTGGCTGAGTCCTTCTTGTCATGAGGGAGGGAGATCATCCATCCCTTGCCCAGTGTGGTTTGTGGGTTCGGTCACCTGGGGCAAGGGCTGCACCAGCTTGTGGCTCCCACATTGGTGCTGCTGTGTGGTGGGACTCATGTGAGGACTTGGGAAGGGAAGAAAAGGTCCACAATGCTGAGACGTCCTGCCTCTTGGTCTGCTGGGGCATTGTGCCGTGGGTCAGTGCAGCAACTGATGCCGTGAGCCAGGCACACTGTGACAACATATCTGCTGAGAGGAGAGCTGATTTTGTAGCTAAAGGCGTAGAATGCCTAGCCCAGGTGCTCTTGTGTTGGTGACATGCATGAACCTATGTAGGACATATGTGCATATGAAATACCCGGCTTAGCAGATTTATGTACCTGGGGAGGAATGACTGTAGTTTTAAATAGCAGGAGCAGATCTGCAGGGGGTGTAAAGCAGTATGGGTCTTCTGCAGAGCTTTGCCACTTTGCAGAAGACAACACCTAGCCCCTGACTTAATGCTCGGGGGTGCAACAGCCCCAAGTCATCCTCTTCCTTGCAGCACAGAAAGGACAGCAAGGCAAAGACTGGGCATATCTGCACTTATAGGGCCTCCAGGAGCAGTAAACCTGCCTTGCACATCTCAGGCCATTTAAAGAAAGAAACCCCCACCCCCTCCTGAAAACTCCCTTTTGACTCCTGGCGTCTCATCCATTTGTTTGTGGCCTCCCTTGTGAAAGACCATACAAGAAATTTTTGCAAAGAGTAGGGTGTTTTTTTGAGATCCTTCTTGCTGCTCCCAATGCACAGCCCAATTTAGAGGAGCATTGCTTCATCTCTCTAGCTCCTCACAGTTAACCTGTAGAGCAAGACAGACTCTGCAGTGCTGTAACAACCCATTAGACAGCCAGTCAATCACGTCAGTGATCACTGTAATGGTACATACACCAGCGGATGCTTCCCCACCAGAGCTGGGCACAGCAGTATACCATCAGGTCCCCCCAGCACCTACCAAGGGATCAAAGGATATTAAAGGGGTAAAAATAAAATACTCAACCTGATCTCCAGCTGCCTCTTCTTCCTGCTGGTAGAGACACAGTGTCTTGGGGATGCCGTGCCCATGTCAGAGAATGCCCCTTCCAGCTGGTGCTCAGCTCTCTGGGCAGCCACTGCCTAAAGCTCTCATTATCAGCTCACAGGTAACCTTTCCATGCAAAGCCAAAATCAGACCACAGGATGTGCTAAAGGCAGGAGTCTCTGTTTCTGTACCTGCCATAGGCTTTCTGAAGCCCCATGATGACTGATGCTGTCGTGGAGATCCAACATAGGAAGTCTAGCTATACAGGGCAAACTGGCCCTTGCTTTGGTATGACAGTGTCTCACTTCTCTTTCCTCTTCCATTCTGTTGCGTCCTTAGAGTGTGGTGGATACAGGGACCAACTCCGGAGTTACCTCTTGGTTCCAGAGAAGATGCACTCTGTGAAAAATCCCTCAAAATCTAGATTAGAAAACTTCATCAGAAGATGGTTTTATTTCTTCTCCAGCCTGAAGCCCCCTGAAGAGTGTCACACACAGGCTTAAGTTCTTCCCAGCAAGTGTCAATCTAACTAAAATACATCAAAACAAGATTCTCACATACCCCAAAGCCTCTCCAATATCTAAAGCCTTGCATTAAGATCAGCCAGACCAGCAACCTCTTGATGCCTCAAACAGAAGGTATCTCTGGAATGGAAATTTTGAGTCTCTTCACGTTGCTGGACATTGTACAGGGGCAACTGGATAAAAGCTTCTGGATTCTGACACTTAAAATTATCTAATTGATTCTTCTGGCCTTAAAACTAATTTATTAAAAGTATGTTGACTCTGTACTGTGCCAGAAAAGTCTCTTATAGATTTGGCAACAAAATTTCCAAATCTACAGTAGCCATTGACACCACCATGATGGATCTGCCGGAGAAAGCTTGGGTAGAGGAGGGGTACCTATATAACAAGGAATATGGTACATATATAAATATGTACAGTTCAGTAAGTGATAAATCAGTTGAGAACCCCTTAGAGTTTAGAGACAACCAAGCTATGTTCTAGTCAATCAATCTGTTGCTGAAAATATTATTAATGCCTGGCACATAGATTTACGATGAAGGCTAGATGGATGCAAAAGAAACGTTTGTTAGTGGGATTTTTTGATGACTGTGCTGAAATACCATTCATTTGTGAAAAGAAAGCTAAATGTAATCATCACAGTTATTTATCAGGGAATAGAGTCTTCTTCATCTCTTTGTTGTCCATGTTAACATGCAGGATACCTGGGCTCTCCTGCCTCTCCTTTTGCCTTGAATGCATGCAAGTTAAAAATGGGTAACTGTACACCCAGCATTGTGGCAGGGGGTATGCCATTGTCACATCATTCCAACACAATCAGCAATGTTGGGCCTTGGTCTGTGTTCAGAACCTAATGGCAGAAAGTCACCATGCAGAACATCACCTCAGTGAGATCACCTGCATGTGTCCATGCAGACACAGGCACGTGAGGAGAGGAGCGATCCCATCTGTAGTCTTTTTTTAAGCACAGTGGTTATGGAGCTCAAAAGACATACAATGGAGCACCTACAGAAGGTCAATATGAAAAACAGCTTGTACCAGAATGAGCATTTCTGATACTGCTCATCAGTTTGTGGATTGATGCTGTTGTACTGTTCTCTTCACAGTGGTGCAAGTCCCAGCCTCTCCTCATCCCATCCCTGCAGGTCCTATTTCCACTTCGCCATCACCAGCTCCTGCCTGAGTGGCAGTTTGATCCTAGTGTGGTCATTCCTCCTCAGCAGCCAAGTGGGACGTGTCCACAGTGTGGAAGAGTCAAGCCCCCATGCTGAGGGATCTTTGCCAGGAATGTACAGGAGACTGTCAGATCCTCTGGGACACTGGCTTCAGCCTGCCCAGCACCTCCATGGATGCATCTAAATACAGGCATGGATGAAGCAAACACAGGATGACTTACAGTCTCCACAGTAGGAGGAGCTCATCATGGTCACGAAAGGAGGACATCTAAACCCTTCCTCCACCATGCTGAGCAGCCCAGCTCTAGGACCACTGCTCCAGCATCAGCCTCAAGCTGAGCTCTGCCCCTCCAGTCCCAGGCCCCATGCTGCCTGGGCCAGCTCTCTGCCCACTCAGCTTCCTCGCTTCCCTTTACTGCTGTTTTTGTTTTCTTTCCACAGCTCGTTTTCTCGGTCATCCATGTCTCTGTGCATCATATATCACATCTATGTGTCCGGAGGAAAGAAAGATCCCCTCCAACCCAGCAGCCCTGTAACGGATGGACCTTCCCCATTCGCAGCTAGCTGACAGCTTGTGAGAACAACAGCTTGAATTACTGAAAGAACTTTTCCCACTGAGTTAATCTGCAATGGATGTAGGTGACCTTCTAAAGGCATCTATTAATCAAAAAACCAGTGCCCATTCACTGTGCTAGGCTGAGCCCTTTGGGGGAGGGGGGGGTACTAATTTCCTTCTGAGATAAATCATAATTTGACAATAATCATCTGCCCTAATCACTCCAATTCTTCCCTTTAATTATTTGTACACACAGCTCTTCCTGCCTGAGAAACACAAAGGATGACATTAGATGTGGCATCTGCACTGTCGACGAGAAAATGCTGAAGGCTCCAGCCAGAGCCTTAAATCACTACACGTGGGCAAAGCCCCAATGGAGTTGAGCACCCAAAGGAGCTGAGCTGCCCGGGCTTTGGCCAGCGCTGGTGCACCCTCTGCCAGGGTGCAGGGACCAGAGCAGCCGCTGCTTCCATGGGGAGGGCAGCGGTCCCCGAGCCCAGGGAGCAGTCCTGGGACCAGAGCAGCAAGGAGAGGGCTGCTGGAGAGGAGACAGCAGAGAGCAGAGGGCTCTCAGAGCTGTCCCGGTATCACCCCAGTGCTGCCCACAGCTGTACCCCGTGGAAAAGGCT